>NW_026599603.1:1790334-2117473 GCF_023634155.1 Falco peregrinus
GTACGTCCAAAAGCAGGAGGGCATACAATTACACCAGAAAGGATACCACAAAGGGCTCCACCTTCCTCATTTGTTACATGAACGGCAGCAAAAAAAAAAAAAAATTAAAAAATCCAAACCTCTGAATCTCACTACTTGCGGTGTCTTTTTTTACAGTTCTTACCTAGCTCGTGTACTTCTATAATCAAGTGGCTTGTTTATAAACAGCAGCACTCTGTGCTTTCACTCTTTGTGAATGTCACTCTTTGGGAGCTCATTTTGCTGAATCCCATACAGACAGCCATGAAACAGTCCCTGCCCCTGCAATCTGACTTAATACAAAATGCAATAAATAATGAGATTGTGTGGCTGTTTAAACAAACAGAATTTGTTTGACATCTTCAGGAAGTTGAAGCTTTTATATGTGTGCATTATATAAATAAATATATGTGTATGCACTTACATTTAAATCCATTGTCACATCATAAATTCTTGGGTTTCTTTTTCATATGTTTCCTGTTCATTTCTAAGGAAAACAGTGATCCTGGAACTGCTGCCTGTAACAATCGTCACCTGCTGATCTGTCACGTGAAATCTTTAATGAGCTGTGCAGCACACAATCTGACCCATTAGTTTTATGTACGCCACACAAAAAGTGACTCAGATTCCTGAAGATTAACCACCTCTCCTAGACACGAATCAGGCAGAACATGTAGGAGTGACTGCAAACTTTTTGTCCATGCTGTCACCTACCACTGTGCCATAGTCTGATTTTCTCTATGGGAATTGGCATTTTCAGGCTTTGTGAGCTCATTTAATCACTGATGTCTCTAGAATCACATGTTAATATGCTATGGCTATCTGGCTAGTAAACAGAACTGCAAACCAGTCAGAGTCTACCTGAGATCTTAAGTGATTTTCTGCCACTGTCAACCACAGCTGGATTCAAACCAGCTGCTAACAGCTGAGAGGCTCTTTAGCCTGTTATGGATCTTCTAAGCCACCCAGTGTCTAGTTTTTGCCAGTCCTGATTGAAGATTATCAAAAAGGAAATCTATAGCTTAAGGAAATTCTTCCTGGTTCAGTGAAGTCTGGTGGGTAACTGTACTCTGCTTTGCTTTGTCTTGACCCCAATTACTAAACACTGATAAGGATCAGGAAGTAAGTGGTTGCATTATTTAACAAATGAAAGGTCAAAAGTGCTGCTATTCACTAAGGTCAAAGGTTACCATCACTGTTATTAAACAGTTTGAAAGCAGTTTCTCCCATCCGTTGCCATCCCAGGCTGGAGCAGCACTCGGGCAGCCAGGAGGGGAGAGAGGCACCAGGCATCATTCAGCCGGCTGCTGGCTAGGCAGCTTTGCGTGGACACCTGCTTCAGGGAGGGAAGGTGCCATGCTCCAGCAATGCCCAGCAGCTCCAGTCAGAGGACTGAGCTCTCCTGCCTTTGCACAGAACATGTGTGTACCTGTGTGCCAAACAGCTTTAGCTCCTCCCAGCTCCACTCATTTAGAGCTGGCATCATTTTGGGTGAGAAATCAAACTCAGGTTCCCTTCCGCTCATCTTGAGCAAGGTACTGAAGCTCACAGAACTGTTTACAGCATCAGAGTTAAAAATCCTGAAGTACCTGTAAGTTAATGCCGAGTGCACAGTGACTCCTGTATGCTTGCAGCTTTATAAAACATTTGAAAAAACTTTCAGTGATTTAGGAGGAAGCTAGCTCACCTTCCTTTGCATTCTGTAGTATACCTGATCTCAAGAGAAAGAAAAATAGTTATTAATCCATGTCAGCATTTCTGCTGGTACAGATTAAGAAGGCTACCCTCAAAATACTCTTGCAGGACAAACTGTTTCACTGTCCTGGGCACCCATTAGACTGACACTGCTCACGAGTTATACTGCTATCCATCATCCAGGTCACTTCAGTGTGGTGGGGACAGGCTGCAGTTGGTTCTGATGCACCAAGAAATAGATTGGGGTTATTCCTCCCAGGTGTGTTGAATATAAGGTCTGGTTTTCCTTCCAGTTAACTCAAAAGTTTGGACTGTCTGGCTTCAGAAACAGTGTGGGTTTGAATCATTTTCCTGCGTGTAAGTCATTACTGTGTAAGGATAGTAAAAGATAGGAAACCAGAAGGAAAAGTACAGTTTTTCTCAATAAGAAAGGCATGATAGGTGGCTGCTTGACAGAAGGGGAGGAGATTGTGGGTGATGAACAGTTGGACAAACTTCAAGAGCTGCAAAATGAAGCCTTGAGCTGTGCTGAGCATGAAGTAAGGAACTGCAGCCAAGTAACAGTTTAACAGGAACGGAAGGGACCAGGGGTGTCCCTACCTGGTATAATATAGACGCTTTCCTCTTGTTTGGAGATCATACTGAATACAGCAAAACTCTGGGAATACTTTGACTACAAGCTGTCCAAAGAATGTGGGTCTTTTGGCCTGTCTGGGACCAGTGCCATTGTCTCCATTACTGAGACCGGAGCTAGCTGTGTGCAGTCACTGGGAGACTCGGAAAGGAAGGGGTGAAGGTACAACGTGTGCTGTGGGCTGGGTTCCTCCACATCTGGAATCGAATCCCTGCAGTAGCATTCTCAGTAAGAAGGCAGCAAGGAATCAGGCTAGTAGGTCAGGATGGGAACAGCTGTGCTGAGATAAAAGAGGAATCTGTGGGATGATTGTGACAAGTCTTCCCTGGAGATTCTCTTTGGCGTAATCCGGGGCAGACATTATGTGTTATACTGCCCTACTCAGGAAGAAGGCACAAGAGCCAAAGCGCTTTGTCATTTTGTGACATGAAGTTTTCTATGTCTTTAAGGTTCATTTCGTATTTTTCATCACTCCCCTAATAGCCTCTGTCTTCCTGACTGCTCTCGGCACAGGGGACAGGTAAAGAGTTTACTGGGGTAAGAAGTACTAATGTGCTGATTATATCATCTTGCCCAGGCATCACATGAGCAGCTGTGATTCTTCTAGCTGGCAGCTGAACACACACGTCTGTCTTTGTGTTTTTCAGGTACCCAGAGGGGTGAGGTGCAGCCCTCTGACCTTGCAGCCACCATACTGCCAGTCAAACTGCCAGCAGTCTGAGTAGGAGGATGCTGTTGAGGAACCCTGGGAAAGACAAAACAGGACGGTGAGAAACTGCTACGTAAGTGTAGTCCTGGCTGTGATTAGGCTTCAGCAGGATTTAATGCATTGGTATAGGTATTAGCCGCATTTCAGGCTGCCCATCATCCTAGTGTCTCGGCACTAGCAGTTAATATATACACAAATATATACTCCAATATAATAAAGGGGGTTTTAGACATCCTAAGCAAGGACAGGCACTGCATGAAATACTGCCAAATTGTTTTAGTGATTCCCTGGAAGCAGCTTGCTGACAATGATCCCTCGTCATTGCAAGTTCAGTTTTTATGACTGACGCTCATCTTGTCTCTACAAGCTGCAGTTGCTACAGCAAAGTGGTGGAAGAGCATGTCTTATAGTGGCAGGGACCTGAACGATTTAGGTTTTTCAGAGCCATGACCAAGATTACATATGACAGAGAGGAATGAATCGGCAGCCATCAGTAAGCACAGTCTTGGTATAACAAGGTTTAGTCAACTTGTCCTTGAAGAAAGCCCAACAAGTTTGCAGCTTGCAGATGGCTCCAGGCAGAACCTCTGTAAACCATTTAAGCACAGGGGCAACAAAGACCTGGGTGATGCGTGAGAAAAGCATGCGGCAAGCTGATGATGGGATAAGTGTTTCTGGCCTACTGCCTGAGAGCCCAGAGCAGAAGTAAGGAAGCGAATCCAGGGGAGCTCTGGGATCAGAGTAATCAACAAGGCAGATCTCATTAATTAAAGATGACGTTTTCAGAAAACATGCTCCTTCTAGTTAGCTTTGCTTTTATCTAGGCAGAGGTTATTCCCGTTGGAGATATCTGCATCCCTCCCTTTGCCAGATAGTCAGAGACCACTGGCCTTTTTTCATGTCACTTTCTATAGTGATTGCCATTTCCAACACCTTTTTTTTTTTTTCCTCCTCAGGAAAATAGTTCCCAGTCTGAAATTTCTGCTCAGTCTCAGGCACCTGCTTAGAACTATTAATCTTTAAAAATGTGCAGGAGCCAGACACCAGCTGAGGTGGGGTGGGTGGCTTCAGATGACTGTCTGCACCCTCCAAGCATCAAACACGCAGAGACCTCTCTGCTGTGTTTGCATCCCTGTCTCTGAGGCACTGACTTTTGTCAGCGGAGCTCAGTCATCTCCTCAGCAAGCCTTTTGCCTTTGTGTGGATTCACTCCTCCAATCTGCTGCTGAATTGCTTTGTTTGAACAACCCAGCTGCATCATGCTGATACTTTCATGTGGTTTCTTTTCCCAGTAATGGAGTGGAACCAGGTAAATTATATCTGAAAAGGGGAGGAAAAGAGGGCTCCCTGCACAGCATCTGCTGCAGAGTCTGTCCCTCCACATGCACTGTATGGCCCTCACCCTGCCAGCCTTGGAGTTGCTTAGCGCTAATAAAGGAGGGGTTTCCTCCTTTTTACCGCGAGACTGAAAAATATGTTCTGTCTAGTTCTGGAGAAAATGTTACTCCTCTGAAATTTCCAGCCTTTCTTTGCTGCCTGTACTCAGTTCTGGGCAGAGATTGAGGAAATCTGAGATGACCCAGGAGAGAGAACAGCAGAGACCTCTGCCTAAACTGTTTGAATAGCTAATACCCTTTCCAAATACTGGCACCTGGGAATCCTTTAATGACTTGGATGGTGCTTTGGGTAGACTGAATATCTCCTTTCAGAAACAAAGACTTACCATTATTATTTATTTGTCTGACTTAAATCTTACAAGCAGTTAGAAAGTAACCCTTTCTTGTATTATATTCCTGGCCCTGTGCTAGGTACCACGAGGCCAAAGTGTCCTCTCATTTACTCTGATTTAACGACAAGGGTAAGTCTATATTAGGGCAGATACTTCAGATTTACATCAAATTTTCAAAGAGCAGAATTTGTCCCTATTCCTTTAGTAAAATCTTAAACACACACTGATCATTCAGAAGGGAATTATATGTGAAAAATTCCAAATACTAAATGGATGCGTGCCTCCAACATAGCTAATGAAAAGCTAAGGAATTATTTGTAACTGAGAGGAGAAGGGTTGTCACTGAAAGAAGTAATAGACCACCCTGTCAAATTCATTTTATCCTCTGTGTTGGGCAATTGTTTTAATCAGCTGAACCTTTATTGACATTTCTTTATTGACAGAGCTCCGGTAGGAGAAATTTTTCTTTCTTGTCTGCTTAGAGACTCTTAAAGAGAGAATGCAGTCTGTGGTTTCATAGGCATGCATGAAGACTTCTCTTAATAACCCAAGTTACGATCTTTTGACATTTATTTCCTACCTCTCTCCTTCTTGCCTTGATTTGTTTATAATTGTCTGCATCACTCCCAAAACCAGATTAACTCTATAAAATCATAATTTGTAGGCTTGATCCACACAGCTCCTTGCAGACTCCAGCCTTTCTTGGTTTGATCTCTTTTCAAGTTTTTGGTCTTTAAGTAAGTGAAAGTATTCAGAGCAAAAAAAGCGAGCAAGTAAATGCTGCAACTTCAGAAA
Organism: Falco peregrinus; assembly: GCF_023634155.1. NCBI lineage: Eukaryota > Metazoa > Chordata > Aves > Falconiformes > Falconidae > Falco > Falco peregrinus. The sequence continues at coordinate 1,795,915 of NW_026599603.1, forward strand.
TTTTCCTTTACGTAAGCCTGGTTTACACCTGTAAACTGCGAGGGTGGAGGGTCACTCTGGGTTTGTTCAGCACCTAGGAGAATTAATCCTCCCCCCAGTCTCACTTGTGGCCTTTAGTCTGTATGAGAATACAAGTGGTGTCACACATAATAATGACTACCAATTCGCTTTCCTGCTGTTAGATGTGCCTTTAGTTCTGCTGGCCTCTACCTCTGAATTTCCTGCAACACAGTAACCTTGAGCTTGGCCAGCAAGGGCTGGAGGTCATTGTAGATCTGAACTAGGGAAGTTTCCTCAACAACAACAGGAGAAATCACATGCCCAAGCCCCCACCGTGAGTTTGTCAATGCAGCAGCACAGCACTATGCCAATGGAAAATGGGGTGGGTCTCACACAGTCAGTTGTTCAGGCTTTATAGCCAGCCACAGGGCAATTTCATGCTCACAGCAACCTTTGAGGCATAGAGGCACACTGGAACTGTGAGTCGTGGGACCGTTTTCCAGCTCAGAGGCCCAGATGCGCACTGCAGTCACATCCTGGTTGCTTGACAGGATGCAGCCTGGATGTGTAATGGTCTGCCTTCTCTTCCCTGCCATGCTTCCAGCTTTCCATTCAAAAGAAAACTGGGACTGAGGGCAGGGGAGTGGGTGTTGTGGTGGACTACTGGTTTAGACAGCCATAGTGTGTCTTACAGTTCACCTCAGACTAGTAACAACACATTGCAAAGCTTGGCCTGGCACAGTAGAATCGCTGTGGGATGGGCTGTTGCCAACTTCTGAGCACCTGAGACATGCAGACTTGGACTACGGTGGTGCTTGTGAACCAAATTTCCTTTCCCAGAGAACCACCACGAGGCAACTTCAAGCACCGTTTGTTTTACAGCTACACACTACCAGCAGGGATGAGTTAAGGTGTAATTATTTTGGGAGAGAGAGCGAGCTGTTTGGGCAGTACTGACTGATCTGGATGCCTAGTTCTAGGACTTAAGTGGGTCTCTCTGTACAAATGCCTAATCAGTTTCAAAATACGAAACAACTTAATGTTTCCTTCTCATTTGGTCATAGCTTTATTTTTGCCCCTGTTAACCCAGAATCACATCTTGGCAGCTTGAGTTCATTTATCTTTGAACTGATGGGCCACAGCTGTATGAACTTGGCTGAGGGTAGGTGAAAGCTGCAGCCTATTTCAAAACATTATCTACTTGATGTAAGCAGAAATAGGAGCTCAAGTGGGCTGTTAGATGTGTGTATTGCTGAATGGTTAGAAGAATTGTGCTGTGAAAATATCTGAAATCAGAAACAGTATCTGGGTTAAGATACAGGTTTTGTGACAGCCAGAGGCTACTAGTTGAAAGCCAGGTCTGGCAGAAGTCAGTAGCAAAGCTTTCGTTGATTTTGCTGGATCAGGATTTCATCTGTGGAGTGCAAATGAGGAGCCAATGGAACGGCAGTAGCAGAAATGGCAGTAAAAGAGTTGTGGTAAAGTTGGGTATGATGCTGGATGTTTTTTTCCTAACATCTTCTCACTTTGCAGGATAGGGACCTGTCTTACGGGTTTATGTGCTCCACCGGGTCCCAGCTGCTGTGCCATGGAGGCAGGAAAGCCTTTGAGGCACAGAGCTGCCCACACCAACTACCCAGAAGACAGAAAAAGAAATTTGTCCTCTTTCCTGGGAACCAGTGGTTCTCAAAACAAATGAACACTCGCTTGGTTTGCTTTTGCTTAAACAGAGATTCAGGCTTGAATCAGAATTAGTCAAAGCAAAAGCTGTTTGCTCTTTGATCATTAATCTTTAACAGGAACCTGAAAACAGTGGATGGTAGGGATAATGCTCTAGCAGAGATAGTGCATTAGTCTGCCTCCAGGGTCTGAGATAGGCTGATGTATTTGAGTGTTAACTCCTTGATCTCAGGGAAAAATATTGCTGCAGACTGTAGGAAAAGGATCTGGTTAGCCATATTTACAAATAAGCCTTCTAAGAGGAGACAATAGATTTGCCAATCTTTTTTTTTTTTTTAAAGGCCTGTCATCATTGGTGCAGTTCAGTCCTATAATGGGACTGTTAGAAGAATTAGGATTTTCTTTTTTAAGTAGGGGATCTGTGAAGGGAAGGAGGAGTTGCTGTCTTTTATTGCTTTCCGTTTGGAGTAGTTACTTGAGCTTGATTTGCTTCCCAAATTTTCAGGCTCCATCACACTTAGGGCATGCCTACCACAGCATCAGTGTTTAACTGCAGCGTAGCAACTTTATTTAAACTCTTAACAAGGATGAAGTAACAGCAAGACAGACTTCAGGAAGGCCAGTCAAGTCTAGTCAGGGGCTTGAGCAAGCTTGTTAGACCACACTGCAGCTGGCATCCCAATGACTTGGGGCTAGATGAGTCTGCTGGTGTAGCATTCCCTTCTCCAATTGCATTTTAAATAAGAAACATCTTGTGGATCCTTCTGCAAAGTCCTGATGTATAACAGGGCACTCCACATGCTGGACAGGTCCAGAATTGCTCCTTTTTCAGGGCTCTCCAGTGGCCCCAGATCACCCTGAAGTTTTTGGCTCTGTGCTTTTTAAGCAAATGAAACCCAAACCCACGCAGGAAGCTCTGCACAAAAAGCTCATTTTCATGCTGGCATGTTCCAGGGGCTGGTGTGGTCCCATCACTGGCTAAAGGAGGTAGATGGAGGGACAGAAAGGGAAGAAAAGGAGAGCCTGATATGGGGAGGTTTGAATTTGAGTGCCAGGTGGGTGATTGACAGCTGGCAGAGGGAAAAGTAGGGAAAGAGATGTCTCTCAGCTATACCAGTGTCCCTCAGACCTCACCAGCAAGGGATACTGAGAGGGGAACAGAGCAGGAAAGCTGGTGTGGTAAGAGTTAGTAACTGCAAAACCTGCACAAAAACACCCACTTGGTGCCACAAGGGAGAAGGATATGGCAGAAGTACAGGCTGGGCTTGGACAAGCAGACAGGAGGTGCCACCCCTGTACTGCCCTGGTTTGTCACACTTGCTTTACTGAGCACTGCTAGCCTGGGCAGGCTGGCACCTCCTACCAAACGATGGGTCATGCCTCTGTCTTAGCACCATTTCCTCGTGTTGTGCTTACAGCAACACTCAGAGCCTCCCCTCCCCCTGAACACTGCGTTAAGCTTTTCCCTTCCCGAGCAAAGAATGGATACTAACCTATGCCCAAGTGCCACAGCTTTAGCTCTGCGGCTTAGCTCTGCCTTCAGCCCCGACACAGCATGATCCTGCCGACTATGTATGTTCTCAGGTTGCTAAATGCGCTCTTTGAAGAGGCTCAGGCAGCACCAGGGCTCGCAGTGTCACAGCTCTGCTAGCTTGCCCAGTGCATCCAGCTCACCCTGCCTTATCCCTCTCAGCCCCTTACTGTGACTCCTTGTGCCTCCCTCCCACCTGGTCAGGCAGCTGGGGAGGGCTGCTTGCCCCTGAGGAGGGACCAGGCTGGACGACTTCCATCATGGCCATCCTGTGGACCATTGGAGGTGCTCAGCTGTGTGCACCTGCACAGTGCCCAGTTCCCAGTCCCCTTGGGTCCCTCCAGCAAAGCCCTTCCAGCCCACAGCTTGCTCCTGGTTCACCTGGACACCTCATCAGCCACTGCCCTGAGGCTCTGCCAGTGTTGTGCTATGGTACACAAACCCATGCAGTGAAGAAGCCAAACCTGGACTGCAGGGCAGGCAGGACTTCTCTGTCTCCTCTCTAGACCTCTCTGCACACGTAGGTGGCATTTCACATCGATACTATAAATTCAGCGCTCCCTTCCACTCCGTGTTCTAAGCACCAGCTCAGTGTTTGCACAGGGCAGGATGCCTCCACTACCCTCTCCACCAGAAAAATAATTGTCCAGAATCAGAGCATATGGTGATGTGTCCCACTGGCTGCCTCCAACCACTGTCATGCCTGATCAAGGGCCCCAACACCTGCTTCCTTGGAAAGGCATGAGAAGGTGAAGTATCCCTGTCCTGAAATCAGTATTGCTCTAGAGCACCCCCACAAATATGTCGCAGGCTGGCAAAGAAGAAAGATCCTTCTTGGGGCCATATGTATTTTGAAAGTTGTGGATGGGGGAGAACAGCTTGGATTTCTTGGGACTTTCTTGAAGGAATGACTTCTCTTTTGTAAATAATTTCTTACTTCGTGGTACCCCTATCTTCCTGCCCACACAACAGTGGTCTGCTTTACTCACTAGTCATCTCCTGACTGTCACGTAGACTGTGAGCTGATCTCCATGACCAAGGGTCTGTGCTCCTGGCCCGCACTGTCCTCACCCTGATCTTTCATTAGAGAGTCAGAATATGAATACTTCCAATTCACAACCCAGTATCTCACAGGTAGGAAAAATGTAAGAGGAAGAGCAGGCACATTTTCCTTGCCTCATTTCCACCAGTTACTGGTAGTTCTATCTCCCTTTATTATGCTAAATAATTTCTCTTCACTCTTCAAATATTTGAAGGCCAGGATCCTGCTCCTAGTCAGTCATCCCTTAGGCAAACTAGATTTTGCTTTTGTAATGTTTTTTCTGCATAGTAGCTCCAGCCTCCTAATCATCTTTGTTGCTGTTCTTTGAGCTGTTTCCCAGTCACCACAATTTTTCTGGTAATGGGGTTACTCAAAGTGAGCGCAATATTCCAGGCACAGGAACCCTGTGTGTCCCGTTGCATCTGTGATGTTGCCCTCAGGTGGTTACTCCAGAGAGAAGATGCAGCTTTAAAAAAACCATCCAGTGTCTTCAGGACAGAGATTTGCAACCGCATGAGAGCTGTGGAATGGATAACTCTGCACTCTTTTAAGTGATGCCTTTGTGCCAGAAACCAGGATTACACTGGCTTTTTCTGGCTCTCCATCCTGAGCTCTAACTCTCCGTGTTTAAAGTGTATTTCACCATGTGGATGCTGCTGTGCTTAAAGAGCAGCAGGAATAATCTCAGCTTCAGTGAGCCACACAAACCTGAATGGAAATCCTAAAACAAGAGGCACAAGAACTGACGGATTTTCACCATCACCAACTTTATTAATACTAATTTTATGATTACAGCTACTTGCCTTGGTGACATTTTTCAGCAATTCTTTTTATCTCAGAATTCTATGCATCATAAAATTACATTTCCTTTCTTTATTACATCAGGTGTTGTGTAACTCCCAGATTATAATCCATGTCAAGTCATGAAGGGTGTTCAGCAGGTGACAAGAGACTTTATTAAAGGTCAAATTAGATATTCATTATGTTAGTCTCTCCCCTGACTCAACTCTTCATAAAGCTAAACTGTCCTGCTCACTCATTCCCTTCTCCCATTACAGCCTCCACTGTCCCAGTGATTATGGTGCCAGGTTTTTTCTGCCTTTTCTATTCCTCTCTGCCCTTTTGTTATGGAAGTGACCATACTTAACACTGATTTCAAAGTGGGGATGCATAGCTGATTTATTTTGGAATTGTTACGGTGATATATACATTCCTGACCTATTTAATACACGACATCTTATTTTGGCTTCGCTTTGCTCTGCACTGAGTTTTCTCTCTCAGCACTGTGCTGTCCACAGAGGTGCCTGGAGTTTTTCCCTGAAATCAGCTCTAACTCAGAATATTTCATTTAAATATTAGGTCAGTGAAATATTTTTTCCAGCTTCCCTTAACTTATACTGGCATACAGAGAGCTCCATCTGCAATCCCTTTGTGCCACTTACCCAACTTTTGGTTCATTCCTGCTCCCACTGAAGGCAAATGCCAAAACATGAATTAGATTTCAGAGCAGCAGCCTTTACTAGGGCCTTTTGAAGTTTTTCCCAGTCGTTCTCTATCTTACATAGATTTGGCTGCCTCACTAAACACTTCATCCTCTGGATGTGGTGCAAAAGCAAGCGGTGGTCTCGTCAATGGCACTAAGATTTCACCATTAAAACCAAATGAGCTGGACTCGATCATTCTTGGCTACCATATGTCTCAGCACTGATCATGGGGGATGTTCCTTCTGTGAGCCTTGCAACTCCTCTCACTGCAACACTGCTAAAATATAGGTGCTTTCTCCTGTGTTTTCTTTCACAACTTCATTTTTGTTCCTTGCTTCCTGCAGAACCAGTGCTGGTGCAATCACTGGGTACGTCTATAGATGTGTCCTCTCAGTAACTTTTTGATCTGTTTGCTGATTTCACCAACTTCGGCAAGCAGACATTTCAAAATTAGTTCTGAAAGGTGTTTCTCCACATTTCATGAAAAGTGATTTCTTTGGAAGTGCAGGGGTGATTTTATAAACATACCTAAAGGAAACAAAATCTTAGAACAATTCAATTGTTAGAAAGTTTTTGTGTTTGTACTTGCAAAATACAAATTCTTTGTATTTGCAGATAGTAGCTGTATTTTGCAAATACATGTAGGAAACAAGGCTTCATTAGTTACACTGCTTGTGGAACTGCTTATTAATCTTAGGCAAGGATTAATCCTGCAGCTGTTGCTGCCCAGTTTTCTTAACAGCCACTTGCAAAGGGCTTTATCCTTGTACCTTTGGGAAGGGCCAGTCAGTTACGTATCTGGGATTTTGCTTAGAGGAGTCTTCCAACAATGCTGAAAAGCTGGAGGAGAAAAAAAAATTACACTTACAGATTTGTTGATAGAATCTTGTTTACCATATTCAGACCAATATCTTAAAATACAATACCTAATTATTTTCCCAATTGTATTTGTGGGTCCTGATATAATGCTCAAGGTCCATAGTGCTGCTTTCTTTAGGTGAGATATCTGCAGTGCTGTTATTACATTATACTCAAACGTCCCTCGTTTTCCAGACTAGATGTTTTTAATGAAAAATGAAAATCATATCCTTATGTCAGAAGTTCAGCTGATTCAGTCTTCATTCTCTTAATGCCTCTGGACCTGATGAGTCTCCTCATATTACTGTTGTTGTTGTTGTTATACAATGTAGGCATAACAACTAATAATGGACAGTAGGAAAAACCATAGAGAAATAAATAATTTGGAAAGAAGGCCACAAATATTTCCAAACAGCTAACACAGTTCCCCAAAAGGGAGGTAATAACCCACAGGATCATTGCAGAAAACTCTCCAAAATTTCCAGTGAACTGAATACATCATGAGACCAACATCTCAAAAACAGATCTCTTCTTGCATGTTTCTTCAGGCCTGCAAAGGGGAGCTCACACACTCCAGCAGCCCTTCAGCTGCCTGCCATACCGACTGTGGGAGCTCCGTGAGCGCCTAATGCTCAGCTGATGGCACTGCAAAACGCATGCTTAGATTTGGGCTTCTCCTTTTCCCTCCGAAGCCCTTCGTTGTAAGAGCTAGTTTCAGGAAGGTGGCTGTGCAGAGCTACAGCAGAGCGGTGGGACAGAGACAACCCGCCCCACTCTGCAACACAGCTACCCCTCGCAGCCACTGAGCACTCATGCCCACCGAAAGCAAGAACAGGAGTTTTCCAGGGTAAGGATGGAGAAAAGCAGCTTGGGATCTGGCCTGTCGTAATAGCTACTGTTACAGGATCCTCAGCAGCAATCATTGTTATTGAGAAGGATGGAGATCGTTCTCTAGCATTTCTTTCTGCCTCAGCCAAATACTTCCTGTTAACTGCTTTTTTAGAGATTTTTTGTTAAACTAAATAAATCATTGAGTATAGACCCTCTACACATACTAATTTATATGCAGCCCTTTGTTGAAGATAAGGCCTTTGTTTCTGCCACCAATGCTTCTTCACTACATTAATGACAAATCACCCAGCATATTCTTTTCCATAAGACATTTATATCTATATTGTCCTACAAATCTTAAGACTAGTCCCTCTCTCAAGTACCTTTGGTCAGCTGCATCCTTTTTTAAAAAAAATGATTCTTGCTTTCTTTGCAAGATGATAATTTTACATGGCTTGGAGCAATGGTTGCTGGAGATATGCAATGCAATCCTAAGATTGTAAAACAACAAAAATGGGATAACTGAGCAGAGTTGAAAGTTATATCTGTACTGATTGTATGAAGTTCCCTTCTGTATAAGAAATTCCTCATGTCTGCTGGGCACCTGGGTTAGCTAAGCCAAGCCTGCAAGCCTCCACCACACTCACCTACCAAAACTCCACAGTGTGTCCAAGCCCAAAAGGGCTATCCTTCACATTACGTTCCAGGATTAACACTCCTAGCATGCAGCACAGCAGTACCCATATCCTAGAGCACAGAAAGGTCTTGTACACCCGACTTTCAGTCCATGGCCTGGCACACATGCAGGAGCTATCACATTTTGTGCATCCAGGGTCTGAGCACAAGCTTCCAGAGCCTGCTGCCTGCCTCCCATCACCAATATCCCCAAGATTATCCCTGGGGTATCAGTGACCTAAATACACTGGTTTGGATTTGAAAGTTGTTTTTGTTTTTGATGTTGCTGAGTCTCTAAAACCAGCACACGTAACAAACTGCCTATTTCCAAGCAGCGGTTGTGTAGTTTTGCTCCCCACCCCCAGAGATGTTGCCTGCCATTCATTTAATGGGCTCAGTTTCACTGGGAAGTGCCTGGAGGAACCTCTTAGCTCCCTAATTAGCAACAGAAGGGGCCAGTCCTTGCCAGAGGTAGCAGTGAAACATTTGTGAGGTCTTCCGACAATAAGGGAGACAGAGAAGGGGCCATTTCCAGCTGGGAAAACAGTAACTTTTCTTCAGCATACAGTGCAGAGCAGAGGACTAAAGAGATGTTAGGGGGAAGGTATATTCAGAAATGAGAATGGGCTTTCTGCGCAAGAAAGGAGCATTTGTGGAGGGGGAGGAAGAGGTTGGAGAGATTGTCCTGGGCTCTCCCAAGCTGTTCATTGCTCCTGCAATCCGACTTTTATGTAATATACCATGAAGCAGCACAGAGGCCTCATGGACTGGCTACCGGTGAGGGCAGGAGCAAGGTGTTGCTGCCGTCTGCTCTCAGATGTTTGAGCTGGCTCTTGTTAGTAAGATTCAGGAATTAACAGCTTGGAGGTGCTTAGGAGCTCAGTGTTTCCTCCAGGGACGTGATCACTGAGGCTGAGCACAGAGCCTGCCGTTCAGTGCCAGAGTAGACTTTGGTACCAAACAAATCTCCCACCAACCAGCTGAATGTCCTGAGACCTCACTGGAAAGGTGAAAACTTTGCTTGTCCATTGCAAGTAGGGCGATGTGCTGGGGGCTTTTCCTTAACCCCAAGGACACAGCCACACGTGGTAAGATCTCCAATTTTTCCCATCTAATCCCATCTCTGGGCATGGCTTTTTTCATGCAATACCAGTTGGAAAGAGTTGCATGTGCATGGACAGTCCCAGCTTGGACCTGTTGGACCATGGGGACCATTTTCCTTCAGAAGTCATGCAGGGAAATACAGCATTCAGTGTCTTTGGCCTGTAGGAGCAAAGATACAGCATAACACATGAAATCCTTGTTAGCCTTAGGACCTTCCTTAAAAGCAAAGGAAGAACATAACGTTCAAAGACAGAGTGATGCCATGGGGCAAGCAGGGTTTCGGGAACCTGGAAGAGCACAGGAGAGATCTGAAGCTTCCAGTTGTCCTGCCCTGCAACATCACTGGCCAGCAGCTCACTGGTAGTGGCCACCGACCAGAAAAAAAGAAGAGAGCTGGTCCCTGGTATAAGTCAGGAGACCATATTCACAAAGATCCCCTGTTAATGAGCACCATTTGCTTTCTAGTAATGCTTAAGACAGTGAACCTGATTTTGTGCATGCAAAAGGAAAATTACGCAGCAATGCCTTCATGCTGTAAGATGATGACTTGATGATCTTAAAAGGTCTTTTCCAACCTCAACAATTCTATGAATCTTATGATTCTGTGAAGGGCAGTGCATTACAGTTGGGGCCATATATCCCAGCAAGGGCCTTGCAACGGCTCTAAAGGTCAGAATAATCATTTCCAAGTTGCCACAGCATCTCAAGCTATAAAAGAGCTACGTTCAAAGGTTTTGTGCTCCATTCTTACCCCTGTTCAATAGCCCATTTCATAATGAGAAGTCACCAGCTTTCCTCCCCGTGTTTCAGGTTTCAGTATTAATGGCATTGATGAGGCTTGGATTATGATTACGTGAAACTGGCAACGAGAAACACATAAAGTCCAAAATAGAAAAAAGCCCAAATAGAAAAAAAAGTTGTATTACTGGTGCTGCGAGCTCCTCTTTCCCACAAGAGGGCACCCAGTATTTGCAGAACTACTGCTTGGCCTTTGGGTGCTTTCTCCAGCAGCAGGTCACACTGTACCAGCAGTAGCGAACGGTCCGGGAGAGCTGGCAGGTTGTGTTGTGTTTGGCTCCTCCTGCTTGTATCCAGCTGTTAAACCAGCTGAAAAAATACATTACGGTAACATTTCCATGTCTGTATTTTCTATCATTGCTGCAGGGGTGATCCTGCAGATCAGTGACAAGAGCAAGAGAAAAGCATAGGAAACAAGCTTTCTGTTAGTATGTGATTTGTGCAATGGGAACATATGAAAGCCCTTTATAAAATGATGCCTGTCACACAGGGACTGTGGGATGGCAGCATTTGGAAGTTTAGACAGAGGTGCAATAGTGAGATTCAGTGTATCAAATTTTATTCTCTCTCCTTTTGGTTTTGTTTTGTTTTTTTTCCCATGCCAGAGTAGCAGCTGAACCAGCAAAAGCACAGCACTGGGACAGAGGTAGAATTTTTTCTAATAGTGCTCCGAAGGGGCTTTTTAAAAATGGGTTTGCTAAGACGTCTGCCATTAAGAATAAGGGATCCTGCCCCAATGCAGGGAGATGCTCTGAGACATTTTTGCAGGTCCTTTCCTGTGGGATTCCCTTTCCATTTATGAGACATGCATCAAAATCTCGTGGGAGGCAGCCTTGCTGTCTCCAGCAAGCAGTTTCTGCCTGAATTTGTGCATTTTGGCCTCGAGAGGTTGTAAGAGAGGAGAGGAAAAACCCCTTGCTTTCCACTGCTGCTGCATCCCAGGATGGAATTTCCTCCGGGAACCCTTTGATCTCTGCTCACCAGCACTCACACAAAACTCCTGCACATACCCTGCATTTCAGTAGATGGGATCCTGGCATCCCAGCTGTTTCAGATTTATCGGGGGTGAAGGTGGTGGTGAAGTGTTGCCTTTTAGCCCCAGGGTATTAGTGGCCTTGGTGTGTCACCTTGTATCTTAAGTAAAAGCCATTCTGACTTTCCCAAGCTTTTTATACAGAAAGCAGCAACTTCTGTCTTTTCTTTGTAGCTGTAACTAGCTCTGCTGGCTCTTCTCCCACATTCCTGGTATAGATAAATTCACTCACAGCTGTTTAAGCCAGTCCTTCCTCCACCAGCCTTTATGCTTTTTCCCAGTGCTAAGTAAGAAACAGAATTTCCTCGAGTTCTCTTTTGTCTACTGAAGACATCACAGCCTGCAGTACCTCAACCTGGCTCTTTACAGGGTCCTCAGCTACCTTCCACATGGGTTGTAGTTCTTTCCCCTTGTTGCTAATAATTCTCTTGTCTTCTGACTATAGTCCCTCTGCAATCAGCGATATCATCTTCCAAGAGGCCTCAAAAGAGCTGGTTTTGTTTGGGAAATAGAACCTTAAAGCTAAGTAATCCCAGACGGATGTAACCAGAAATAGCTGTGGTGTAGCAATAAACTGAACTTTGACCAAATGAAGGATTTACAAGCTTTTCTTCCTGATGACTCTTTTTTGATGGCACAGTGGCTGCATATGAAGTCACGGTATGAGACCTAACCATCACAGAGCTCACTGGTGGTGGTACTTCGCTTAGAGCGTTGCATGGAGATAGGAATCATTTTCTCTCACAGTAAGATGTAGTTATTCCTGGACTGAAGCACAGCAAGGACACAATTTAGGAAAGAGAAGCCTTTACCTAGTAAGATTTTACTAACCATGAAGGAAATGAAGTCTAAAAATGAGCTAAAACAAAGCATTGATTTCTGTGGAAAATGAAAAGCAACTTTTCCTTTTTTGTTTGGGCTGCTGCAGATCACAGGTGCACATGGAATAGAGCCACACGATGCACAGGTCAGAAGGGGCACATGGAGGTCAGCTCATCGCAGCTTCTGCTCAGAGCAGGTCCAGGTAGATCAGGTTGCTCAGTGCCTTGTTCCTGTCAAATTTTGATTGCCTTTAAGGATGGAGATCCCACATCCTCTCTGGGCCCCTGTCCCAGTGTCTGAATACCTCCATGGTGAACTAATTTTTCCTCACATCTAACCAGAATTTCCCTCCTTGCAATTTGCGTCCATTGCCTTTTGTTCTTGGTCCATTTTTCCTACACTCTCCACTAGGTAGATGTAGACAGCAGTAAGACCCCACCTTTTGCCTTCTCTCCTCCAGGCTGAACAAGCCCAGGTCTCTCTGTCTCTCCTTGTACACCACATGGCTCCAGCCCCCCAGCAGCCTGGTGGCCCTGACCACCAAGGGTGGGCAGCCTCACTCCAGCCTTTCCTCTGCCAGCAAGGCCAGAACTGGACATGGCACTCCAGATGTGGTCCCACAAGTGCTGAAGAGAGCGAAGGATCACCTCGCTCAGCCTGCTGGCTAACACGCTTGCTGTCTAGCCCTGTACGCACTGGCCTTTGCTGCACCTTGTTGACTCAGGCTCAGCTGAGGACCTCAGGCCAGGCTCTGCAGAGCTGCTTTCTGTGCATCTGGCGTCCAGCCTGTGCTGATGCACGGAGCTATTCCCTCCGCGTGCAGGACTTGGCATTTGTCTCTTGCTGAACTTAATCTGCAAGTGCACGCTTAGGCAATAGGTGGCACTGATGGTTGGTGTAGCTTGCATTGTCACCAAGAGAGTGTCGCTGCGGAAGAGAAAGCCAGCAGAGGAGACACCTGGGTTGTTTCGCTGGGAGCTGTGGCTAGGCGAGGAGGAGCGGACATGTGGCAGGAGATGCTTCCAAACGCCTCGTGAGATCTCTTTGGCACAGGGAGGAGGGACTCTAAACAGGGGTCCCCAGGGTTGGGGCAGGAGAAAGGCCCTGTGGGGTCCACCAGGCCATCGGTGGGTGGGAGCATGCAGCTGAGCTTCCCTGAGCATGGGTAGGGAGGAGGCTTTATAAGACTGAGCCTTGTTCTGTGCCACTCAGAGAGCTGTTTCTGGGACATGCTTGCTTTGTTAGCAGTGCCGAGTTTGTGCTGTTGCCGTGATAACTGGTTTCATGCCTCTGACTCACTAAAATCCAGGATGTAAGTGCAGGGGGTTGTTATTACTTGTTGCATAAGCTACTCAGCCTCCAGGGAGGTGGAGGCTGACACTGTTTACTCTTAGGAGCTCTTGGTCTTCTTTGTCTGGGAGTGGTTTCAGGAGATACTTCCTTAAAAATCACATAGACTGTCTCAGAGATCAATTACCCAATTGCCTTCACTACTGCTGGGGTGTCCAGTACAGGCACTGTGTTCTGCATCACAGGTAGCAGTGGGAAAGGGTACTAGGCAAAAAGAAACACCCAGTGAACTTGGTTTTTCATGGAGTTTCCTGTCCTTTTTAATTTTTTTTTGTCTCAAGGCATCATAATTATGACACCAAACAGCTCCCTCATCTAGCTGCCTTCCACAAGGCAGAGTAACAAGACTTTCTCTGTTGCTTCTAAGTTTTTGGTAGATTTTAGATTCTGCTTTTCTTGCAAGAGAATCTACCAGGCTAAAAGAGAACCAAAGAGGATGTTTTCTTTTTCTTGCGGGCAGATGAGACCTAAAAGCTTGGTATCCAGTCAGGAGTAGTTGGAAGTAGCAAAGGTACAGCAGCTCACTGAACCTGAACAGGGAAGGGTCCCACAAGCTGCTCCTCATGCCAGCCCTGGGCAGGACGAGTACCACGTGGCTGGCAGCAGAGTAACCCTTGAGCTTGGAAGTCCCCTGCCAAGGCTGGGCCCCTATCGCTACACAGCTGCCAAAATAAACTATTTACTTGGCTGAAGTAACACAGCCCTCTGTAGGATGAAACACCGCAAGGACACCTACCCAGTTGTTCAGTGCCTTTTATCTAAATTGTGCTGAAGAAGGGAATATTATGGTGACAAACTATCTAGCTAAAACACAGCCCAGAAACACTGTCTCTGTTGCCAGCCAGCTGAACAGCTTGTGATCCCATGGCTGCGCAGTAAATGGTGCTGGCAGGGGATGTTCCTTGCACCATCCCCAAGGGATGGTACCATTCAGACAACACTATCAGACTAAGAATCTTTCCCACCCCACCCCCACCCCCATTTTCTAGGGATGGCATCTTGTCCCGGATCAGGTAAGTGAAATAGCTGCTCTGTGCTGAGGAGTTCACTTTTTATTAGCACCTGGGTTGGGGCACAGCATAGTCCCTTCCATACCCTGTATGACAAAAAATCTTCATTCACAGTCTTCTTTGAGCCCCCTGCAATAGCCCCAGACAGCTCTGCTAATCCCCAAGGGAAGCCGGAGAGCTTGAGGCACAGGTCAGAGGGATGGGAAGGGACACTACATTTAGGACTGATTGCTGAAGGGTTTGAACGGTTTTAAAACATTGCTGTCTGCCTGTTACATCCAGCTCTGGTGCCTTAGCTCCCACACCTCAAGAAAGTCTGAAACTTTGCTGTCTAGGTAAGAAAAAGAGGCACCAGACAGACAAGTTGAGACCTTTACCTATGGACAGCTATGGTGGAGGGCTAGCGTTGCCCTAAAAGATGACTGAATCTGTAGGGGAGCTATGTATATAGCACAGTCAAGGGGCATGTCTAGCACATCCAGCTGTCTCCAGCAGCTGAAAACTCTTGTCTCTGCTCCTCAGCCCACTCTGTGCAGTTTTTATTCCTGAAGCTGTCCAGGTGCTACTATCCCATTCACTTCAGTACCTGCCTTAAAACAGATAGATCCATATCCTACTGATCCTTGTCTCCCAGGGCACACCTGGTTCGTAAGGAGTGGGACAGAGAAGCCTTGTGATTAACAAGTCCTGATCAGCAAAGGCTTAAGGTCCCTAAGAAACACTGGTAGATGTAACCCTGCCACAAATCCTGCCTGCGATCTTCAAAAATAACAGAAACAGCCAGCCCCTGCTGACTGCATGGGGTTTGTTACTCACATCCAACCAATGTGACTACAAGCCTCAGCATAGTCCCTTTACCCTTGACACTTCTGTTGGGCGCAAACAATTTTATGCCTCCCCAGGTCATTTGAATGTTCTCAGAGGAATGCAGTCCTGGTCCCTGTGGCCGCTCTGAGCGTTGGAGGGATGCTGGTTTACTGGCTGAGGTCTAGACACAAGATCAAGACTATTGAAATGGGCAATGGATGGTGGGGCTCAGATGAAAGACCTCTAAAAGGGAAAGAAGATGAAAGTATCTGTCCCTTCAAGATTGAAACATCTGACAAAGAACTTGAGGTACCCGTGGCTGGGAGGTAAGGAGGGGCAGAAAGTTGCAAGGTGGAGCCAGTTCATCAACCACCTTACTGCTTTGAGGTGAGTGATGTCTTGGGGGCAATAGCCAGCGCAGGTCCGTTAGATGATGCTCTGGCTCACTGCCCTTTATGAATGGGATTTGAGCTCAGATTCACTGCAATGTCTTTATGCTTTCTGAGACCACAGACTCTCAATGCAACCTGGGGCTGCTCCTGCAGAAAGGCCATGCTTTGAGCAGCAGAATTTGACAGCAGGTCTGCAGTGGTGGAATGGGGTGGGAGGGCACCGGGATAGCAAAGGCACCAGTAGGGCAGGGCTGAGGGGCTTCCACAGAGGACAGGGTTGGAAGGGTGAAGAAGGATGGGGTCCTTCTTCCTTCTGTCCCTACAAGCCTGTCACTAATTATCTGGCCAACTAGCAGTCGGTAGCACAGGCTAAGCTGCTTGTTCTTCTCTCAGCTGGCAGTGCTGGCAAGTTCCTAGTGCCAAAAACCCTAAAGTGAGTTAGCAGTAAGGCAAGCATAGAACCCACTACTCCTGAGTGCCCTAGGGGAACTGCTAACCTGTAGAAAAATATATTCTCCATATAAATGATTCAGGAAGTTATACAGAGTATGGCAGTGCTTCAGGAGGGCTTGTGGTGTCCCAGAGAGAGACACAGAAGCCGGTGGAGCCAGAAGAGCCTGTTCATGCCTGCCTTAGCATAGGGCACATGCAGGCATCTGGCCAGCCTTGCAAGAGCTCCTGTCCGCAGGACCTGCATCGCCGCCTGGAGCAGGCCCGCTACACACCGCAGCTGGAAGGGGCTGCCTTCCGCTACGGCTTCAACTCCATCCACCTGCAGAAGGTGGTGGCCTTCTGGAGGAGCCAGTTTGACTGGCGCAAGCAAGTGGAAATCCTGAACAAATATCCCCATTTCCGAACCACCACTGAAGGTGAGGGGGTCTCTGTGGCTTGAGCAGGTCTCACTTTGAAATGCACAGAGAGAATGGGGGGCTTTAAGAGGTTACTATATTAAGACAACAGTACGCATAACAGCTTAATGAAGGATCAGTAGTGGAGGCTATGTTATTAATAACCCTCTATAGATTAAGATCATTGCACAGTGGTGATAAGATTAGATCTGCTTGAAGATGGGCTTCATCTGGCTCTGAACCTGCACGAAATAACAATGAGGTTTTCTTCTGCTATTGCCTTGAAGCCACCTTTGAAAATGTAAAATTTACCCAGGCCCTGAGGTTGGAATATCCACCACCACCACCCAGTTTAGCCAGGTGAGGTTAGCCAGACTTTAGATAAGTGATCTGCAGGTTAAACTTACATCCTGCGCTTACTTTTTCCATGTTTCTCTTTTTATCACCCACACATTTTGTAATTTAGTCATGTTTTTGCATGTGTCTTAGCTGCATTATGCTATTCATTGAAGTGCAGCTGTACTTATATACTGTAAGACCAATTTCTCAGGAGGTGGATGCTCAGTCTCCTGTGACCCCAGTAACTGGGACTGGGATCAATACCTCTGTCTGTAAGTAAAAGATGAGACACAGGTAAAATACCAGGCATGTCCTTTCAGCTAGGCATCTTCTTGCCATGGGTGGATTGTGTACCTTCTGCTGTGAATGCTAATCACAGTTTTGCCACCCTCCTTCTTCAGAGTTCGGAACAGAAACTGTGATGGAACTAAGGCTTTAATTTATCTGTCTGGATGTGTGGCAGGGATTGATATCCATTTTATCCACGTGAAGCCCTCCTATGTCCCTCACGGTCGAGCTGTTCAACCTCTGCTGATGGTCCACGGCTGGCCTGGCTCCTTCTACGAGTTCTACAAGACTATCGCTCTACTCACAGAGCCAGCTGAGCATGGCCTGAATGAGGGTGACATGGTGTTTGAGGTCATCTGCCCATCCATCCCAGGATATGGCTTCTCTGAGGCACCACACCAGAAAGGTGAGCGATGAAAAGGCGCTGTTGGAATTGCCAGGTTCTTGGAGCCTCAGTCATCCCTGGCCCTCACCAGGGAATGCAGTTTGTGAATGCAGATGCTTGGCTCTGCACTAACACCCATGTGGCTGAGGCTCTGGGGCTGCCTGTGGAGATCTGGAAGGTAATGGTAGCTGGAAAACAGGTCTGCTTTCCACTCTATCCACTTTCCACTGAATTTCCATCTTGTGTTCACTGTATTGCCAAGGAGCAAGGCAGAGCAGCATAGCACACTGTGCCTTTACACAGCAGCACACTCATGTGCCTCTGTCAGACCATGATCTTTGGCCAGGGGATGATACACCAAGACAAACAGGTTTCCTCTCTTTCTCTTTACCTACAGGCTTTGACAGCAAAGCAACTGCTCGGAAATTTCATAAGCTGATGAATAGATTGGGCTCCAAAGAATACTACCTACAGGGAGAAGACTGGGGATCTCTTATTACCACAAACATGGCCCAGATGCTGCCACAGTGAGTAGCAAAGGGAATCAGTGCAGAGAAGGTTTCTCCAGTTCTTACCCTACCTTCTGGCTCCACGGTCCGGGTCCTGCCTTCTGTTTGCCCTGCCTCTCATCGCCTTCTGCTTTGTTTTCTCCAGGGGTATCCCCACCCCTGTGCATTCAGTCATATTCATGCGCTTTGCATTGATAGTGGTATTTGCACTCTCACGCTTTCTAAATTTCATAGAATCATAGAAGCATTTAGGTTGGAAAAGACCTTTAAGATCATTGAGTCCAACCATAAACCTAACACTGCCAAGTCCACTGCTAAACCAGGTCCCTAAGTGC
This sequence comes from Falco peregrinus, assembly GCF_023634155.1. Lineage (NCBI taxonomy): Eukaryota > Metazoa > Chordata > Aves > Falconiformes > Falconidae > Falco > Falco peregrinus. Next base: position 1,814,036 of record NW_026599603.1, read on the forward strand.
CACATCTACACACCTTTTAAATACCTCAACCACTTCCCTGGGCAGCCTGTTCCAACGCTTGACAACCCTTTTAGCGAAGAAATTTTTCCTAATATCCCATCTGAACCTCCCCTGGCACAACTTGAGGCCGTTTCCTCTCATCCTATCACTTGTTACCTGGGAAAAAGCGACCAACACCCACCTTGTTACAACCTCCTTTCCTGTAGTTTTAGAGAGCAAGAAGGTCTCCCCCAAGCCCCCTTTCCTCCAGACTAAACAATCCCAGTTGCCTCAGCTGTTTCTCATAGGACTTGTTCTCTAGACCCTTCACCAGCTCCGTTGCTCTTCTTTGGACACATCTTTCTTGTAGTGAGAGGCCCAAAACCGAACACAGTATTCGAGGTGCAGCCACACCAGTGCTGGGTACAGCATCACTGCCCTTGTCCTGCTGGCCACGCAATTTCTGACACAAGCCAGGATGCTGTTGGCCTCCCTTATCTAGGGAAGAGTTGTACAGAGAAAAATGGAGTGCTGTTTGGCTTCTCTTTCACTAGGCATGGAAGTAAGCTCTGCTGCATTTTGATTTGAGACCTCAAGGATCATCATTCTAAATCAGGAAGGAGATAAATTTAAAATTGGCAGGGAGAAAAGGAAGGAGCTCAGCCTTTCAGCAGCTGATCAGTACCATGAAGTATAGGACTTTCCTGGATGGAGATGGCACCAGCTGTACCATTTTTAGCTCTCCCAAATTTTTTTTGAAATCACGATAAATGTGAAGGGCTTATGTATTTGGCTTAGTGAAATGCTTCTATTACAGCTCCCGTCAGACTTATTTTCTAGAAAATTTGGAAACAGAAAACTGCTTGATTTAACCTTCTATTCATTAACTTGATTTCAGATCTGTGAATCTTATCTTCGCTGGCAGAGAAGGTTTGAGAAGGATGATAACCGTGATGCTTGGGGCTTATATACCATGGCTCATAGGCTTTACTAGGGAAGATGTTCGACATATGTATCCTTTCATCCAGAAGAATATACATGAACTATTGCGAGAGTCTGGATACTTACACATCCAAGCCACCAAACCAGACACTGCAGGTAATGAACCTTCTCTATATCACTATGAACTCTGTATACTGACTGCTTAAGGCATATAAAAACATAGTTGAACAAAAGCCAACCATGTTTGAGAAGCAATGAATTCTGGTGACTGAATGCAAGACATGGGGACAAGAGCTGTGTAAAAGGAAGTGAAAAGGAACCACTTAAAAAAAGATGGAGACTACAAATATCACTTTTCAAGGTCTTTTAAATGGCATACCACTTCTCTATGGCAAAGAACCCCTTTGCAAAAAGCCTCTTAAAGTAAAGCACAGGACCCTGAAATTGAAGCTTCTAGAAATAAATGTGGGTGAAAACAAGAAAAATACGATAAGCAAGTGCAATGTGAAACTTGCAGAAAGGTAGACACAGCCATAATACCTGAAGCCAGAAGCAGGATGTAGTGGGACCAGTAGATAAGGAGTCTGAAGAAAGGTATGGCCATCTCAGAAAAGTTAAATGATTTATTTGTATAATATTATCAAAGATGATGGGGTATTCCTTTATTGAAATAAACCCTCATCAGGAAAGACAGCAGAGCTCTCTCAGACTGGCATCAGGTATGGAGACCATAGAAGGAATAGCACCCCATCCTGGCATTTAACTGGAAAAGAGGAAACTCAAAGTGAAACGTCAGCTAATGCCTAGTCTGTTGCTTGAACTGATTGCAGTATCAGAGAAATAAAAGGAGACAAACCAGATACCAGGTTGGGGTTTTTTGGGTTTTCTTTTCAAAAGCCAAACAATGAAGACAGCCCCCAGAAAAACAAAGACCAGTATGTCTAGTGTCTGACCAGAAAACTAGCAGAAATGTTTTTAAAAGGAGAATTGATTTACAGGTGATAATATCACAGGGAAATCATGCTTCAAATATCAGAGCTCTGGCAGGATCAAGAAGCTGTGGATCTAGTAATGGAACATATTTAATTTCCAAAAAAAGTTTTGTTGAGGTTTTTGGGTATAACATTCTCATACTCAAGGAGATTCAAATACAAGCAAAGCTTTTCAGCAGAGTACAAACCACAAAATGTGTCGCTGCGGTGAAGCTCTGCCAGCTGACTGTGGCAATTACTAGAGTCGGGAGGTTTTTATAGAATTTCCCCAGGACTTTTTTCAAAAAGGCACTTAATTAATGTCCTCTAGGTTTGCAGTGTATGTTCCCACAGGGACTGCAGCTTTTTCCTCAGGAGCTAGTACATACACCACGGGTCTGGGCAAAGGAGGTCTTCAAGAACAACATCACTTACTCTTACATGCCACGTGGAGGGCATTTTGCTGCCTTTGAGGAACCAAAGCTTCTGGCACAAGACATCATGCACTTTGTCAGAAAGGTGGAACAGCTGTGAACATGCACTTTAGATACATGTATAGAACAGAAGCAAGTTGTTCTGCCATCAGCAGAACCTTTACTTTGAGGGATCAAATAAATCCAATGTAATCACATAGAGAAAACAACATTTCATTTTGATAATCATTACAGTACTAAAATAGTTAATGACGCTCTAAAGCTTTTCTAAAGAATAAAAGAAAAAACCCCAAATTAAGCAGCTTGCCTTCTTTCACTCCCGGCACCATATCATTGCTGCACTCATAGTTCAAGTGTCACAGAATACATAAACAGTTTACTGCAGTAACACTGCACTCATCTGGGGAAGAGAGTAGAAAGAAACCGGCCCCTTGATCCTTTAGAACTAAGGCTTCTGTTTAAAAGCTTCTTTAAACACTTGAGTGCTAGCGTCTGAAATATGCATTACAAGCAGCTTTGGTGGAAGTGTAAAGGGTTTTGCTCTCCTGAGCACAAACACTCCTACGTTCAAGTTATATTTCATTCAAGAGACCAGGAATTACATATTCAAGTGGGCAGCTGCACACAAGGCAGCTTTCTTCATTCTAACAGTTTTTCCCCCTATGGGTAGCTTTAGCAGCTGCTACGCTATGTAAACAGATGTTTAATGGATAATAAGGCAGAGACAGCATTCCTAGTGTGCTCCAAGCTCAAAAATACCAACTTAATTTTCTCTTAGTTCTTTATCATTCCATTCCAAATGGTAAAGTTAAAATATGCACCAAGCGTAGCAGGTTACTTCAACCTTTACCCTCATTTCAAATGATTCTTATCACACCATCGTGCAATTTTTGCTAGCAAGAAGCTGCAAGCAACCTTGCTACCAGTAGGCTCGAGTTTCTCTTCAAACGGGATAGAGCTGTTTGGAGCTGTTAAGCTCACTACATTACAGACACGTCTAAGTAGCTGACTGAAGGTTAAGTCCAGCAGACACCTAGCTTTGACACACTGTGCAAAGCTCTCAAGTGTTTCTCACCCTCCCTCCTTCTCCCATTCTGCACTAGACACCAGGCCAGAAGAAAGGGCTCGAGTTCTGCTCCCAAGTAATACGTTCTGACTTTGAACAGGAATTTGACAAGTAAAGATAGCGCTGAACTTGATCACACTCGCCTCACCGCCTCTTCACATTTCATAAACATTTAAGAGTCTAAGACTTAGAAGTAAAAGCAAGCAAGAAACTAACTTTTATTGTTGTTGTCTTAAGTGAGAACAAGCTAGCATATTGGGACAGGAGTCCTATGCAGGAGCGGGCTGGAAACTAATGAGAGAAACAACTAGGTATTGTGAAGGAGAACAGGAAAGATAAACATGGTTATCTAGTGTTTAATAGGTGTCTGCACGCTTGTAGAGATATATAGCTATGTAACTGCATGAATGATTCCTGCCCTGAGCCTGGTGGCGCATACAGCTGTGGTTTGTGTCCTGGCTCAGAGATGTAAATAGGGGCTTCTCTGTTTTGGTGAAAGTGTTTCTCTTTGCATAAAAAAAGAGGGAATGAAGGGAGTGACCCCAGAGGTATGTTCAGAGAAGGCATGCTATGTTTCGAACTTTTTGACTGAACCAGTTCTTGTTTGGTGTGCCCTTCCACCTATGTATAATGTTAATCCAAAAGAAGATGATATTGTTTACACTTTGAATGTCGATCATTGTCTTTCTGTTGATGCTAATGTAGTAGGAGGCTATGATTGGGAACGTATTGCAGCGGTTCTTCTCTTATCCGGAGTAACAGCAGGGAAAGCATTAAAGAGTTAAATCACCTTGTTTGGTAGGCGGTTAAGCATGTGAGTCAAAATTGCCACTGCTTTTTGTTGTTGGTTCAAGGACATGGCTGTGAGGATTTTGATGGTATGCGCTGCATGGATTTTAGGCGCCCCATTGCAGCAACATGTTATCAAAATCTGAGAAAATTTCAGCCTTTTTGGCATCCATTCACTCAATTGGCAGTATTGTTTGTTTGCTATTACCTTGGTTGCTGTCATGTTTGCAAGGGCCCTGCAGAACATGGCAAACCTGGTACTAGCTGTTCAAAAACAAAAAGGGGAAATTGTAAAATTGTACGGAACAGAGACAGTGGGTTATTTTGCCATTGATAATGTGTCTTAGTTGCTTTTTTATTTGTTCTATTACTTATACCTTGTTTTTACTCGTTCGGTTTCAAAGGTTCTTTTTGTGCAACAGGAAGGGGGAGATGCAGGAGCGGGCTGGAAACTAGGACCATGCATGGCAATCAGTTAGCTGAGGGGAATGTGCTCGAGCTTGTCTAGACAACGATTAACATGATGAGGCATGTTTACAGAGCACAGGGGAGTGGGGGACAGATGGCGCCAAGGATGGTGCCAAGGAAAGGTAACACCTTGTTGTTAATTGACGGCAGTTAACCACCAATCAGGGATTGCCTAGTATGCAAGGCTTAGCTTCAAGAACCAATCTGTTTAAAACGCGCAGCTTCTGAAAGTGTATAGAAACTCGTGCTTCTGTACAATAAATTGACATTTGCTTGCATCAAGCTGCGTCCCATCTCTTCATTCGCCGCAGGGGCGTGTGGGCTAACAGCAATTTCATGGGTGAAAAAGAAGGAAAGCACTGAGTCCATAACACAAATTAGTAATAAGCTATTTCTTCTTGCAGCTCCCATCACCTTTGGCTAATAACAATCTTTGACAGCAAAGTAACGATTAAAGTCCTCAGGACCAAATTTAACCCACTGACCATGAAGTGGCAAATGAATCCGCTCTTGTGGCTGAAGTCAAGAATGGCCAGTGGTACCAAAGGGACCGATGTTTCTGTGTGTTAGTTCTAGGGAATCATGCTCTGCATTTCAGTTATGGACTACGTATTGCTGGCTCTGCCCTGAGTTACGGATGATACACTAAAAACCTCACCTGTCCCACCATCAGGTAGTCATGGTCTTCTGGCACTCTCGCTGCACAGGGGGAGAGAAACCCAGATTCATTTCACTGAAGTAATGCAAAAGACAACCTCAGGAATGCCGAGAAGAATTTTTTGTGAAGTGGACATTTTTCTGGATTTTTCAGATTTGCATTCAGTATGCTTTACTTAAGTTTTAGCTGTTTACACTGAGCAACATAATTCTTAATAAATTATTACCGAGGGGAAAAAAAATGCAAAGCCTCTTGGGAAGACGACAGCATGAGGTTACTAGAATCGCAGGCCGTTAATTCCTTGGGTAAAGCAACATCCTTCTGTGGTGCTGGATTTAGCTTTGATGACAACATTGACAAAATTTCTGCTTCTGGTTTAATTTGAAGTGTGAAACTCTGTTAGCCACCCCGCCCAAACACCATTTTCCTCACTTCAGCTATGCGGAAGAGCAGAGGGATATTACTTTCAGTTTAAAAATAGGAACGGTTTCCCATCAGTTTATTCAGTTTTGCCCCCTTTCTGGAACTTACTGCGCTTTTACTTGCCTTGGTGGTTAGGGGCTGTGCTGTAAACCAAAGCAATAAGGACGACTTTAGGTAAAGAAGAGGTTTGGGTTTGTACCTTCTTGCTAAGAAATTTTACGACAACTCCAAGGTAATGTATTTGAGGTCACGAAACACACAGGTGCTCAGTCTTCTCGCTACTGTCTTGCTTTGAGGGCAGCCAAGAGAGAGGAATGTCATTTTCTTCCGCCACTGCTGGTGACCTGTGGGCAAGATGCAAGCAGAGAGAGAGATCACCGCACTCTTCCTTCCCCGGCTCCCTGCTCTTCTTTGCCTTTCGGTTCATAGCAGATTCCTGTTCTGCAGCGGTAAGGATGGTTCTGCTGGTTCCTGCAGTCTGCCTGCAGTCACAGCTGGCAGCACAAGGCTGAGGAGAGGGCAGATCTGCACCAGTGCAGCTCAGGCACCGCCTCAGAGCTGTGCCAGCGCACAGTGCAAGCACTCGCAGTGACAAAGGTGCCGCTTAAGAGTTCTGGCCTTTGTGAATATAGCTAATCTTGTTCTTTTTCTTTTTTCCTCTCTCTTTTCTTCACACACACGCACACCCCCACACCCTCCCTTAGCCAAGTAACATCGTGGTACCCAAAACATCCTGTGGCAATTAGTTCCCCGGTTTCCCTGTGATTAAGTACCTGATTTGATTTCTCCTATTTGAAAACCTCCAGCAGTCGTGCTTGCCTCCTTTACGCTAACTACAACTTTACTACCTATGTTTTTATACAATAACCGCCCCTCTGAAGATTCCTTCTTCAGTATTTCCTTCCGCTGAAGCTAGCTCTTACCCTCGCTGCTGATTTTCTCTGCCCCATTTTAACCCCACCTGATCTGTTCTGGCGTGGGGATCAGAGCTGCACAGGTCTGGGGGGGTTTAGGGCAAACGTGACACAATTCCCGATTTGTTCCGCGTTCCTCTGCGCTCCTCATAAATTTGCTTTTCCTTTTGTGAACTGCCAGTGGTTTTTAAGCCGACACTTTGCAACACCTGCTCTGCCGGCAGCATTCCTCCCGGCGGGGTAAGCACCAGCCCGGTGCACCCCCGGCACATGGAGCAGCTCCCCAGCCCCCCGCTGCCCGCGTCCCCCTCTGTCCCCCCCGTCCCCTCCGTCCCCGCCGCCCGCGCCCCCGTCCGTCCCCTCCGTCCCCGCCGCCCGCACCCCGCGACAGCGCAGCGGCCCGGGCAGGCCCGGCTGCTCAGCAGAACCCGCCCCCGCCCCTCCCTGGGATGCGAGGTGTCACGTGGCCCTGCGGCCCCGCCCCCTTTCCCGCGCGCGGTCCCGGTGCGGCGGGCAGCCATGGCGGGGCGCGGGGCTGCGGAACGCGTGCTCCCCGCTCTGCCCCGCCTGCAGCCGCTTTCCACGGCCCGGCGCCCGCCCGCGCCGTGGTTCGAGGACCTCCAGGCTGCCGCCGGGACGGCTCCGGGCTGGCGGCGGGGCCGCCCCGAGCGGCAACTTTCGGCCCCGGGCCTCAGCCGCCCGGTCGCTCACGGAAGCTAGGGGAGATGCTGGTGGCAGCGGAGCTGAGGGGCCGGCGGGGTGAGGGGACCGGCGGGGCGGAGGGGGTGGCCGAGGGGACCGGCGGGGCGGAGGGGGATGGCTGAGGGACATGGCCCGGCTGAGGGGACTTGGGGAGCTGAATGGACGGCGGGAGCTGAGGGGGATGGCGGGGCTGAGGGCACCGGCGGGGCTGAGGGCACCGGCGAGCTGAGGGGGGGCCGGGCTGCGGCCGTGCCGTGCCGAGGGACCGGGGCGCTGCGCGGACCAGCGCCGCGGCGGGGCTGAGGGCCGGGGGCCGCGCGCGGCGGGCGGCGCCTCGCAGGCGGGGCACGTGCCGTTCGGCGCGTGGCGGGGGAAGCGGAGGAGCGGGGCGGCGGTTGAGCGCGGCGTTGGTGCCACCTGCCGGCACGGACGCGTCGCAGCAGCCCGGCCCCGTCAGTGCCGACACCTTCCCCGCCAGGCTGCGGCGGCTGGTCAACAGCCCGCGCTGCCGCTCCGTTCGCTGGGGCGCCTCCGGCCGGGGGCTGGTCATCAACCAGCCGCGCTGTGAGTGCGAGCTGCTGGGCGCCGGGCCGGCCGTCGCCGCGCAGCCGGGTGGCCGTGGGGCAGCGGCAGCCGCCGGTTTCTTCAAGACCACGAACTTCAGCAGCTTCATGCGACAGCTCGGTCTCTATGGCTTCCGCAAGGTGGGGGTGTTGCCGGGGAGCAGTGTGCTGGGGCCGGGCCCAGAGGGTGGACAAGGCAACGGTGGCAACGGCACCGGGCCCCTGCATCGCTTCCGCAGCCCCCACTTTTGCCGCGACCGCCACGACCTCCTCGTCCACCTGAAGCGCCTGACGAAGGGCAACAAGGCGAAGATGGCAGCGGGCCTGGATGTGACCAGCCGCCCACCCAACCGCTTCCAGCGCTTGCTTGGCACGCCACTGAACGGGCAGCCGCTGCCTCCGCCCTCGACGCTCAGCAATGCCAACAGGCCTGGTGAGTCGGAGTGGGCCGTGTGGGGCCTTGGTGGGTTTTTGAGAAGCGCTGGGTGGCATGGGATTTGGAAATCAGCACTCCCCTGAGGGAGAAGGGTTACCGGTCCTTGCCGGTGGCATCTCAGTTCACCTGGTGTAGGGAAGCTGTCGTTGTTTATGCAGGTAGATCTGCTGCCAGTAAGCATGAGTAGCATGGTTCACATGTATTTCAGGCTGCCTGTAGACTATAGTACAGTCTCCATTGCGTACTACACTAAGAACACCCTTGCCCGATCTCTGTGGAGCTGGCACAGCTCTACCAGATGAACGTTACCGCTTCTTGCGCGTCGGTAAGGATGCCCATCAGTAGGGGTGCTTAATAAGCTGTCATTAATTGTGTGCGAAACAGTGAGTCATGTGAAGTGATAATTAGAGCATCGTGTTAGTTTTGTGCAAAGGAGGCAAGACCTGGTAGTAAGATTTTTGTCGGTTGTCTCCTGAAAAAGAATTCACAAGCTATGCAGTTTTTAAAACGGATTGCATGAGTAGGTGAGAGCTAATTAGAAAATAATACTGCTGAAAAGCCCTAGAACGTGTTTTCTTTCTTTCTAACGCTCTTTGAGAGGATCTGAGTTTTCCCAAGACAAGTCTGAGCCCTCAGGATTATTCCACACGTTTTGTATCGGCCCGAAAGCTTTGTAGCTGGCGCTGTGTAAGGCAGATGTGAATATCTTGCTTTGCAGTGCTCTTGGGCTGCTCTAACTGTGGGCTGCTGCCAGAAGAGCACTCCTGCTTCCCATTCCTTTGGTGGCGTGTTAACTGTCATCTTCCTTGCAGCTGATACAGCAACATGTTGGTTCAGCGCAACGATCGGAGAAGACTTCAACAGCCTTTTTGTGGCTGGCTCCTGGACCCGGGTGATGCACCCCGTGGGTGCAGAGCTGTAAGGCGCGGTGTAGGAGGAGTGGCAGGACTGTGCGACCAGGGGAAGGGGAGAAGCAGTTGACGGTACTGCTCTCTGCAGCACCGGCTGGCATTTGGAGCAGAGTAGGGTATCACCATGCTCTTGGTTACTGTGTCAGGGTAGGAACTGTCATCTAATTCAAGTGGTGTTTTCCGTGATGTGTGTGGAACTGCACGTGCAATACCAAGAAAACAAAATGAAGCATCGGAGAAGGGATGGAACTTATTTCAGTAGGGAGGCTAGGAAGCATTTAAAGTAATGACTTGATGTGAACGTTGTTAACGCTAAGATGAGTCATTGCAGACTTCAATGACATGTGGTTTGTCTGATGTAATGCAGACCACTGGTAAAGGAAATTATTAGAAAGAGATGACCTGTTCATTTTTTGTCCTCTGTTTTGATGGCTGCAGTTTCAGAGTTTTTGCTCTAGGAGTCTCATTTTCTAGAAAGACAGAACAAGGAAAACGTTGGGGTTTCTATGCAGTCAAGTTCTGACAGGCTGACAATGCACTGTTGCGCTCTGTACTGACTATTTAGGGACATGTCTTTGCTGTAAATGTGAGGTAATTTGATAGATAAGAGATACTTGTGTTTGCAAAGTGTCAGTCTGTTCCCAATGTCTTGCAGCGTGTAACGCTGTGTTAAACATTCAGGAACAATTCCTGGACAGCAACGGGAGGTGGGTAACTTGGCATCCTGTGGTGTCTTGTGTATGTGTTAGAACTAGATAATCTTCATGTCCCTATCCAAAGGTAAAATATAAACAAAAGGATTTTCATACCCCTGTTCCTTCTCTGTTTATAAATGGTGAAAGTACTGAACAGGAAATAAACGGTCCTATACGTTAAGTCTTAGCAAATCTTCAGGGTCAGCTGGTATTTATTTAGTGATTCTTAATGGTTAAATGTGAACTTGCAGAATAATGACTGTATGTTACTGATTTCTTGAATTAGCTTCTGTCAGAGGAGTGCCAGAGGTAAATGTGAGGCTATTTTTAAAAAAAACACCTTTTGAGTGAGAATTGGAAACTACAGGTCTGAGAAAGCCTGGCTTCTAGATCAACCCTATTGATGTGAACCATCCTGAAACTTGTAATTCTCATGGCTAAATGCAATCCTGCAGGGGAGTCACAAATGCAGTAGTTCTTAGAGAAATCAATGAGCGCAGGCGTTCGGGGTGTTACTGTCAGTGTTTCAAGAAAGCCACCGAAACAGAAATTGGGCTGTCATGGTATAAAAGCAAATACCATTTCATGAAACAGTAACTGTCTGAGAGAGGAAACTGTAAAATAATAGAGAAGAATAAAAGGACTGTCTAGGAAATAACAAAATGGCAAAGTCTGGCATATTTTAGTCTGCACTGAACTAGTTGAGCTGACTGAGGAAAAACTGGCTTCGAATTTTTTTTCTTGACCAAATAAATGACTTGTCATAAAGTACTTGCAAAGTCCTTTGGAGGATTTTGACATTGCCCTTCCCTTAGCTGTTTGTGAGCTGTCAGTAGTGGAGTTTGGTCAAATCTTGCTTTATGATGTCCCTTTTTTAAAATGTATTGTCTGATTTAACACACAGTACTTTCAAATTGCTTTTGTTTGGTTTAGTAAGTTACTACACTTTCCGATGTATGGCACATTTCTAAATATGGGTAACTCGTTACTGCCAGTTGAAGGAGGTTGAATGCTACGCAGACACCTGTGTTGGCGCTTCACTCGTGTGCCGCACAGCAGTTACTGCATGCTCGGGTCTAAGAGTACAGTCTCCTTTCTGGGTTAAGTACGCTGGAGCAAAGGCAGTCTTCCCAAATCATGTTGTAGAGCCTTGGCTCCTCATATTGCCTTTCTTTGCCTGTGAAAACTCCTTTCCTTAACACTTGTTTCGCTTTATTTTGTACCCACTGCAGGACTGCTGACTGTAGGACAGTTTCATCAACTTTACGGTCAAGGTGTTTTCCCTCCTTACTCCTACACGGCAACCTCGTGCCGAGCCCCCAGCACTTCACCGGCACAAAGATTAGGTCCGACTCCAGTCCCTTCCACTTGGATCCAGCAGGGACCACTTGGGTTGCTGCCAGGGCAAGGGGCTTCCCCAGCTTTTCCAGATAAAGGGGCTGCCTTTCCGGTACTCCAGACGCTTCCAACGGGAGCCACGTACACACTCCAGCCTGTGGCTTCTCTTCTGCCACTTCAGCAAGGGACTCAAAGCGTTGCCGCATCCATTGCAAATTGTAGCAGCTCTGCATCTTCAGTGCCGTACTCACAAACCTGCTATCCAACAGGTATGAAAAAATTTCTGCATTTGCTTTTCAAAAACAGATTTTAAAGTGAGACTTTCAAATATTTTTCTATAATACTCTGCCATGTGTATATCTCAAGTGAGAATTAGAAAGTGTCAAGTCTAAAAGGAAGATGGACCTTTAAAGCAAAAGGAGTTTCTGTTTGCTATTCGTGTCCTTCCTCCAGATTTTGCGTGTCCCCTGGTGATTTTCTGGATAGCCTTTCTGTTGAGGTGAAAGGGCGAGGAGAAAGACATTTGTCCAAAACTAGTCGGTGTGAGGCTAACTTTCATTTTTGTTTTTTCAATTAAGCAAAACTTGGACAATGATATTAAAGCACTGAGACCTTGTTAAGAAGTAGTATCCTAGGCCTTGGTCTCATGTTTTTCCAGGTTAAGGTTTTAAACCTTAAAGATCAGTCAAACGTATTGTGTAGAACAGGGGTCCTCAAACTTTCTAAACAGGGGGCCGGCGCGCGGATTAGGTGGCCGGAAGTCATCTGCGGCTGCTTGGTTTCCCCCTCCCACCCCCGGCAGGGTGGTGGTGGTGTGGGGGTTCTGTAAATACGGGGGGGCGGACTGAGGACCCTGGGGGGCCATATCTGGCCCACGGGTCGTAGTTTGAGGACTCCTGGTGTAGAATATTTCATTCTGCTCGTACTGTTTTTGTATCTAAATTTTTTTTTCTTGCTTAGCTTCTTTATGTTGTATTTTTTTATGCACTGAAGACTAGAAAGTACAAAAGTCTTGGCTCCTTTCTTTTTTCGAAATTATTTCTGCCACAATTGTCAGTCTCACTTAATCACTTGATTACAAAATAAATCAGTCTCACTTCAGTGTTTTTATTCTTCAGAAGAGGAGTTGAAGCAAATTACTGTTCTTTTCCTTGCCCTTACCTTGAATTGGAAAAATCACATGATAGGTTATTTTCTGGGGAGTGGTGGTCTGTTTGTTGTTGTTTTGTGGTGTGTTTGTTTAATTTCCCTAAAACTTCTGAAATTCAGAACAGTGACCCTTTCCTTGAACAAACTAAAGCTCAGTTATTATTCTTTCCTTCTGCCTGCTCCTCCTTTGGCAGCCGCACCTTCACAAAGACAGCTATCTGTCCCTGTTTAGAAATCCTACACAGTGAAATCATTACATCTTTTGTGCATCTCTTCTGAGACCTCTGCTGAGAACATTTCAGGCAATAATCGCTAGTTTCCATAACGTCATTTTTGTCAAGGAAGGGTTCTGAGGAGCTGGGCATTTCTTGTAGACACACTTAAATGTTTAAGAGACAGGCAACTTCTGCCACGTGCTCCTTGCCTTGTGCCCCTTATGCAGGGATTACTGTGGTGGCCAAAGTGTGGAGCCTGCCTTACCAGCTGCTAACTATTAAGTCTTCTCCCAGGAGCAGGTGTCCTGAGAATCACAGAATGGTTTGGGTTGGAAGGGACCTTAAAGATCAGCAAGTTCCCACCCCCCTGCCGTGGGCAGGGACACCTTCTATTAGTCCAGGTTGCTCCAAGCCTCATCCAGAATACTTGCTTCATTAGGGTGGGAGGTGGGAGGTGGTCCCCGCTTTGCGTTTCTATGGTTACAGAGCATAGGCTGAAACTCATCATGATGAATTGTAGTTGTCTCTGTCTCAGCTAAGGCCCCAGCCCTCTTCCGTAGTCAGGGGAAGGAAAGGGGCGTCTCGGGTGCGATTCACGTTGCTCGGTTTAGAGTTTGTCTTGGGGTAAGATTACTGGTGTCCTGGAAGTGCCTGTTTTGAAGTACTGCCTGTAGGGGAGCTGAGGGAGACCAGCGTAGATTTAGACATGAATATGGAGATCTCTCTCGCTGGGTGACGCTCGTTGCTTTAAGTTTAAAGGATAACTTGGCTATGTTGCTCAGGTAGAATCTTCTGGGGTGGGAGGTGGGTGTGAGAATGCGGTGAAAACATACCAAATTTTGCAAGGTGTAATCAAAACTAAAATGCAGAAACTTAGGGAATCTGAGGCGTTTGAAACCCCCAGTGAATTAATTAGCGTTTCTGAGAGTGTAAGTGACATTTCACTGGAGTATGATAAATCTTTCAATTTTCACTGTCGCTCTAGGACTGTCTCAGCGGTTTTACTTCTGTGCCTGTGTATCTCTTAATCTCTCCGCTATCCTTTCTTCTGTATATTATAACATACAGCATGCTGAAAGCGTGTTTCTTCATATGTCCACATGAAAAAGTCTGGTTTCCTTCATCATGAGAGCACAGCAGCAAGATTAGTTTGTTTGGAAAGTGATAGTTAACCTTAAGATACGTATTTAATAAGTGAGAGAACTGAAGAATGTATGTTCAATCTTATTCTTGACTCTCCATTTCACTTTTGAAGTCCCATTAAATGAAATCAAAGTAGAACTTTCTGAAAAGATTTCTTTTTATGTGTATTCAAACTTGTTTGTTAACTTGCGTGACAAAAAAATTCCCTGGTTTTTCATTATGATTCTTATTGAAAAGTCAGTAAAATAAAATATGCTCGTCTAAGTCTCTTTTTCCCCACTAGCCTTAGACCATAATTATTGTAAGGATTTAGTTCTGTTTGCTTTCGGCTATCTGCAAAACCTTTGACAGTAGTAGAATCGGGTGAAAGAAATGCGTTGAAGCTTCATTATCTGAGAGTGTCTAATAATGAAAAATCAGTCATGGAGACCATGTGAGACATGTTAGTTATTGGTGCCACCTGACAGTGCAAGTCCAATCGCGCCTTTGGCATACATCTGTGCCTGTAGGGTTCATTTACATATGAAAACCTTTCTGGTGAGTGGTAGTTCAGGAGTAGTCATGATATTCTTCGGAATGACACACTCTGGGTTAAGATAATTCATTTTCTTTATAAGTCTTAAAATTCACATGGTCACAAGTGTGTATGTGTGTATGAACACCTAGGCTCAGCTATGTGAATGCACTTTGTGGTGTATTGTGACAAGAAACTCAAGCAGCCAAGTCAAAAAGGTGATATTAAGACAGAAAAGACTGATGATGAAGTTTCTGCATGTATGTGTGTGTTTTATCAATTTTACAATATATATTTTTAATATATCTATACATATCTTAAAATAAGTATTTTTAAGATTAAGAAATTGGTCTTAAAATGACTTGGGAGGTAACAATAAATTTCTGGAATTTCGCTTACTGTGTGATTATTGAAATGTTTAATCGAAGTAAGCAATAGAACTGCACACCAGACACAAGTTCCGGCAGTCTGATAGCTGTGTTTGAATTCTTGCAGCCACACCAGAGCTGTTCAGCAGCAGCCCACACAGATCCTCTGGCTGGCTGTGCTGGTCCTACTGCTTCAGCGTGCACCCACGACAGCTTTCTCCAGGTGAGCGTAGCCTACTGAAAGGAGGTGAAAGCGAAGGAGACTGTATGAATGAGCTGCAGGTTTATACACTTGTGAAATTAAGGATATAAATTTGAAAATTGATCTGCTTGATAAAGTGAAAGTGATGTGGTTTACAAATACCTATTTCAAAGAACCACTGAATGTTAAACGGGTAGTTTTGTAATTCAGGTTAGGTTTCAGGGTAGCAGCATAGTGGGTGTCCTCATCAGCGGAGTGTTTTTTTGCTTGACTTCACCAGAATCACTTTTAGTTAATGAGCCTGCATTTGTATTGGAAGAATGCTCTTGCCTGGACAAAAAGAGATTCTTTAATATTATGAAAATACTGAGAAGCAGCTCCACTTCTTTGTCCTGGACAGCTTCCTGCAGTCCTGAGTTTCATTTGTTGAACGAGAAAAACTAAGGTGACTTTGTGGAATGGGCCCCGCCTCAGAGATCTCTTATTAAAGATAACTCCAGTACTTCCTGTAAATGCGTTATGTAATTCTAGTGGAAACTGCACCTTATTTGGAGGGCCTGGCTTATCAGATATCAGAAGATCTTTAGTAAGAATGCAAGGGCTTCCTTTTCTATTACAGCGTAACACGTATACTTTTTTCCCCCCTCACAGAGGACAAGCGAAGCAAGTTATGCTTATGTGTGTTGAAAAAGGGTTGACCTACCCAAGCTTGATCATCCAGTTTCCTGTCTTGCAAATATCAACCTTTGTCTTTTATTCATGAGTCTTTTTAAAAAATAAGCTTATCCAAGATGGGCAGGTTATGGCCTGGATAACACGTTAGTGTAAGGCTATAAATAGCCAACAGCCAGTCATGCCGTCGATATTGTAGTATTTATTTTTCGCGCAGTGCATCTTTGTCCTCTCACTTTGATCGTGAGCTGCTTTTTTCATCCAGGACGCGAGGATCCGTCTGAGCGATGGGAAGTCACAATTAAATAGCTTATCTCGGAAGGCCGAGATCAATGGGATAGTAAATCATTCCAAAGGAGGTGTCAAAGGTGGTGTTGTGGCTAGATTGAAGGGTAATATACGGTGTCCAAAGGGTCTAGTAAAACTCAGTTGTTTGGAGAAGCAAGTCCGTGGGCAGTGTGTGGAGTCAGAAGAGCTTTAGGCCACTTGCTAGTGGTTGCTTTGTTTCCTGGAAACCCCCAGCAAAAAGCTGCCGAGCATCTGGGCAGAGACTGCGGGAAGGCGATCCTCTGCGTGAGAAGGCCAAAGGCGAGCAGTGCCCTGTATCAGTTCCACCAGGTCAGTAACCGGCTGTCTCTGAGCAGGGTAACACAGCTATCGTACCGCGTGGATCAACGGGACTTCTAGAGATTTCCGAGTCTTAGCATAGCCTGGGTCATTTCTCCTGGAACGTGGTGACAGGCTGTGCAGGTGGTACAGAAGACAGCAGTTTGCCTGCGGTTCTTGCTGAGCTGTGGGGAATAATCAGTTTGCCTTTTGTGTGTTCTGGGGCATATACTTCCCCAAACTTCTGCTGGGGGATGTGGCAAGCTGCAGTATTGAGCATCCTGCCCGGCTGGCGTATTGATCATCCATCAGTAACCACTTGCACAAATCCTCAAAAGCGGTAAAATTCATCAGCCCTGGCTGACTAAGCATTTTTATTGTTCCTCACAAAAAATAGAACTATTGCATGGTATATTTCCTATCGTTCCACTCAATACCTTCCACCAGTTGCAGGAATTCAGTGCGATGCTGTTGAAGCGTGGTTTGCGGGGCGTTTTAGGCTGTTTGGTCCCGCTGTGCGCTGCTAGATAGGAGTGGCAAAGCCTATACGAAACTGCCGGGCCAGTCCCGAAGACAGCGAACCGTATCGGCGCACTAGCAGTCAGCAAGCTGGTTACCAGCCCCGTTTCTGTTGGATCCAGACGGTGCTTTGTGGTCTCAGAAGGAAAAGCTGGCACTCTCGGACAAGGAAGCTTAAACCTTGTGCTGTTCTTACTGGGTCTTGCAGAGAGCATCACTTTTTAAGTTTAGGAGAGATTAAGACGGGTGGAGTTTCTGGGTCTTGGAGGCCAGCTGCTGGGCTTGTACAGTACGCACCTGAGCTGCTGAAAGTGTTAGGTGCCCCTGCCTGGAACACGGGCAGACCAGGCCGGTAACTAACTGGTTGGTTGGCTGCAGTTTGCTCTCCAGGAAAAGCTACAGAGAATTACTGCGTGGAATGGCAAGGGGGCAGAGGTGGTTATACCCAGACATGGTGGCTGATGATGGTGTATCTCACCAGGTTTCTGAAATCGGGGTTTCAGAGGTTTGTATTACACTCTCATCACGGTTGGTTACAAAACAGGGAGCTCGGGTACAACTTCTTACCCATTTTTCATTAGGGTTCTCTTAAGTGGGGTTTGGATTAGTGTGATGAATCGGTATCCTTGGGTAGGAATGAGTCTTTTGAGAGACCTCCTGCTATCTTCTGCAGCAGCAGTGCTGGCAGCTCACAACCATTAGCTCAATACTTCCCCGCTGCTTTATCATAGATGTGAACTGAGGCTACATGTTGGATTTCAGCGATTTTTAAATTTTTTTTCCTGCCCCCACCTCATTTTGTTTTTTTTTAATAGCAGCCCTGCTGTTTGATTATTGCTATTACCGTGGTTATTAAGCTGTCAGTATTTCCTTGTGGAACTGAAGCAAGAGGTAACGGGAAATGGAAGAAATAAACGTGCAAGAAAAAAGAGAAAAACTTTCTGACCTTAATTTGCTTTTATTTGTAATAAGGAATGATAATCAGCCATGTTATTTCAAAAAGAAATCAAGTCTGAGCTAATTCTGATTGCCCAAGCACTCAAGCCAGATTTGTGTAGTCCTAGCGGTCCCTGAAAAGGTGTGGTTGTGCTTTAATTCCTGCACATGCTACGCTAAATCTTATAAGTGAAATGCCCATCTTCTCTTTCACCACTTTTGCTAAGTCAGACCATTTTTCCTCTTGAGCTTGCATGACCAGCAAGCTATTAGTCTTTCAAGCCCTGACTTCTCAATCTTTTATTGGTTTTCCTTGTTTCATTGCTGCCCCCCCCCCATCCTCGTCTGTCATATCTTTTCCAGGTGAACTAAAAGGATTTAAATTGTACCTTTGTGTGGCTCCTTTCTCCTGTTGGAAATACATACGAGATCCTGTAGTGCATCCAAGAGGACAATATGTGCTATAACAGCTTCAAGCTGAGGTCCCCTAAGAAGAGGCAGAAAAAGATTCAGTATGGGTGGGTTGGTTGGTCGGTTTTTGGCAGGGATGATCTTATTCCTGGACGGTTTGGTAACCCAGATCTTAATTAAAATCCTGACTACTTACGACAGTAAACAAGCAGTGCAACAGAAATGAAACACCTTGTTAACGTTTTTAAAAAATAGAACTGAAAAAAAAATCAAATGAGAGGAATAATGTGTGAACCTATCTCATAAAAACATAAAGGTGGCTTAGCCTTTAATGAAAAGATTTTGCTTAACTTAACCTAAATTTCTCAAATTCCAGGTTTTATTTTCCCCTCTGTTTCCCCCCACCCTCCACAGTTTGTGGCTATCTACAAACTGGCACATCTACACAAATCCACACTGGGACTTGACTTCACACACCCAGGAGACGGGATCTCATCTCTTTGTGGTATCTCCTGCAGGGAGAGACCAAGTCCTTCACTGGCATTTGATCTGATACGGCTTTCCTAGTAGGTGATCCTGCAGCTTCCTGTTTCTAATTGACTTGTCTCTGGAAGTAGCTTTTCATTAACCATGACCTCAGCTAGAAGGTCTAAGGATAGTCAGGCACTAAGGACTAATCCTTCATGCTGGATCTCTTCCAAAAGAAGGCTGTATTTTAAATAGACCTGAGTTTCTGTTCAACATCGTTGTATGACTTGTATTTGTCAGAAGAAATGACCCTTCTAGTGTCCTTTGACTGAGTCACCTCCAGAAGAAGTAGCAGTACAGACACTGGCTGTTAAAATGTCATCTATCATTTCACTTGGGTAGGACTTGATGCTTTTGAAAAACTCTTGTCATTGTCTTCGTTCTGTTTCAAAGGTTATTCGATATATATGAATTCTACTAAAAAAATCATCACTGGATTGCTGATTGTGTCCTGTCGTCCTGTGATGTCATTACAGTGAAAAATTTTAGTAGTGTTCAGACCTGATCTGTGATGGCAAAGGCAGTCTCTGTAGGTTCTACAAGAAGGGCTTCTGACCTGAAATTCTGTCGGGTTTTTACGCAGATTGATGCAGACTTCGAGTTGTGCCTCTGTGGGACCCTGTCATGACAGGAGAGTCCAGATGTGAGGCTGTGACAGGCAGGGCAGTTTTACAGTATTTGCTGTCATCGGTATTTGAACTCCCACTCCTCCTGGGACTGGGGCATCCCTGGGGGGCACCCCTTGTGTAGATGTGCCTATGGACAGTCGCTTGAGGAGGAAAATGATATTATTGGTTAAGAAGCGGTGAGTTCCTCAAGTTGTGTTGTCCATATGCACATTTACAGCATATGGACCTTTTTCTTTTGCTTAAAAATGTTGTGGTTTATACTGGGTTTATACACAACAGGAATGCTTGAGTTTTAGAAGGAACTGAAGGCGGGTGGATTTTCTCTCTCATTTTCTATTACATATGTGGCACGTGAAGAGGGTGGTTCTAGTGTACCCCCACAGGTCCTACTAAGACCAGAAGTCTCTGATTTGAATGCTTGGGTATATTTAACACCTGCGGTGCAAAGGGTGTGCAGACAATGCATCTGCAGGCATACACCAGCTCCTCTCCAGGATAGACCATGAATAGAAGAAAGGAAGTGTGCCAAGAGTAAGGTGGTTAATGAAAACCAAGACAAAGCAGTAGCTTTTTTTTTTCTTCTTCTGGTTAAACTTGCTATTTTAACTGAGAATAACAGACAATCTTTCAAGCTTTTGGATAAATGGATAAACAGAATCAATACACATCCTGTCATGGTAATTTTTTATACAAAAGTTCACTGTATTTTGTTTTTTCCAGAATCCTCCAATGCAGTCATCTTATGAAGCTGAACTGATGCCATCTGACTGGCTATGTAATATATCTGAAGAAAACAAGAAGGCAGAAGTCGGTCTTGAAGCCATGTTTCAGGTTGCCGATGAGGTGCATTCATCATGCAAAGCTGAAAAGTGGAAGTGGCACCTGTAGAGAGCCAGAGTTCAATCCTGGAGCTTAATGGAAATCAGGCACTGCCTGTTAATAGTTACACACCTTCTTCAACTGAGGAAAGCCAGCTGGAACGTCTCACTCCTGTAACTTCAGACACGTCATTTCTGGTGGCAGCAGATCGAACACTGGATTTGTCTCCATTACAGCCTTCTGACATTCTTTGTGCTGCCGATCCCACTCTGTCTATAGAAACTGCTGCTGCTGCTAAAATACTACAAGAACTTCTGACCACACAGGAAGCAGATGAAGAACGGAGCAAAGAACCACATCACCACGCAGCTGAGTTCTCCCTCATGATTTTTCAGGAAGAATTGTTCAGTCCAGAGCAGGTAAGGGGTAAAGGGAGGTAAACCAACATCTTTCTTGAGCTAACTATATTTGATAGTAATACTAGGGTCTGGACCGATAGCTTTTCAATATTCTTGCCTGCTCAAGAACCGAAGGCTTCTTTAATTAAGCTGTTAATGGACAGTGAAGGGTTTGCTTGGTAAAGCAAGATACAAAAAGAAGACGGAATGAAAAAGTATCCCATGTTAATGAGCATGACATGTGTCAGCCTGTTGGCCAAGTTAGGGTGTTCATTTGCATGGGAAACATGTGTAGTGCAGGTGTATTCGTGGTGATGAAGTGGATGCTTTTTTAGGTTGTAACATACCGTCTTTTAATCTCCAACAAAGAAGAGTATTTTGAGAATTGCCACTGGAGGCAGATTTTTGCTTAAATTTAGATAAACGCTTAGATTGTTTCTGATAAATAGTTATTAAGTTCTGTTTTCAGTGGAAAGTATAGTCTTTTGACATTTGAATGGTATAAAGCATCTTCATTGGTTTATACCTTGTGGTGTACAACAAGCTGTAATTGTACTTCAGTCTACCTGGAGCTGGTCTTCCCTGTAGGTAAAATTGTAAGTCTCATGAGGGGTGAGGGGCATTCTAGATGTCACTCTGTTAAGGCAGCAAATGCATGCTCTGCGCTTTTTTTGGTTTGTTTTGAAAACAAAGTAAACTCAGGAGATTGACTGCATCTGTTTCTCCTGCATGAGACCTACCTTGCATGTAGGCACTCAAAATCTCATTTTTGTGTATGCATTGAAGCTACTGTCTTATTGTTCTGTCGGTAGCTTGACGCCTTCAAGTTTCTAGATCGGAAATCATCAGCTGGTGCAAACCTCCCATTGTTGCTTTCAGCCAGCGTTATAAAGATTAGTCATCTTCCTCTTGGGTATCTTTCTAGAAAGGGCTGTGTATTCTGATCAAGCCTCTGCATAGCTCAAGCCTAGACTAGACTGTTCTGCTCCGTGCTGTGTAGGGAAGAGCACATCCCTGTGCTAGTGCATAGAGTCGGCAGTACTCCTTAATTGGTGCCCACTCAATATATTAAGCGTTGACCGCACTTTAAATGTTGTCAGTTTCGAGAATTTTTGAACTGCGTTTTTAGAATGATAGGTTGTCCCTTGTTGAAGGCCTTTGGAGTCCATGACCTGAAATTCCTTGTCAAGAACTGGGGGAATTAAGCGCATGAACCACGTAGTTGTTTGGGAGGGAGGTTTTGTATATTTGTGAGAATCCTGATGTTGGTCCTGGACCGTAACTGGTTAAATAACTGGCCTCATTTTTTGAGCAATTGAAAAGCAATTCAGGGACTGTTCAGCGTTTTGTTTGACAGATTCCCTCTTTCTGTTAGAACTACTCTTTAACTAGTCTCCTCCTCCCAAACTCAGGAGAGGGAAGGTTAACTTAACACCCTGCTTGTCCAGAGCCTGCGGTCATGGCAGGTGCCGAACTCTCCAGAGGAGGCTTCTGTGCCTGTACTCCTCACATCAGGCTCCAGCACAGTTTTCTTCCTCATCCCTGAGTCTGGAAGCACTCAGGCTTTCAGCGGCTGTTGGTACCATGTGTTTTAGAGCAAGCTTGTGACAGAATAGTGGGCGTGCACAGAAGACCGCTCTGTTCCTCTCTATACGAGCAGAGGGGGAGCAAATTCCTCCACTGTTCGTACAAGAGCATCAGAACAGCTCTGCTGGGTCAGATCAAAGGTTTGTCTTGCCCAGTGTCAAGTCTCAAAACAACAGCTGTAATCTGATGTGTAGGGAAGAGCAAGAACAAGGCCCGCAAACAGAGCAGGGCATTCCTGCTTATACTTTCCAGCTACTTTCAGCCCGAGGACTTGCGATGATGCTGTGTACTTCATCTTGGGTTTCTGCTCTGTGGACTGAAGTCAGCCCTTGAAACTGTCGGTTTTAGCATACGGGACCTTTTGACCAAGCTGGTACTTTGCTCACGGGCTATTCCTGCACGAAGAGCTTCCTTTTGTGCGTGGCTGTTAGTAGTTTCATGTGATGCTTCCCCATTTCCGTCTCAGAAGGGACATTCAGCTGTCATCCCTGGCTGCTTACTGCATGTCACTTGTGACTTTCCGCATCGCTTATCACAGCCGCCTCAGTAGTCGCCTTTCCTGACTGTACAGCCCTGCTGTAGCTTCCTCTGCGTGGCAGCTGCTCTGCACCTCTGGTTAGCATTGGAATTGTTCTCAACTTGTTCTAGTACATCCTCTTCTGAAATGAAGAGAACATTTTTACAGTGACACAAAGATGTTTGCTGTTTTGTTTTCTGTTTCGTTCAGGTATTTCCCAGCATTTAATTACTCTTGTGACCAGCACTGAGCCTTGAACTGTCTTCCTCATAGAAGTAACAGTTTAGTAGAAACCTGCTTTATTCTGCTTTCCCGATTTCCTAAAAGACAGCAAATTAAAGAGCAGTTAGTACATTCAACAGTTCAGATCCAGTGTTGCCCTCTCAGCCTCAGTGAATTTCTGTCCTAGACTTTTACAGGCTTTGGCCTTTAATGGGCATATTTTATTCCACTCCTACTCCTAAGAAATGTTTTATTTGCTTCTTAAAGTGGAAATAGAACATGTCTGTAATGCTTGATCAAGAGGAATTTGCCTCTATTTCGTTCAGTCTCCTTGGCCGCATACCTCTGTGAAGGCTGAAACGCTTGCTTTCTTTGGGGAAGGTGAATCCAGCAAACCCCGTTCATGCGAGTTGCTAGTTTTAGTACCTCAGCTTCCCATCATGGTTCCAGCTGGGTATAGGTATAGTCCAGTCAGTGTCTCGTAAGTCGTGTAAGTAGTGAGTGAGATGAAGCAGTTTTGGCGTTTTTCAGTAACTGAGGTGAAAAGGCAAAACTTTCACGTCTGTCAGCTTTGGTAGCTTTGATTCTCCGCCAAACAATGTTTCGGACTCTGAAGCTGCAGAAGTATCAGACCTGAGTGGAGGGCCTGTCCACAGGTGCGGTGAATCCATGGTCAGAAACATGTTCGCTTAAAAGACCAAACAATAAAAAAAAGGGATAGCTTGGGAACCAGACTTGTGTGGGCTAGGCTGATGCTGTTAGGATGAAAATGGTATTATTACCTATTACATTAGATTACTGAAGAGTTGGTGTGTAAGATTCTACGAACACAGTGATAAAAAGGAATCTGAAAGGGGTGCTGTGCAGTGTGACTGCTCTTCAGTTTCCACACACGCAGCTGTAAGGGTTAAAATTGGACACAGCATTGGAAGTACAGGTTCACCAGTGAGGGGGAATGAAATTTCCCCAGTTTGCTGGCCACGCTCGTCCTGGTGTAGCCCAAGGTGTCATTAGCCTTACTGGGCACTGCAGCACCCCCAGGTCCTTTGCAGAACTGCTAGTTAGAGTGTCTAGACTTCTTTCACCACGTCGGCTAGTAACAGTTTCTTGATAATGGTTATCCCAATATGCATGTTACTTGTTTTTTCTTTATCAAACACTGCAATTTGGTTTTTACATCCCCCGCCTGGTATTGCTCTTCATTATTCTCTTCTTTCTGCAAATCTCATTATTTAAAATTGTTTCTAGAGCAGTTGTTCGCTGGAATATCCAGTTTAGAACGCTTACTTGAGAAATCTTCCCTTCTCTCACTGCTTGATTAAGGCTGCTCACTAATTTTCCTGGAAATTTATTATTATGTAAATGTCACCAGGAATAAAGAGGTCATCATCACTCGTGAGACTTGGATTCTAGCTGGTGTAGGTAGTGACCTACAGCCTGCCTGCCGCCTTTGTTTTTGTGCCTGGGAAGGAGTTGTGGTTCAGACATCAGACAAAAGGCACTGCTAGCCACGTGTTTTTCACGTGGCCTTGTTAACAGTACTGAAGCAGTACATCCAGACAGCGCATTTCAAAGATGGAAAAAAGAGTCAAGTGGGTGTCCAGCAAGTGCAGGAGGTGTGTTGGAGGGAACTAGTTCTCCCTGGAGTACTCCATTACTGTATTTGCACAGGTCTTTTTGAATGATATTATACAACTTTGTCAAGGAATGTACGTGTGTTTCTATTGATATGTATACACATAGCAGGTTATATACTCAGCATTGAGTAATGACAGACTCAAGGTGGCGAGCGTGATTTTTGGAAAGACTGTCTTATTACCAAGTGTGACCTCTTGTCTTCTGTAAACTCACACATAATGGTTTTCAAAAGCTTTTTTCCCCTTAACAGAAGGAAACGTTGCAGACTCTGAGCAGTCATTCATCTTTAGGTCATTGATGGATAAGATATTTGCAGAGGAGATGAATATTCTAGAACAGGTGATACTGCGAAAATTTTTCTGTCTAAAGCTAAATTCCAGGTGCTTAACTTTGGGCCTGTACTGCCTCAGTGAAATAGAAACAGAACTTGGTTGTTTGGCCCTTTTCTCTCTCTCTTTTTTTTTTTTTTTTTTTTTTTTTTTAAGCTGCAGATTTTTGCCACATGATCATGGAAATGTACCAGTCTGCCCAATGGCTGCCTGCAAAACACATGCAGAGCAGCAGCAGAGGGCTCTAAAAAGCAAGCAACACATTATAACTTAAGGTCTTAATGACTGGATGGGGTGGGGTGAGATTCCCAACCAGAAACGTGTGGTTTCCATGTGGTTCTGCATCACACAGCTCTGCGAAGTTGTTTGAGCTAGATCTGTCGTCATTATTACACGTGCTGGTAACAAGGAGCGCGCCTGTATTTCTTCTAGCTTATTTCTTCTAGCTAGTTTAATAACTGAGGGCAAAGCTCAGACTGTGGGGACATGTACCCTAACTTTGTGTATTCTAGTTTTCTGATCTCATATTTTGCTTAATATGATATTTTGCAAGAGGTTGTTTCAATTTAGCAACCTTAATTCTGAGTTAAAAACGCTTACTATGTCAACTGTCTAGGCAGTGTTCAACACCTGTTGGATGCCCTTTTGGAGTGGAGAAGAATAGCTTTTATTTTGTTTTATTGGTTTTATATTAGTTTTATTACAAGATAACATTGAGTGATCTTTGGTTTTATTTCTTTTGTTGTTGTGTTGTGTTGTGTGTTTTTTTAAGGAGAATACTAGTGTTAAAAGTGAATCCAGGACAGCGGAGACAGAAGAGAGACAATTCACTTCAGGAGCTGAGCCTGTGAATGAATCTGTAGGACAGACAGATTCATCTGTAAAATCTTTCTCCAGGAAAAGACGCGGTTCAGACACAGGCAACTCTCTCGGTAAGAAAGATTCTATATTTTCTCAGAGATTACGGCGACAGCTACTCTGAAACTAACTATTACAGAAAGGGGAGAGTAGAAGAATTTAGTTGTTGTCTGCCGTGTAAGTACCTCATTGTTCCTTCAGTTAAAATATTAAACTTGTACAACCTCTAGCGAGAACGGCTCCCACCAGGGCAGCGTGCCCCCTGGGCTTTGCCGGGGATGTGCAAGAAGAGTTCATTGCATGTGACAAACTGACAGGGGGCAGGAGGCGATGAAGAGGTCCACCAGGCAGCTCGCTTTCCAAATGCAGACGTTCATCTCCCCGCCGAGCTCTGCCCATGGCCAACCCCACGGATCCCACACAATTCAGCCACCCGCCCCATCTCCCTGAGGGGAGCAGGTTTGCAGGTGCTTGCCTGACCTGCAGCTGCTCCATCTGCCTCTCCAAGGCCGCCACTTTCATCTTCCAGCTCTTCCTCAGCTGCTCCTCTTGCCGCAGCACCTCTGACTTCTCAGACAGCTCGTTCATCAGCTTGCCGCACCACTCCTGTAACCTGGCCACCTCAGCGTTTTGCCTGCACCAACAGAAGCAGCGTTATTCCAGCCCGCAGGCCAGTCAAGCATCCCTGGCGTTACCCGGGGGGAACACATCCTCCTGGTGGGCCTGGTAACAGGGCTTGAAACATCTCAACGGTTGTGTTGGCCTGTTTCTCGGACACGCCTGGTCCTTCAGGGATGGGGTGGAAGGAGCCGATACATCAATTTCAAAAGCTCCGTTTCCATCCATACTAATGAAGGTATTCCAGCATGCTAGTAATCGATCAAATGTACTTGGTAGTAACATTAGAAGAGGCAATCGGGTCACCAAGCAGGTAAGCCCTGCCTTAGCTTAGGCATTTGGATGGTTTTCTCTGACGTGTGTCAGAGCAGACATCTGGCTACATGCCAAATAGCAATGCAGAAATACCGGGGAGAACGTTTTCACTACATCCGTGCTCAGACTGTTCCCCTTTTCGCTGCAGGCTCTCTCAGGAGCGCACCTCTCCTTTCTAGGGCTACCCTGGGTATGGCGGGTGAGGAAGCTACACGCAGGCAGGCTCCAATGGCTGACTCGGCTCCCGCTGGCTCTGGAGAGGTGGGTGAAAGAATCAGAGTGAGCATCTGGGCTGTAGAGACCAGAAAGGCTTTGCTGCTCCAAGGAATCAACAATGGATTCTTTTTTTGGAGATCAGGGAGCCCAACCCAAGCCGTCTGATGTGGAGAAAAGCTGAATTTCTTCAGGATTTCTTGCTTTCTTTCTTTTTTTTTTTTTTTTTTTTTTAACTTCCACCTGTGCAGCACAGCCTCCCTGGCTAGTTGCAGTCCACTGGCCAGCTGTCGTGTGAAGGCTGGCACTGCTGCACAACAATCCTGTCTGTCTTGCAGGCTGCAAGATTTTGGCCCAGTGCAGCAGGAGGAACTGAAGGGGGTCGGCACTCTCTGGCTACAAGCCAGGCCGACTGAGCATGAAATCTCTGAATGCTGCAGCAAGATGTTTACTCCTTGGTTAACGGTGTCTGACAGGCTGAACAGAGCTTTGCTTCTCCACGTGGAGATGCAATGCCTTTTGAAATGAGTAATGACAACCACATCTCTAGATCAAGCGCATTGTTAATTCCTACTGTTGCACAGGGTGTTTGAGATCGTGTCTTTCAACAGACACAGGCTTGAACGTCCTCTGCCACAGCAGCAGCTCTAGAAGGAAGCTAATGGTTTCTAGCCTGTATGGTGCAGA
This sequence comes from Falco peregrinus, assembly GCF_023634155.1. Classification (NCBI taxonomy): domain Eukaryota; kingdom Metazoa; phylum Chordata; class Aves; order Falconiformes; family Falconidae; genus Falco; species Falco peregrinus. The sequence goes on from NW_026599603.1 coordinate 1,841,418, forward strand.
TGTGCTGCTCTGCATGGCACAGCTGTGGTGTCACAGACACTGCAAAACCTGCTCTTGTCCTGCGCACAGTTCTAGTGCCTCTAAAATTCAGTCAGACGGTGTAAGTTTTAGCCAGAGCTCACTTGAGCTGCATCACAGGGCATTTCACTTGTGAAGTTCTCATCTCTCACTAGTATCTCAAAAAACCCAGCCATCCACAACCAAAACCCAAAGGCCAATCCAGCATCCAGCTGCTCTGGGAGGTGGTGGGAGCAGCTGACGGGGCTGGAGAGCATTTGCCAGCAGTCAGTGATGCCCTTGCCCTAAGCTGGAGTGGCGAATTTTGATCTAAGTCTGACGCGGTGGCACTGTGAGGTCAGCAGCTCTGTTGGTACCAGCGCATTGTTGGGGTTGCCAGGTGAGGAATGCAGGGCGCTCAGCTCCGCCCCGGTCAGCTCCGGGGCACATTGGTCTGGCCCTAAAGCCAGCAGAAGGACGTGGGTACATGTTCTCTGGACCCTCGTTTCTGTTTCCTGCCAGGAAGAGGAAATCCATCCCTTTTCACCCTGCAGGTTAGGAGTAATCCCTCTGTCCCGATGGGGACCATCCCAAAGTGATGCTGCATTGTCAGGAGGGAGGGGGCTGGCACCAGCTGTGCTGGGATGGAGCCGGCTGAGGCCGCTGAAATCCCAAACGACTGGGACGGGCCGGGATAGCGATGCCTGTAGTATCAGCTGGGATCTCGCGCGGTGCCCTGGTGTAGAAAGTTGGTCCTGCCGGGGGAGGCTGGTTCCAGCTGGCGTTGGCAGCCTGCCCGCCTGCCGGCTCTCTGCTGCTTTGTCTGGGATGCTTGGCGAGGCGGGCAGGGAGAGCTGGGCTGCTGGTTGAAACAGCCCTCAACAACCCCCCTGGGGGTTGGAGGCGACGTTTTCATTGCCCTGTCACCCCCTCGCTGCACCAGTGCGGATTCGGCTGGGAGTGAGTTCGCCGCTGTCGGCTGTGAGAAAGGGAAAGGCTCTGAGGTCTCTCCCTGTGAGCACTGAGGTTTTGAAAAGATGCTGATCTCCTTAGTTTTATTCTTATTTTTGCCTCCTCCCTTTCCAGCCACTCCCTCCGTCCCCAGCCCACAACCTCTTAAAGAGGAAATTCAATGATGTTGACAGTTAAGGGCGGGGATGGGAACTTCTGATAGCTGAGGGCTTGATGCGCTGATCACGAGAAAGCGCAGCCTGGCACCTCCTGGGGAGTGCCCCTGTGCAGATGAACTGCCTGACTGCAGCATCGGGGGGGGGTGGGGGGGTGGGTGGTGGGGGGTGGGGGGTGGGCGTTGTGAGCCACGTGGAGGTGGTGCCCATGGGGGAAACGCACGAGTGGGACAGCGGGGAAGAGCCTGGCTTCCAGACTCGGGACGGGGTTCAGTTAGCGATTAAGAAGAGTGGAGGCAGCAGCATCTTCCTCCGCGCGGGGCTGCACCCTGCCTGCCAGGTCTCAGACCAGGCAGTACAGTCTCCCTTGCGGCTCCGTGTGTTATGGGTGGAGAACCTGAGCGTGGAGAGGAGGGTGGGAACGGATGCCCGCCAGTTAACAGCAGAGGTGGAAAGAGAAGCACCACATCCAGTGCTCCCTTTGCAAGTTTCGTTTCTTCCTGTGGGCATCTGCTGGGGAGATGAGATGGTTAATGACCATGCTTTTGCTTTTTTTTGGCTTGAACTTGGGCCTTTTCCTGGTGTTTGCGTTGCAAGGAGATGGTAGCGTCTTGGTTCTCTGTGTGGCGTCTGTAGCATCATTGCTGGGGTGGTTCTCGTCACTGGAGGCTGGGAGCAGCGACCCAGTGGGATGTGGTCACTGCGTGTCCTCCCTGCCAGGCTGGGCAGAGGCCAGCAGTGCCGCAGGGTGCGGCTGGCAAAGGGAGGCGGCCAGGGCTGCTGCAAAGCTGGGGAAAGCTCTCCCGTGCATGCTTTCCCCTTCCAGGGGGGTGTTCTATTCCAGAGCTGAGACCCTGGATGCACTTCCACCTGCGCCTGGGCGCAGAGATAAGGCCAGGTGGCCCAGGGAGAGCCCAGGTCTTGGCCAAACTGCACCAGGCAGTCTGGAAACGGGCTCTCTTACTGCCGCAGGGCTGCAGGGATTGCCCAGGGTCGTGCAAAAGCGTCCCATTGGACAAGGCATGGGCACTTTGCTCGTGGCTGTCTCTGATTGCATCCCTGGTTTTTTCTTCCCCCTCTTTGGTTCTTCTGAAGCTTGCTGCAGCCAGCGCAAGCAGCCCCTGCGGTGTGGCTGGAGCACCGTGCGCAGGCAGCGCAGCGGAGGAGCGCAAACCTGGGAGGGGGCGGGGGGTGTCAGCAGGTTGCCCACACAACACAGATGGACATGGGAAACTCGCTGCTCACAGAGAGGCTGTTGCGCCTCTTTGTTTTCCCCACTAACTGTTGTTGTGGTGTCTTGCAGGCACAGAAGAATAAGGCAGGATGGATGTCTATGACCCTCAGATGCCGAATGTCGTGCTCTTTGGAGGTCTGATGGTGGTATCAGCCATCGGGATCTTCCTGGTGTTCACCTTCATGGAGAAGGTCCTCCGTCCTTCTGAGGAAGCCTTGGCCAAGCAAGGCAAAGGGCTTAAGAAGACTCAGCAGAAGGAAAAAGAGAAAAAGAAGAAAGAGGAAGCTGTTGAGAAAAAAGGAAAAGGAAAGAAAAATCAAGAGAAACCTAATGGACAGGTCCCAGAGGCGCACCAAAGTGCTCCAGTGGTCAGCTCTGTCACCATAAAGAAAAGCAATGTTCTTCCAGCCCATGAGGAGCAGAAGCATAATGGACCTGTCAAGAAGGTGGCTGCATCCAAGAAGAAGAGCGAGCCAGGTAAGGCCAAGTTCCTCTGCATGTATCCCCGTCGGGTAAGCCGGCAGAGGGATCGGAGAAGGGCTGGAGTCATCTCGTTCCCTTAGCAAAGAGCTGGAACGAACCTGCCTGGTGAAAGGCAGGAGACGACCTTGCTGCTCTGCATCACTGGCACCGCTGCGTGGAGCGACAGTCCCCCAGCGAGGCTGTGTCACAATGGAGTCCAGCTTCTGATGCCCACCACGTCTCTGCTCCCTGGCTTTAGCAAAGCGTGCCCAGCTCCGTCTGGAATCGATCAGTGTGATGGAGGGCGGTGGCAGGGCGGCAGGAGCAGTAGCAGTAGCAGAGCCAGGCAGAGGCGGCAGCTGGCTCAGGGAACGCTTGTCTGTGGTGAGCGCCGTCCCCAGCGCTCGTCACATTGCTTTCAGTTAGAGAGGTATCAAACTTGGCTGTGGACATCTGGGCGGTTGCTGGCGTGAAATGGCAGTTATGGGGTTGAAGTCAACTGAGGCGATGCTACTCAGCCCTGCCGTTGGCTCGAGCGCTCCCAACCCCTCCTCTCTCCTCCCCAGCACCTGCGGACTCGGATGGGCCCCTCCACCTGCCCTACAAGACGCTCGTGTCCACGGTCAGCAGCACGGTGTTCGGCGAGGGGGAGGCCCAGCGGCTCATCGAGATCCTGACGGAGAAAGCGGGCATCGTCCAGGACACGTGGCACGCGGTAGGGCTGCCAGCAGCGTCGCGTCCACCAGGGCTGGGCCAAGCCTCCGGGGGTGCGGAGGGGTGAAGGCAGCCCGTTTTCGGGCAGGCTGTCCCCCGAGGGGCAGCCTTAGAGACAGGAGCTGAATTTTCCCTGGGGCAGAGGGCAGGACCCTGTGCGTGTGGGGTGGAGGGGTTGGATGCGGAGGTGGTGGTCCCCGCTGATGTGCCACCCTGCGCCGGCAGGCCAAGCAGAAGGGTGACCCTGTCACTGTCCTGAAACGCCAGCTGGAGGAGAAGGAGAAGCAGCTCACCACCAAGCAGGAGGCTGCAGCCGCTGCCAGAAACAAGGTGGAGGAGCTGAGCCAGGTAAGTGCCGCGCAGCCCTCCCGGCACCCCTGGCACGGGCTCTGCGCCTCACGGCTCGCCGTGTGCCTCCCTCTCCCCACGTCTTACCCGCCCTTGGAGGTGAAGCCCAGGGGTTCTCTGGGCCCTTCATCCATTTGCTGTTTTCTCCCCCAGAAGGGGAGGAGATGCCCACCTGAGCTCCTCTCCTGGGCCTGATCCAGCCCGGGGAGGCACGTGCCCTGTTGGCAGCCGCAGCTGGAGGGGGCTAAAGCCGTGCCCGTAAGAGACTGCAGCTTTCTGCTGCTTTCCGGAGGACAGTAAAGCCCTTCTCATCTCTTGGCAGAGCCCCTGAGCTGAGAAGGTGTTGATCAGCCCCTTTTTAAGGAGCCTGGTGCTCTTTACAGCCCCCTTGCCTGGCTCAGCCCCTTGCCTCCACCTCTCGTTGGGTGTTGAAGTCAGAAGGGACCCCCGGCGCGTCGTGCTTAGCACCTCCTGCCCCGCAGCCGCCAGGACCCTGCTGCAGCAGGTCCATCTGCCTGCAGGCAGGAGAGGAGAGGGCGAAGCCACCCTGTGCACTGAGTGCTGTGCTAAGCCCCGGCCTGTGCAGGCAGCCCCGGGCAGCGGCACGGCATCACCCAGCCGGCCAAGAGAGCACCCCTGCCTTGGCAGGGGGCGGAGGGGGGGTGTGTTTGGTTTGTGGGGGTGTTTTCTTTTTTTTGTTTTCCTGCTTTGCCCCGAACTTGATGTGATGATATTGATCCTGGGGCCGGGGAGGGGAATAAAATTCCAGGCTGTCACTCCTGTCTCTTAGCTGGCCCAGTGTGGAACAACAGTGGCATCCAGTGGCCACTGAGCCCAAAGCTTAATGCAGGAGGAAATGGAAGTGCGGAAGGGTGTAGCTGGGCCTGGGGGCAGCGCCGAAAGGGTTACACTTCTTAGAGTCTTCTGAGCCAGGAGGCCACTTGTTTCGAGTCCCCTTAAAGCAGGGAGGTTCCTGCGCTGAAACTGACCGGGTGGCTTCTCTCCTCGAAGGAGCTGGCGGCCGAGCGGGCCAAGGCGACGGCCGTGGAGGGCAAGCTGAAGGAGCAGCTGCTGGCCCGCGAGCAGGAGATGGCAGCGGTGCAGGCACGCGTGCAGGCCAGCTACCAGGACCATGTCAGCGAAACGCAGCAGCTGCAGGGCAAGGTGAGCCCCACGCGGTGCTCTGCAGCTTCCTCCGCTGGCTGCCGGCTGGCCCTCGGTGGCAGCTGCCTGGTCTTTTGGAGAAGACCGAGGTGGGCGAGGGGGCCAGAGCCTCGGGGAGGGGCGAGAGCCCCGCAGTGCTCCTGAGCCGTGGTGCTCACGCTAGAAGAGGGATGTGGGAGCATCCTCACGGGATGCAGCAGCCGCAGGGGCTGTCAGCAGCACAGACACCTCGCTGTGGCTTCCTTGCCAGTCCCTCTTGCCCATGGAGTGGGCTCCTCAGGGGAGAGCCGAGGGGCTGGCAGCAGCGGCATCAACCCCTGTTGGTCTCTCCCTAGATCCGCACCCTGCAGGAGCAGCTGGAGAATGGCCCCGACACGCAGCTGGCTCGCCTGCAGCAGGAGAACTCCATCCTGAGCGATGCCTTCTGCCAGATCAGAAGTCAGATGGAGAGCAAGTAAGACTAGGGGTGGGGGTGGGGGCAGAGCCTGGGGCCGCCCTCTGGCAAGCCCTGGGGGGGGCTGTCCATCATGATTGGCCACCCCCTTTCTGGAGGGTGCTTCTACAGACGCCCCAGCTAGCTGGAGGTAGAGGAGGGAGTGAGGAAGAGATTGCCAAATGGCTTCTGTGGGCCTGGCAGGGGAAACAAGGATGCTTTTCCCAAGTGGAAGGGCAGGGGAAGCCCTCTCTGCTTTGGAGTCACCTGTGCTGATGCTAGCGGAGGGGGCAGAGGGGACCAGAAGGCACTGCAGCATTTCTCCACACTTCGGAGAGCTTGTGCTCACCAACTTCAGAAGAAATGTCGCTGGCTCTTTGATGGGAGCGGTGCTGCAGAGAAGCGAGACCTGCCTGGTGCATACAGAACAACCAGGAGCTAGGGAGAAGAATTTGGCGCTCCTTTTTGTAGAAAGTCTGAAATGGCTGGTGATTAACAGTGGTCAGTTAATTACAGAGCAGACGCCAGCTGCTTAGAGTGCTTTCTCCTGTGTCTGGGAACACAGATCCTTGCGTCTTCTACTTCATGAGAAAGAAATGTCTCCTGTGATGGAAACGGAGCTTTTGAAATTGATGTGTCAGCTCCTTCCACCCCATCCCTGAAGGACCAGGCGTGTCCGAGAAACAGGCCAACACAACCGTTGAGATGTTTCAAGCCCTGTTACCAGGCCCACCAGGAGGATGTGTTCCCCCCGGGTAACGCCAGGGATGCTTGACTGGCCTGCGGGCTGGAATAACGCTGCTTCTGTTGGTGCAGGCAAAACGCTGAGGTGGCCAGGTTACAGGAGTGGTGCGGCAAGCTGATGAACGAGCTGTCTGAGAAGTCAGAGGTGCTGCGGCAAGAGGAGCAGCTGAGGAAGAGCTGGAAGATGAAAGTGGCGGCCTTGGAGAGGCAGATGGAGCAGCTGCAGGTCAGGCAAGCGCCTGCAAACCTGCTCCCGCCGGGTGTGAGGGTGGGGGGGGAAGCCTAGGTGGTGCACCGTGCTGGGTGGTAGCCTCAGGTGAGAGAGGAAACCCAGTGGCCCCTGCCAGCGGGTGCTCACGAGGACGTGGGTGCTCCCTCTCGACTCTGAAGCCCTTGGTGCAGGAGGTAGAGCTTGTGGCTTTGTTATTGTCACCGGGGTGTGGCTGGATTTGGGGGTTTAGGGGTGTTTAAAGGACACCTCCCAGGTAGAGCCTCTGAGCACGCCGCTGGAGCAGTGGCGCATCGCTGGCTTGTGGCCGCCGAGGCAGCTCAGTGGAGACCTGAGGTGACCCGAGATGTTTTGGAGGGGGGAGTGTCGCCAGACGGCCAAGGGAGACTCAGGCAGACGCCTTCTTTTGACTCCCATGTAGGAAAAACTAGGAAAAAAAAAAAAAAGAAAGAACCGGGGCCAGGCAGCAAGCGAACTACAGGAGCGACTGAAGGTTACCCGGGACCAACTGGCCAAAGGGAGACTGAAGAAGTGTAAAGAACAGCTTCAGGAAACGGTACTTGTGGTGGCCGCAGCCATCCCTCCCCTTGGTGCTGGTGGAGGGCAGGGGGAAGCGCGTGTCAGGCAGTGGTTGAAAACCGGAGACAAGGTGGCACTTGCTGCCAGAAACCATCTGGGTGGCTTTTGGGAAGCTCTGGGAGCACAGGAGATGGTGGCCATGGTTCTCCCTTCTCAAAAGGCAGGACCTGGCCCATCTGTGAAACGCTTTGATGCTTGAGCTGCCACGAGGATAAGGTTGAGAGCCAGTTGAGTAACCCACCTCTCTTTTCCTTCTCCAGGGGGAAGAGGACAGCGTGAAGGAAGGGACTTCAGTCTGACGAGTCTGTGACCTAGACCTTACCGTCACCTTACCAAAATGCCTTACACATTCCTAAAACGAAAACTAAAAATATATGCCTGATTTACTGTAGAAAAAAGTTGCAAGCCATTCGTGACCTAAAACCTAGTTTTGAAACTTAAAAAAAACCCCAAACACAAAAACCCAACCAGTAAACACTGCAGGCATATGTTTGTAAGAAAATCTTCATACTGTTTTGTACAACTACCGTTTGTTCCCAAGGGCACCGCACCGACCACATCGGGGCAGGCAGAACCCACAAATCTGTGAAAAGGGAAGACTCTGTACATCAACTGGTGATTTTTTTTTTCTTTCTTTTTTACTTTTTTTGTTTTGGTTTGGGTTTTTTTGTTTGTTGGAGTGGAAGAAGTGTGAAAGTGAGACCCAGCATGGAAGGAAGCCTCTCTTTGATGGGTGGCTCTTGGCGCGTATCCTTTTGTGTATTTCTGGGTGTCGATGCATTTACAATGATGTAGTGAAAAGAGCTTATTCTTGCTTCATTTTCCGGGTTATTATTTACTAATTTTTTATTAAGTTTGCAAGCCAGCCAGGTGTTTGGGGTCACTGAAGAAGGACCCTGCTGTGGCCGGGAGCAGATCCTTTACTCCCCCGCCTTGCTTGCTGTGCTGCAAACAGCCATCCCCTCTGTTTTTTCTCCAAGATACGCAAAGGAGAGAAGCCTTCCCTTCCAGCCACGAGTGTTCTCACACTGGCGGTGCACCCCGAGGTCCCCTGCCACGGGGTCAGGCTGAGCGTGGGGACAGGGCAGAGCAGCGTGAGCGTGGGGACAGGGCGCAGCAGCACAGCCTCGCCAGCCCAGCGCAGGCTGCTCCTGCTCTCTTAAGCCTCAGCGCACCCCAGAAATTCTGTCCCTGCGGGTGCTGCGTGGTGGTGGTCCTTGGGCACTGCCAGGCTCTTCAGCCTTCTCTCTCCCCTTCTTGTGGCTTTCCTGTTGAAACTCCACACAAACCCACCCTTTTTCCCCCGAGTTTTCTTCTTTTTAAATAATTTTTCTTTTTTTATTTCAAGTTGGTTTATTGGGAAATGGCAGAGACCACGTCACAGCTTGGTGCCTGCCTCCTCACAATAAAGCTGCTGAGCCCGGCGCTGACATCAGCGGGATTTGAGGAGCTGGTGGGGGGAAAAGGCCCCCAGAGTACTTGGTACCTCTGGGGGGTGTGAAGAACCAAGGCCAGGAAGGGGGATGAAGGCCAGACCCGCCTCCCTTTTGTTCCCAGAGAAGTCTGCGTGTGCTCAGCCTCTATATTAGACACACCAGAGATTCCACGCAGGCAGGACTGGGTAGACACGTGTCCTGTCCCCCCAGCACTGCAGCTTTGGGGGTCACGATGGAGAAGGGATGTGCAAATCACACTTGGGCTCTGGGGTATGTGCGTGACCTGTCTCTGATCAGGCAAGAAAAAGGGGTCCTGCTGAATTCTGGCTGAGGGAACGGCAAGCTGAGAGCCCACCCCCCACCCCCACCCCCACTGCCTGGTGATTAACAGTGGTCAATTAATTACAGAGCAGACTCCAGCTGCTTAGAGTGCTTTCTCCTGTGTCTGGGAACACAGATCCTTGCGTCTTCTACTTCATGAGAAAGGAATGCCTCCTGTTGTTGTGTTGTGTGTTTTTTTAAGGAGAATACTAGTGTTCTAATGAACTAATAAAGCACGAAGTCCAAGCGAATGGGCCAGAGGACCTGCCCCGAGCTTGCACTGCTGAGAAGCCAGGAGGCTCCCTGGTCGTAGCTCTTGAAGCAAGTCCCGTGTAGATGTCATGCAGTGCCACAACTCTACAGGCATTCCATGTTTTAATAGATCAGTTATGTAAAGCAACCATTCTAGGCAAGGGTTTCACTAACTGCAGGGAAGCTGTTGGTAGAATAAAGCACATTTTGGAGATGTAGCTCGTATGTACAAATGACCCTCAACAAATCAAATCTAAGGATTTCTCTTGGTTTATTAATATTTGCATTGGTTGTCCAGCAGCCCAATACTGTCCCCAATGGATTAACGCTAAAGGTCTCCAAAAATGTTGGTCCAGCGCTGCAAAGTGTCAATGTGTCATGGGATGAAAGGGGGGTGGGGGTGGGGTGGGGGTGTGAGAACAAACTGGTTCCTGTTCTTAATTTTCCGAGTTGTAAAAAGCAAAATTCAGTCAGTCTTTTTGAGGCTGCTGGTCAAATGGCCAAACTCAGAAACAGTTTCCCCTGTAACCACTTTATACAGAACTGAAAACCTGTAGTGAAAGTTAGGCTAAAACAACCTGTTGGCACAAAAACTGGGTTAAATTCTTAGTGCTAGCAGTTGCAGAGCAGTACTAATAAAGGCCAATCCTGAAGTGAAACAGACATAAAATAGACACATTTTTCTGGAGAAATAGTCCTAATCCACTCTTGTAAACTCACGGTGCAGTAATAATATTTAAAGGTTCACTTGTTCTAGAGGTTCAGTGTTCTTGTTATGAAGTGCCTTGAGTTCTCCTTCAGCCTGAGGGATTCTATCAACTACTTTTCTGTTGACATAGTTTAATTTAGAACTACCTTCGTTTCTCTAATACACACTTACTAGCGGGTCAGATGCTTCTGAGGCGTCTACAAATGCCGATACTTCTATCAGAGTGCTCCAGTTCTATGGGTAGTACAGTGAAAAGAAACCACATCTCAAAAAGTGGTATTCTCAGCCCCAGTCTTTGGTCACTTGGTCCGTTTGTTCATAATCACTATTGATCTAACTTGGTAGAACCAATCGGCCTGACTAATATGGCTTGATCTGGGCTTTTTGTCTGTTAGCTTCTTTAATTCTGCAGAAATGCATGGAAATACCACCTAGACAGTCTGACCTGAAACTGAAATGCCTTTTGTATGGGGGGTAGAAAGCATTCCTGTGCCAGCTCCAGAGATCTTAAAAGGCTTCCACGTTTCACCGGTGGTTGCTTAAAGCTGTTTCCTTTGTGCAGTGTGTACATGGGAGTTGCACAGAGTTTTCCTGTATGTCTGTAGAGAAGAAGAAGAAAGAAAAAACCAAAACAAACCCCTTAGCCTCCCGTGCGTTACTGGGATATGTTCTGTGCGTGCCAAATTCAAACAGCCTAAACAAATGGGCTTTCCCTCCCCTGGGTCAGCGAGTGACTCCTCTGCAGCCTGCGGACTAGCCCTCCTGCAGCGGGGCCAGCGCTGCCGGCTGAGCGTGCCAGTGCCCCGCGTCAGCCGGGGGCTCGGGAGGCTGGTGTGCGCCTGCTGCAGCTGCCGCACGGGGGGAAAGGATGGGGGTACGGGGCGGGGGGAGCAGGCTGGAAGTAAGAGCTGGCGGAGGTGGATGGAGCGGGGCGCGGGGAAGCAGGTTCACCTGCCTGCTGAGTGACGGCCAGCCTGCCGCGGGCTCTAGCTCCCTGGCAGCGCCTGCTCTCGGCCCGGGGGGCTTCAGACCCAAACGCCCACGCCTTGGGGAGCTTCCTGGGAAACTTGTTGCAGTCCGAGCAGGAGAAACCCTGCACATGTCAGTCACTTCCCCCGAGAGAACTGGGGGGGCTTTCTCTGGCCGGCCGCTGGAGCCCAGGCGCTTCCAGGCCGCCCCCTCCCCTGAGCTCTGGGCAGCTGTGTGGGGACAGAGCGGCACTGTCCCCACCGCTCCCGGCACAGCAGCGGGCTGCGCTGGCTCAGCCGCAGGGCCAGGGAAATGGTGGTCCGTGACCTCTCGCAGCATGTGCCCACTCTGGCCACACTGCGCGGTTCAAACCTTGAATTCAAAGGCAGGCGGCGACGGACTGCTCTGACTTGGCACCCACACAGGTCACAGCGTTGGGAGCACAAGGGTTTCCGATGCAAAGAGACCCACCAGAGCGAAGCTTTGTGACTTCCAAGAAAAGCAAAGCGGCCTGGTTTGAGCTGGGGCTTTTCGCTTGTGTTTCAGTCAGCTCTGAGCTCACCCAAAAGCGGCTCGTCGTCGTCCTCATCAAGGGCTCCTCCTTGCCGAGGTGTCTGCAGGACTGGTCTCTGTCCCAAGTCCAGGTTGAGAAGGAAATGTGGTGACACAGCGGGACTGGTGCTGCCTGACAAACAACGGGAACTCTGAATAGCGAATGCTGTACCACTTATCTAAAGGATGACGCACCTACGTTTAGTTAAAAGTCGGGAGATGTCCAAGGACCCTTACTGCCACATGACGGATGCACAGACTGCTAAGGCCTTGGGTTGGTTATCTTCAGAAGGGACGTTCTGTCTTAGATTCCTGTTGTACATGCAACGTGGCGAAGACAAAGACTTTAAACATGGCCCCTGAGGAATAGAGTCTGCGCAGAGACAACTCCTCAAGGACATTGTGCAGGCATGAGATATGTAAATGAATTCTCAGAATTGTAATGAATATGTAAACCATTTCTTGGAAAACTCATGAATAGGTCTGAGTAGCTTGTATAAAGGGGGGACTGAAAAGTCACCTCGGGGTGCATGACTTTGGTGGCGCGATCCCCCATGCACCCAGCGCTGCCGAATAAAGACAACCTCCGCTCGCCTGCACACTGCTGACTGATTCTTCAAATCACCCTCTCCTGACAAAGGGCATATTAACTTAATGAAAAGGAAAACACCAACTGCACGGAGATCACTAAAATCACCTAGAAAAGGGAGTAGTAGCAAACCCCAAGTTCCTACTTTTCTTTTCTAGGTGGCCATTTCCTACAAAAATAACTGCTTTTTCCAGTCTGCTTTTCTTTCTGGTTTCAAAGATGCATTTTGCCTCAGTATTGACAAGGAAATCACAGGAATTTGGATGGGGTTTTTTTTTCTTTTCTTTTTTCCTTTTCTTTTTTTTAGAGCAGGCCATAAATTTGAACCTCCATCATGAGCTTAGTGTTTTCTAAGAAGAAATTTTCTTCACTTTTTGAAAAGCAGTGGACTACTCACTATGGCTTTCACCACTGAGGAAACTACTTCAACTACCACAGTATCAGAAAACCTAAGACACTTACATAGTACTACAAATAAGAATTAGAGATTATTTCCTTAGCTTACCCTTTCATTGGCACTTTAATAATTTTGAGCTCTCCCCAGATGAAAAAATCTTTTTGTCTTTTTCTTCTATCGTGTTTTCATTCTCCATTTTCAAACAGTCATTCTTCCTTACAGTAATCTTTTGTTTCATTTGCCGATTAGTGATGTTATTTGATTTATCCACACATTCCTGTTTTGCCACCGCCTGCACTTTTGAACATCTTTGCTTTTTTCCTTCTCAACCTATAAAAACAAAGTTAAGCTTCACGTATTTCTAGAAGACAGAAACACCACATCCAAGATTGATTAATTCAGGGTTTACCCCTGAAATAATATAAAATGATCTTTTTTGTAATTCATAGAGAAGCATTTTCACAAAATTACACTACAAAGTGTATTATGCCATTGAAAGTACTTTGAATTCACTCATGATGCAAGACATAAAAAAAATACAGCCCTTAGAAAGAAAACAATAGTGTCTCTTAAAACAGGAACAAGAAAAAAGTGAAAACATTACTGATGGACAAAGCGTTAGGAGGACTGCACAATGTTCGTTGTAACACCACCAGAAAAAAATTAAGTGGAACTGTGAACAAGGAGAGGAAAGAAAAAAAGATCTCAAACCCACAAACACAACTGGTTTCACAGGAAAGAGGAATTTTAGTGAAAGGCAATGAAGACATGTTATCGATTTGTTAATAAGTTAAGATTGATTGACTTTATTTGATTGATTAATTGATTTTATAAAATCATTTTATAAAATTGAAAAATAGAAGGATAAGAAATATTTTTAATGAAACTCTTAGTTGCACAGTAAAAGCTGCTATGGGATCTTCTGTACGTCCTGTACCAAGGCTAGAAGAAGGGGCTGGAACCATCGTTAAAACTTAGGTAATAACTTTAGGGTTGAAAGGTTTCTTTGTATTTAACCAGTCTTCTGTATGCAGAGGTGTACTGAAATGTCAGAATATGAGATGAATGGGAACTGGGGAGAGTCGACTGGAACAGCTTGTGGTTACCTGCCAAGAAACTGTGAACTTCAGTAAAAGGTAATTCCGGCAGGGGGAGATCGCGACCACCGACTCATACACCACCTACCCAAATTGCACCCCAGACCCATTTCTAGACCTTTCTAAGCTCTACTGCGCAGAATCGGATATAGGAGGAGAGTATGTAAATGATTTACAGGAAATGTTATGATTATGCATGAATATTTAATGAATATGTATGAATAAGTTATATCTATGGAATCTGATTTTGGGACCTGGCGTGCGTTGATCGTGAGAGGACTCGCTCACGCACCCGGCCGTCAATAAAGAAGTGTCTGCTTATCTACATCACATTGGTGTCGATAAGTTCTTCAGTCCGAGATTTCGGTAACAGTTTTGGCGACCCAGATGGGACCTCGCTGAAGGAGACTGGAGGAGTCGGGGACCTGATCGGTTCCGGCCGGCACCGAGGATTTCTCGGGGACACCCATCGATCCCCGATCCGTAAGGCTCTTCGCGACGTTCCCTGGATATTTGGTAAGACACTTCTTTTCTTAATTGTAGTAAGTGGGTGGGAGTCCCGCTAAAGTAAGTAAGTAAGTAAGTAAGTAAGTAAGTAAGTGCACTGGAGAAAGTGGGGGGGAGTCCCACTATAATAATTGTATGGGAAAGAGTGGGATGGAGTCCCACCAGTGGGTTGGAGCCCCACTGAGTAAGTCTGCCTGTCAGACGCGGTGAAAGAGCTGCGCAGGGTAGGACTAGGAGTCTGCCCGTAAGACATAAGCAAAAGCTATTGCAGGGTTGGACTAAAAGGATCCTTGTGGAAGTGGAAGCCTAGGCGCCTGCCCGTAAGACATAAGCAAAAGCTATTGCAGGGTTGGACTAAAAGGATCCTTGTGGAAGTGGAAGCCTAGGCGTCTGCCCGTAAGACATAAGCGAAAGCTATTGCAGGGTTGGACAAAAGTGTAGACAAGAGAAACTATACGCTATAGTGTTCTCCAAGGTAGTGCCTCTAACAAGAAGTTAGAAGAAGTTTTTGGTGTTCTTTGTTGTTTTGTGAGTTTGTGTACTAAGAAGAAAATTAAGAGGTATAATATTGTGTTATATGTTTGTTTTCTTTGTTGTTCTGTGAGTTTGTGTATTAAGAAGAAAATTAAGAGGTATAATATTGTGTTATATGTTTGTTTAAAGTAACTGTGGGAAAGTGTGAGCGTGGCTGTAAGGGTGAGACTGTGGAGTGTGGATCCGCGGATCGGAGTGACAGAGTTGAATAATTGTGTATTGTACTGTGGGTAATTACACCATGGCAACTAAGTTAACTCGGTTGTTTAAAAGTAAAAGCTTGGGTAATCTTGTGTTAAATGATAAAATCCCGAAAAATTCTCCATTGGGATGTTTACTGGCGCATTGGGGGGATTTATATGAGGATTTGCCAAAGAGCCAGATGATTGAATATTGTAATAATTGGTGGCCACTATATATATATTAGAAAATCAGGAAAAGTGGCCCACGAATGGGACACTGAATTATAACACTATTTTGCAGTTAATGCTGTATTGTAAAAGAGAAGGGAAATGGAATAAAATGCCATATGTGGATTTGTTCTTTTATTTAAGACAAAAAAAGGATTGGCAGGGTGAATGTAAGCTAACTATTAGAGATAATTTAGTAATGGCTATAACTTCTGATAATAAGAAAGTGGAAAAAATGTTGTTTAAATTGTGAGGTTGGGAGTGGATACAGGAGCGACATTTTTTATTAAATACCTGTAAAGGAAAAACTGGAACAAAAACAGGCCATTCCTGCAACCCCTGGATTTGAAATTTGGAAATAAGATAATTACACATGATTTTTTGTATGTACCAGTATGTCCGGTACCCTTGTTAGGAAGAGATTTGTTATCTAAATTAAATGCACAGATTGTTTTTGACGAAGGAGAACTTTTCTTGAAAATACCTGAGTCAAAAACGGGAGAAATCCTGACGATACAAGAAAAGGTAAAGGAACAAGAAATTCCACCGGAGGTGGATTTGGCAGTGATCCCTACTGTATGGGAGACAGATATTCCTCGTAAATCGAAACTAGCAGAACCAGTTAAAATAGATTTGAAGGAAGGCGCAGGAACAGTGAGAATTAAACAATATCCAATCAAACCGGAAGTGAGACAGGAATTGAAGAAATGGATTGATAAATTTTTGGAGTATAAAATTTTGGAAGAATGTGAATCTGAGTATAATACTCCTATTTTACCAGTCAGAAAACCTTTGGGTGAATATAGACTGGTACAAGACTTGAGAGCAGCAAATCAAATAGTTAAGGATATTTATCCTGTGGTAGCAAACCCTTATACACTGTTAACAGCATTGAGGGAGAATTATCAGTGGTTTACAGTGCTTGATTTTAAAGATGCTTTCTTCTGTATACCTTTGGAAAAGAAAAGCAGAAAACTGTTTGCTTTTGAATGGGAAAATCCTCAAACCGAGCAAAAGATGCAGCTGACATGGACTAGATTACCCCAAGGATTTAAAAACAGTCCAACTATTTTTGGAAATCATTTAGCAAAGGAACTTGAAATCTGGAAACAGGACAAACCAAGACCTGGGCATTTACTCCTACAATATGTGGATGACATATTGATAGCTACAGAAGAAAGACCTACCTGTATACAGGTGACTATTGACCCCTTGAATTTCCTGGGACTAAATGGGTATAAGGTATCCAGGAAGAAAGCCCAGATAGCCTGCCAGACTGTGATATATCTGGGCTTTGAGATTTCAAAAGGACAACGACAATTAGGAAAAAATCGCAAAGAAGCTATTTGTGGTATACCTGAGCCGAGAAATATTCATGAACTCAGAGCATTTTGGGGAATGACTGGGTGGTGTCGCCTTTGGATCATGAACTATGGGCTAATAGCTAAACCGCTGTACGAGGCCCAAAAGAACCCTCCCTTTGTATGGGGCCCACAACAACAAAAGGCTTTTGTAGAGTTGAAGCGTGCCTTAATGTCTGCACCTGCCTTGGGACTGCCGGATCTAACCAAAGATTTCCAGCTGTTTGTACATGAAAGGCAACACCTTGCACCGGGCGTGTTAACCCAGAGGATAGGAAGCTGGAAACGACCAGTCGGATATTTCTCTAAACAACTGGACACAGTGAGTAAAGGGTGGCCAAACTGCCTGCGAGCAGTGGCCGCAACAGTGATGCTCATACGAGAAGCTCGGAAATTGACTTTGGGAAGAACAATAACAGTCTATGTGCCACACATGGTGATAACTGTCCTAGAACAGAAGGGGGGACACTGGCTGTCTCCCAGCCGAATGATGAAGCACCAGGTGGTATTGACTGAACAGGATGATGTGATTCTAAAGACAACTAACCTGGTAAATCCTGCAGTGTTTTTAAGTTCCATACAGGAAGAAGGACGACTGGAACATGATTGCTTGGCTACCATCGAGTATGTTTATTCCAGTCGTGAAGATCTGAAGGATGTGCCATTGGAGAGACCAGACTGGGAACTGTATACTGATGGAAGCAGCTTTATGGAACAAGGAGTCCGATACGCCAGATATGCGGTAACAACAGAGACTACAGTCATAGAAGCAGGAGCATTGGCGAGTACCACATCAGCCCAAAAGGCGGAACTCATCGCTTTAATTCGAGCCTTAGAACTAAGCAACGACAAGAGAGTAAATATCTGGACTGATTCAAAATATGCCTTTGGGGTAGTGCATGTCCATGGAGCTTTGTGGAAAGAGAGGGGGTTATTGTCCTCTCAAGGATCAAACATTAAGCATCAAACAGAGATTTTACGATTATTGCAAGCAGTTCAAAAGCCAGATCAAGTAGCAATCATGCACTGTACGGCACACCAGACTGGCAATACAAAAATAATAGCTGGGAATAATTTAGCTGATAGAACAGCAAAAAGGGTAGCAAAGAAACAAGCATTGCAAATGGCAATAATTCCTTCTAAAACAGTAACCCTTCCCAGGGAGAAACCGAGATATTCAGAGGAAGATGACAAATCGGGTCAGTTATTAAATGCTAAGAAAAACTTAGCGGGATGGTGGATAACTCCTAATGGACAGGTAGTAATTCCACCTCCTGTGATGAGAGAGATAATTCAAACGAGACATCAAGAATGTCACTGGGGAGCAGAAGCCTTAGTAACATCTTTGGGAAAGCAAGTAATATCAGTTAAGATGTTGGGAATAGCTAATACGGTAACTGCAAAGTGTGAAGTACGTTTGAAAACCAATCCAGTGATTAAGAAAAAGGTTCAAATGGGCAGACTGAAATCTGGTACAGAACCTGGAGATTATTGGCAAGTAGATTTTTCAGAGCTGCCTAGACAAAATGGGTACCAGTATATCCTGGTAAGGGTTGATACTTTTACAGGATGGCCAGAAGCCCTTCCCTGTCGCACCACACAAGCAAAAAGAGGTTGTGAAGTGGTTATTACAAGAAATAATTCCGAGATTTGGAGTTCCTATTGGAATTTCCTCTGACAGAGGTCCACACTTTGTTGCTGAAGTAGTCCAAAGTGTTAGCAAAGTATTGGGTATTAATTGGTATTTGCATGCGTCTTGGAGGCCACAATCTAGTGGGAAAGTGGAAAGGATGAATCAAACATTAAAACGACAAATAAGTAGAATTTGTCAAGAAACCAGTCTAAAGTGGCCTCAGGCACTTCCATTGGCATTATTATGAAACAGGGTACAGCCAAAGACACAGGAGGCATTCCTTTCTCATGAAGTAGAAGACGCAAGGATCTGTGTTCCCAGACACAGGAGAAAGCACTCTAAGCAGCTGGAGTCTGCTCTGTAATTAATTGACCACTGTTAATCACCAGGCAGTGGGGGTGGGGGTGGGGGGTGGGCTCTCAGCTTGCCATTCCCTCAGCCAGAATTCAGCAGGACCCCTTTTTCTTGCCTGATCAGAGACAGGTCACGCACATACCCCAGAGCCCAAGTGTGATTTGCACATCCCTTCTCCATCGTGACCCCCAAAGCTGCAGTGCTGGGGGGACAGGACACGTGTCTACCCAGTCCTGCCTGCATGGAATCTCTGGTGTGTCTAATATAGAGGCTGAGCACACGCAGACTTCTCTGGGAACAAAAGGGAGGCGGGTCTGGCCTTCATCCCCCTTCCTGGCCTTGGTTCTTCACACCCCCCAGAGGTACCAAGTACTCTGGGGGCCTTTTCCCCCCACCAGCTCCTCAAATCCCGCTGATGTCAGCGCCGGGCTCAGCAGCTTTATTGTGAGGAGGCAGGCACCAAGCTGTGACGTGGTCTCTGCCATTTCCCAATAAACCAACTTGAAATAAAAAAAGAAAAATTATTTAAAAAGAAGAAAACTCGGGGGAAAAAGGGTGGGTTTGTGTGGAGTTTCAACAGGAAAGCCACAAGAAGGGGAGAGAGAAGGCTGAAGAGCCTGGCAGTGCCCAAGGACCACCACCACGCAGCACCCGCAGGGACAGAATTTCTGGGGTGCGCTGAGGCTTAAGAGAGCAGGAGCAGCCTGCGCTGGGCTGGCGAGGCTGTGCTGCTGCGCCCTGTCCCCACGCTCACGCTGCTCTGCCCTGTCCCCACGCTCAGCCTGACCCCGTGGCAGGGGACCTCGGGGTGCACCGCCAGTGTGAGAACACTCGTGGCTGGAAGGGAAGGCTTCTCTCCTTTGCGTATCTTGGAGAAAAAACAGAGGGGATGGCTGTTTGCAGCACAGCAAGCAAGGCGGGGGAGTAAAGGATCTGCTCCCGGCCACAGCAGGGTCCTTCTTCAGTGACCCCAAACACCTGGCTGGCTTGCAAACTTAATAAAAAATTAGTAAATAATAACCCGGAAAATGAAGCAAGAATAAGCTCTTTTCACTACATCATTGTAAATGCATCGACACCCAGAAATACACAAAAGGATACGCGCCAAGAGCCACCCATCAAAGAGAGGCTTCCTTCCATGCTGGGTCTCACTTTCACACTTCTTCCACTCCAACAAACAAAAAAACCCAAACCAAAACAAAAAAAGTAAAAAAGAAAGGAAAAAAAAAATCACCAGTTGATGTACAAACAGAGTCTTCCCTTTTCACAGATTTGTGGGTTCTGCCTGCCCCGATGTGGTCGGTGCGGTGCCCTTGGGAACAAACGGTAGTTGTACAAAACAGTATGAAGATTTTCTTACAAACATATGCCTGCAGTGTTTACTGGTTGGGTTTTTGTGTTTGGGGTTTTTTTTAAGTTTCAAAACTAGGTTTTAGGTCACGAATGGCTTGCAACTTTTTTCTACAGTAAATCAGGCATATATTTTTAGTTTTCGTTTTAGGAATGTGTAAGGCATTTTGGTAAGGTGACGGTAAGGTCTAGGTCACAGACTCGTCAGACTGAAGTCCCTTCCTTCACGCTGTCCTCTTCCCCCTGGAGAAGGAAAAGAGAGGTGGGTTACTCAACTGGCTCTCAACCTTATCCTCGTGGCAGCTCAAGCATCAAAGCGTTTCACAGATGGGCCAGGTCCTGCCTTTTGAGAAGGGAGAACCATGGCCACCATCTCCTGTGCTCCCAGAGCTTCCCAAAAGCCACCCAGATGGTTTCTGGCAGCAAGTGCCACCTTGTCTCCGGTTTTCAACCACTGCCTGACACGCGCTTCCCCCTGCCCTCCACCAGCACCAAGGGGAGGGATGGCTGCGGCCACCACAAGTACCGTTTCCTGAAGCTGTTCTTTACACTTCTTCAGTCTCCCTTTGGCCAGTTGGTCCCGGGTAACCTTCAGTCGCTCCTGTAGTTCGCTTGCTGCCTGGCCCCGGTTCTTTCTTTTTTTTTTTTTTCCTAGTTTTTCCTACATGGGAGTCAAAAGAAGGCATCTGCCTGAGTCTCCCTTGGCCGTCTGGCGACACTCCCCCCTCCAAAACATCTCGGGTCACCTCAGGTCTCCACTGAGCTGCCTCGGCGGCCACAAGCCAGCAATGCGCCACTGCTCCAGCGGCGTGCTCAGAGGCTCTACCTGGGAGGTGTCCTTTAAACACCCCTAAACCCCCAAATCCAGCCACACCCCGGTGACAATAACAAAGCCACAAGCTCTACCTCCTGCACCAAGGGCTTCAGAGTCGAGAGGGAGCACCCACGTCCTCGTGAGCACCCGCTGGCAGGGGCCACTGGGTTTCCTCTCTCACCTGAGGCTACCACCCAGCACGGTGCACCACCTAGGCTTCCCCCCCCACCCTCACACCCGGCGGGAGCAGGTTTGCAGGCGCTTGCCTGACCTGCAGCTGCTCCATCTGCCTCTCCAAGGCCGCCACTTTCATCTTCCAGCTCTTCCTCAGCTGCTCCTCTTGCCGCAGCACCTCTGACTTCTCAGACAGCTCGTTCATCAGCTTGCCGCACCACTCCTGTAACCTGGCCACCTCAGCGTTTTGCCTGCACCAACAGAAGCAGCGTTATTCCAGCCCGCAGGCCAGTCAAGCATCCCTGGCGTTACCCGGGGGGAACACATCCTCCTGGTGGGCCTGGTAACAGGGCTTGAAACATCTCAACGGTTGTGTTGGCCTGTTTCTCGGACACGCCTGGTCCTTCAGGGATGGGGTGGAAGGAGCTGACACATCAATTTCAAAAGCTCCGTTTCCATCACAGGAGACATTTCTTTCTCATGAAGTAGAAGACGCAAGGATCTGTGTTCCCAGACACAGGAGAAAGCACTCTAAGCAGCTGGCGTCTGCTCTGTAATTAACTGACCACTGTTAATCACCAGCCATTTCAGACTTTCTACAAAAAGGAGCGCCAAATTCTTCTCCCTAGCTCCTGGTTGTTCTGTATGCACCAGGCAGGTCTCGCTTCTCTGCAGCACCGCTCCCATCAAAGAGCCAGCGACATTTCTTCTGAAGTTGGTGAGCACAAGCTCTCCGAAGTGTGGAGAAATGCTGCAGTGCCTTCTGGTCCCCTCTGCCCCCTCCGCTAGCATCAGCACAGGTGACTCCAAAGCAGAGAGGGCTTCCCCTGCCCTTCCACTTGGGAAAAGCATCCTTGTTTCCCCTGCCAGGCCCACAGAAGCCATTTGGCAATCTCTTCCTCACTCCCTCCTCTACCTCCAGCTAGCTGGGGCGTCTGTAGAAGCACCCTCCAGAAAGGGGGTGGCCAATCATGATGGACAGCCCCCCCCCAGGGCTTGCCAGAGGGCGGCCCCAGGCTCTGCCCCCACCCCCACCCCTAGTCTTACTTGCTCTCCATCTGACTTCTGATCTGGCAGAAGGCATCGCTCAGGATGGAGTTCTCCTGCTGCAGGCGAGCCAGCTGCGTGTCGGGGCCATTCTCCAGCTGCTCCTGCAGGGTGCGGATCTAGGGAGAGACCAACAGGGGTTGATGCCGCTGCTGCCAGCCCCTCGGCTCTCCCCTGAGGAGCCCACTCCATGGGCAAGAGGGACTGGCAAGGAAGCCACAGCGAGGTGTCTGTGCTGCTGACAGCCCCTGCGGCTGCTGCATCCCGTGAGGATGCTCCCACATCCCTCTTCTAGCGTGAGCACCACGGCTCAGGAGCACTGCGGGGCTCTCGCCCCTCCCCGAGGCTCTGGCCCCCTCGCCCACCTCGGTCTTCTCCAAAAGACCAGGCAGCTGCCACCGAGGGCCAGCCGGCAGCCAGCGGAGGAAGCTGCAGAGCACCGCGTGGGGCTCACCTTGCCCTGCAGCTGCTGCGTTTCGCTGACATGGTCCTGGTAGCTGGCCTGCACGCGTGCCTGCACCGCTGCCATCTCCTGCTCGCGGGCCAGCAGCTGCTCCTTCAGCTTGCCCTCCACGGCCGTCGCCTTGGCCCGCTCGGCCGCCAGCTCCTTCGAGGAGAGAAGCCACCCGGTCAGTTTCAGCGCAGGAACCTCCCTGCTTTAAGGGGACTCGAAACAAGTGGCCTCCTGGCTCAGAAGACTCTAAGAAGTGTAACCCTTTCGGCGCTGCCCCCAGGCCCAGCTACACCCTTCCGCACTTCCATTTCCTCCTGCATTAAGCTTTGGGCTCAGTGGCCACTGGATGCCACTGTTGTTCCACACTGGGCCAGCTAAGAGACAGGAGTGACAGCCTGGAATTTTATTCCCCTCCCCGGCCCCAGGATCAATATCATCACATCAAGTTTGGGGCAAAGCAGGAAAACAAAAAAAAGAAAACACCCCCACAAACCAAACACACCCCCCCTCCGCCCCCTGCCAAGGCAGGGGTGCTCTCTTGGCCGGCTGGGTGATGCCGTGCCGCTGCCCGGGGCTGCCTGCACAGGCCGGGGCTTAGCACAGCACTCAGTGCACAGGGTGGCTTCGCCCTCTCCTCTCCTGCCTGCAGGCAGATGGACCTGCTGCAGCAGGGTCCTGGCGGCTGCGGGGCAGGAGGTGCTGAGCACGACGCGCCGGGGGTCCCTTCTGACTTCAACACCCAACGAGAGGTGGAGGCAAGGGGCTGAGCCAGGCAAGGGGGCTGTAAAGAGCACCAGGCTCCTTAAAAAGGGACTGATCAACACCTTCTCAGCTCAGGGGCTCTGCCAAGAGATGAGAAGGGCTTTACTGTCCTCCGGAAAGCAGCAGAAAGCTGCAGTCTCTTACGGGCACGGCTTTAGCCCCCTCCAGCTGCGGCTGCCCAACAGGGCACGTGCCTCCCCGGGCTGGATCAGGCCCAGGAGAGGAGCTCAGGTGGGCATCTCCTCCCCTTCTGGGGGAGAAAACAGCAAATGGATGAAGGGCCCAGAGAACCCCTGGGCTTCACCTCCAAGGGCGGGTAAGACGCGGGGAGAGGGAGGCACACGGCGAGCCGTGAGGCGCAGAGCCCGTGCCAGGGGTGCCGGGAGGGCTGCGCGGCACTTACCTGGCTCAGCTCCTCCACCTTGTTTCTGGCAGCGGCTGCAGCCTCCTGCTTGGTGGTGAGCTGCTTCTCCTTCTCCTCCAGCTGGCGTTTCAGGACAGTGACAGGGTCACCCTTCTGCTTGGCCTGCCGGCGCAGGGTGGCACATCAGCGGGGACCACCACCTCCGCATCCAACCCCTCCACCCCACACGCACAGGGTCCTGCCCTCTGCCCCAGGGAAAATTCAGCTCCTGTCTCTAAGGCTGCCCCTCGGGGGACAGCCTGCCCGAAAACGGGCTGCCTTCACCCCTCCGCACCCCCGGAGGCTTGGCCCAGCCCTGGTGGACGCGACGCTGCTGGCAGCCCTACCGCGTGCCAGGTGTCCTGGACGATGCCCGCTTTCTCCGTCAGGATCTCGATGAGCCGCTGGGCCTCCCCCTCGCCGAACACCGTGCTGCTGACCGTGGACACGAGCGTCTTGTAGGGCAGGTGGAGGGGCCCATCCGAGTCCGCAGGTGCTGGGGAGGAGAGAGGAGGGGTTGGGAGCGCTCGAGCCAACGGCAGGGCTGAGTAGCATCGCCTCAGTTGACTTCAACCCCATAACTGCCATTTCACGCCAGCAACCGCCCAGATGTCCACAGCCAAGTTTGATACCTCTCTAACTGAAAGCAATGTGACGAGCGCTGGGGACGGCGCTCACCACAGACAAGCGTTCCCTGAGCCAGCTGCCACCTCTGCCTGGCTCTGCTACTGCTCCTGCCGCCCTGCCACCGCCCTCCATCACACTGATCGATTCCAGACGGAGCTGGGCACGCTTTGCTAAAGCCAGGGAGCAGAGACGTGGTGGGCATCAGAAGCTGGACTCCACTGTGACACAGCCTCGCTGGGGGACTGTCGCTCCACGCAGCGGTGCCAGTGATGCAGAGCAGCAAGGTCGTCTCCTGCCTTTCACCAGGCAGGTTCGTTCCAGCTCTTTGCTAAGGGAACGAGATGACTCCAGCCCTTCTCCGATCCCTCTGCCGGCTTACCCGACGGGGATATATGCAGAGGAACTTGGCCTTACCTGGCTCGCTCTTCTTCTTGGATGCAGCCACCTTCTTGACAGGTCCATTATGCTTCTGCTCCTCATGGGCTGGAAGAACATTGCTTTTCTTTATGGTGACAGAGCTGACCACTGGAGCACTTTGGTGCGCCTCTGGGACCTGTCCATTAGGTTTCTCTTGATTTTTCTTTCCTTTTCCTTTTTTCTCAACAGCTTCCTCTTTCTTCTTTTTCTCTTTTTCCTTCTGCTGAGTCTTCTTAAGCCCTTTGCCTTGCTTGGCCAAGGCTTCCTCAGAAGGACGGAGGACCTTCTCCATGAAGGTGAACACCAGGAAGATCCCGATGGCTGATACCACCATCAGACCTCCAAAGAGCACGACATTCGGCATCTGAGGGTCATAGACATCCATCCTGCCTTATTCTTCTGTGCCTGCAAGACACCACAACAACAGTTAGTGGGGAAAACAAAGAGGCGCAACAGCCTCTCTGTGAGCAGCGAGTTTCCCATGTCCATCTGTGTTGTGTGGGCAACCTGCTGACACCCCCCGCCCCCTCCCAGGTTTGCGCTCCTCCGCTGCGCTGCCTGCGCACGGTGCTCCAGCCACACCGCAGGGGCTGCTTGCGCTGGCTGCAGCAAGCTTCAGAAGAACCAAAGAGGGGGAAGAAAAAACCAGGGATGCAATCAGAGACAGCCACGAGCAAAGTGCCCATGCCTTGTCCAATGGGACGCTTTTGCACGACCCTGGGCAATCCCTGCAGCCCTGCGGCAGTAAGAGAGCCCGTTTCCAGACTGCCTGGTGCAGTTTGGCCAAGACCTGGG
The DNA here is from genome assembly GCF_023634155.1 of Falco peregrinus. NCBI lineage: Eukaryota > Metazoa > Chordata > Aves > Falconiformes > Falconidae > Falco > Falco peregrinus. The sequence continues at coordinate 1,866,413 of NW_026599603.1, forward strand.
CTCTCCCTGGGCCACCTGGCCTTATCTCTGCGCCCAGGCGCAGGTGGAAGTGCATCCAGGGTCTCAGCTCTGGAATAGAACACCCCCCTGGAAGGGGAAAGCATGCACGGGAGAGCTTTCCCCAGCTTTGCAGCAGCCCTGGCCGCCTCCCTTTGCCAGCCGCACCCTGCGGCACTGCTGGCCTCTGCCCAGCCTGGCAGGGAGGACACGCAGTGACCACATCCCACTGGGTCGCTGCTCCCAGCCTCCAGTGACGAGAACCACCCCAGCAATGATGCTACAGACGCCACACAGAGAACCAAGACGCTACCATCTCCTTGCAACGCAAACACCAGGAAAAGGCCCAAGTTCAAGCCAAAAAAAAGCAAAAGCATGGTCATTAACCATCTCATCTCCCCAGCAGATGCCCACAGGAAGAAACGAAACTTGCAAAGGGAGCACTGGATGTGGTGCTTCTCTTTCCACCTCTGCTGTTAACTGGCGGGCATCCGTTCCCACCCTCCTCTCCACGCTCAGGTTCTCCACCCATAACACACGGAGCCGCAAGGGAGACTGTACTGCCTGGTCTGAGACCTGGCAGGCAGGGTGCAGCCCCGCGCGGAGGAAGATGCTGCTGCCTCCACTCTTCTTAATCGCTAACCGAACCCCGTCCCGAGTCTGGAAGCCAGGCTCTTCCCCGCTGTCCCACTCGTGCGTTTCCCCCATGGGCACCACCTCCACGTGGCTCACAACGCCCACCCCCCCACCCACCCACCCACCCCCCCCCGATGCTGCAGTCAGGCAGTTCATCTGCGCAGGGGCACTCCCCAGGAGGTGCCAGGCTGCGCTTTCTCGTGATCAGCGCATCAAGCCCTCAGCTATCAGAAGTTCCCATCCCCGCCCTTAACTGTCAACATCATTGAATTTCCTCTTTAAGAGGTTGTGGGCTGGGGACGGAGGGAGTGGCTGGAAAGGGAGGAGGCAAAAATAAGAATAAAACTAAGGAGATCAGCATCTTTTCAAAACCTCAGTGCTCACAGGGAGAGACCTCAGAGCCTTTCCCTTTCTCACAGCCGACAGCGGCGAACTCACCCCCAGCCGAATCCGCACTGGTGCAGCGAGGGGGTGACAGGGCAATGAAAACGTCGCCTCCAACCCCCAGGGGGGTTGTTGAGGGCTGTTTCAACCAGCAGCCCAGCTCTCCCTGCCCGCCTCGCCAAGCATCCCAGACAAAGCAGCAGAGAGCCGGCAGGCGGGCAGGCTGCCAACGCCAGCTGGAACCAGCCTCCCCCCGGCAGGACCAACTTTCTACACCAGGGCACCGCGCGAGATCCCAGCTGATACTACAGGCATCGCTATCCCGGCCCGTCCCAGTCGTTTGGGATTTCAGCGGCCTCAGCCGGCTCCATCCCAGCACAGCTGGTGCCAGCCCCCTCCCTCCTGACAACGCAGCATCACTTTGGGATGGTCCCCATCGGGACAGAGGGATTATTCCTAACCTGCAGGGTGAAAAGGGATGGATTTCCTCTTCCTGGCAGGAAACAGAAACGAGGGTCCAGAGAACATGTACCCACGTCCTTCTGCTGGCTTTAGGGCCAGACCAATGTGCCCCGGAGCTGACCGGGGCGGAGCTGAGCGCCCTGCATTCCTCACCTGGCAACCCCAACAATGCGCTGGTACCAACAGAGCTGCTGACCTCACAGTGCCACCGCGTCAGACTTAGATCAAAATTCGCCACTCCAGCTTAGGGCAAGGGCATCACTGACTGCTGGCAAATGCTCTCCAGCCCCGTCAGCTGCTCCCGCCACCTCCCAGAGCAGCTGGATGCTGGATTGGCCTTTGGGTTTTGGTTGTGGATGGCTGGGTTTTTTGAGATACTAGTGAGAGATGAGAACTTCACAAGTGAAATGCCCTGTGATGCAGCTCAAGTGAGCTCTGGCTAAAACTTACACCGTCTGACTGAATTTTAGAGGCACTAGAACTGTGCGCAGGACAAGAGCAGGTTTTGCAGTGTCTGTGACACCACAGCTGTGCCATGCAGAGCAGCACATCTGCACCATACAGGCTAGAAACCATTAGCTTCCTTCTAGAGCTGCTGCTGTGGCAGAGGACGTTCAAGCCTGTGTCTGTTGAAAGACACGATCTCAAACACCCTGTGCAACAGTAGGAATTAACAATGCGCTTGATCTAGAGATGTGGTTGTCATTACTCATTTCAAAAGGCATTGCATCTCCACGTGGAGAAGCAAAGCTCTGTTCAGCCTGTCAGACACCGTTAACCAAGGAGTAAACATCTTGCTGCAGCATTCAGAGATTTCATGCTCAGTCGGCCTGGCTTGTAGCCAGAGAGCGCCGACCCCCTTCAGTTCCTCCTGCTGCACTGGGCCAAAATCTTGCAGCCTGCAAGACAGACAGGATTGTTGTGCAGCAGTGCCAGCCTTCACACGACAGCTGGCCAGTGGACTGCAACTAGCCAGGGAGGCTGTGCTGCACAGGTGGAAGTTAAAAAAAAAAAAAAAAAAAAAAGAAAGAAAGCAAGAAATCCTGAAGAAATTCAGCTTTTCTCCACATCAGACGGCTTGGGTTGGGCTCCCTGATCTCCAAAAAAAGAATCCATTGTTGATTCCTTGGAGCAGCAAAGCCTTTCTGGTCTCTACAGCCCAGATGCTCACTCTGATTCTTTCACCCACCTCTCCAGAGCCAGCGGGAGCCGAGTCAGCCATTGGAGCCTGCCTGCGTGTAGCTTCCTCACCCGCCATACCCAGGGTAGCCCTAGAAAGGAGAGGTGCGCTCCTGAGAGAGCCTGCAGCGAAAAGGGGAACAGTCTGAGCACGGATGTAGTGAAAACGTTCTCCCCGGTATTTCTGCATTGCTATTTGGCATGTAGCCAGATGTCTGCTCTGACACACGTCAGAGAAAACCATCCAAATGCCTAAGCTAAGGCAGGGCTTACCTGCTTGGTGACCCGATTGCCTCTTCTAATGTTACTACCAAGTACATTTGATTGATTACTAGCATGCTGGAATACCTTCATTAGTATGGATGGAAACGGAGCTTTTGAAATTGATGTATCGGCTCCTTCCACCCCATCCCTGAAGGACCAGGCGTGTCCAAGAAACAGGCCAACACAACCGTTGAGATGTTTCAAGCCCTGTTACCAGGCCCACAGGAGGATGTGTTCCCCCCGGGTAACGCCAGGGATGCTTGACTGGCCTGCGGGCTGGAATAACGCTGCTTCTGTTGGTGCAGGCAAAACGCTGAGGTGGCCAGGTTACAGGAGTGGTGCGGCAAGCTGATGAACGAGCTGTCTGAGAAGTCAGAGGTGCTGCGGCAAGAGGAGCAGCTGAGGAAGAGCTGGGAGATGAAAGTGGCGGCCTTGGAGAGGCAGATGGAGCAGCTGCAGGTCAGGCAAGCACCTGCAAACCTGCTCCCCTCAGGGAGATGGGGCGGGTGGCTGAATTGTGTGGGATCCGTGGGGTTGGCCATGGGCAGAGCTCGGGGGGGAGATGAACGTCTGCATTTGGAAAGCGAGCTGCCTGGTGGACCTCTTCATCGCCTCCTGCCCCCTGTCAGTTTGTCACATGCAATGAACTCTTCTTGCACATCCCCGGCAAAGCCCAGGGGGCACGCTGCCCTGGTGGGAGCCGTTCTCGCTAGAGGTTGTACAAGTTTAATATTTTAACTGAAGGAACAATGAGGTACTTACACGGCAGACAACAACTAAATTCTTCTACTCTCCCCTTTCTGTAATAGTTAGTTTCAGAGTAGCTGTCGCCGTAATCTCTGAGAAAATATAGAATCTTTCTTACCGAGAGAGTTGCCTGTGTCTGAACCGCGTCTTTTCCTGGAGAAAGATTTTACAGATGAATCTGTCTGTCCTACAGATTCATTCACAGGCTCAGCTCCTGAAGTGAATTGTCTCTCTTCTGTCTCCGCTGTCCTGGATTCACTTTTAACACTAGTATTCTCCTTAAAAAAACACACAACACAACACAACAACAAAAGAAATAAACCCAAAGATCACTCAATGTTATCTTGTAATAAAACTAATATAAAACCAATAAAACAAAATAAAAGCTATTCTTCTCCACTCCAAAAGGGCATCCAACAGGTGTTGAACACTGCCTAGACAGTTGACATAGTAAGCGTTTTTAACTCAGAATTAAGGTTGCTAAATTGAAACAACCTCTTGCAAAATATCATATTAAGCAAAATATGAGATCAGAAAACTAGAATACACAAAGTTAGGGTACATGTCCCCACAGTCTGAGCTTTGCCCTCAGTTATTAAACTAGCTAGAAGAAATAAGCTAGAAGAAATACAGGCGCGCTCCTTGTTACCAGCACGTGTAATAATGACGACAGATCTAGCTCAAACAACTTCGCAGAGCTGTGTGATGCAGAACCACATGGAAACCACACGTTTCTGGTTGGGAATCTCACCCCACCCCATCCAGTCATTAAGACCTTAAGTTATAATGTGTTGCTTGCTTTTTAGAGCCCTCTGCTGCTGCTCTGCATGTGTTTTGCAGGCAGCCATTGGGCAGACTGGTACATTTCCATGATCATGTGGCAAAAATCTGCAGCTTAAAAAAAAAAAAAAAAAAAAAAAAAAAAAAAAGAGAGAGAGAAAAGGGCCAAACAACCAAGTTCTGTTTCTATTTCACTGAGGCAGTACAGGCCCAAAGTTAAGCACCTGGAATTTAGCTTTAGACAGAAAAATTTTCGCAGTATCACCTGTTCTAGAATATTCATCTCCTCTGCAAATATCTTATCCATCAATGACCTAAAGATGAATGACTGCTCAGAGTCTGCAATGTTTCCTTCTGTTAAGAGGAAAAAAGCTTTTGAAAACCATTATGTGTGAGTTTACAGAAGACAAGAGGTCACACTTGGTAATAAGACAGTCTTTCCAAAAATCACGCTCGCCACCTTGAGTCTGTCATTACTCAGTGCTGAGTATATAACCTGCTATGTGTATACATATCAATAGAAACACACGTACATTCCTTGACAAAGTTGTATAATATCATTCAAAAAGACCTGTGCAAATACAGTAATGGAGTACTCCAGGGAGAACTAGTTCCCTCCAACACACCTCCTGCACTTGCTGGACACCCACTTGACTCTTTTTTCCATCTTTGAAATGCGCTGTCTGGATGTACTGCTTCAGTACTATTAACAAGGCCACGTGAAAAACACGTGGCTAGCAGTGCCTTTTGTCTGATGTCTGAACCACAACTCCTTCCCAGGCACAAAAACAAAGGCGGCAGGCAGGCTGTAGGTCACTACCTACACCAGCTAGAATCCAAGTCTCACGAGTGATGATGACCTCTTTATTCCTGGTGACATTTACATAATAATAAATTTCCAGGAAAATTAGTGAGCAGCCTTAATCAAGCAGTGAGAGAAGGGAAGATTTCTCAAGTAAGCGTTCTAAACTGGATATTCCAGCGAACAACTGCTCTAGAAACAATTTTAAATAATGAGATTTGCAGAAAGAAGAGAATAATGAAGAGCAATACCAGGCGGGGGATGTAAAAACCAAATTGCAGTGTTTGATAAAGAAAAAACAAGTAACATGCATATTGGGATAACCGTTATCAAGAAACTGTTACCAGCCGACGTGGTGAAAGAAGTCTAGACACTCTAACTAGCAGTTCTGCAAAGGACCTGGGGGTGCTGCAGTGCCCAGTAAGGCTAATGACACCTTGGGCTACACCAGGACGAGCGTGGCCAGCAAACTGGGGAAATTTCATTCCCCCTCACTGGTGAACCTGTACTTCCAATGCTGTGTCCAATTTTAACCCTTACAGCTGCGTGTGTAGAAACTGAAGAGCAGTCACACTGCACAGCACCCCTTTCAGATTCCTTTTTATCACTGTGTTCGTAGAATCTTACACACCAACTCTTCAGTAATCTAATGTAATAGGTAATAATACCATTTTCATCCTAACAGCATCAGCCTAGCCCACACAAGTCTGGTTCCCAAGCTATCCCTTTTTTTTATTGTTTGGTCTTTTAAGCGAACATGTTTCTGACCATGGATTCACCGCACCTGTGGACAGGCCCTCCACTCAGGTCTGATACTTCTGCAGCTTCAGAGTCCGAAACATTGTTTGGCGGAGAATCAAAGCTACCAAAGCTGACAGACGTGAAAGTTTTGCCTTTTCACCTCAGTTACTGAAAAACGCCAAAACTGCTTCATCTCACTCACTACTTACACGACTTACGAGACACTGACTGGACTATACCTATACCCAGCTGGAACCATGATGGGAAGCTGAGGTACTAAAACTAGCAACTCGCATGAACGGGGTTTGCTGGATTCACCTTCCCCAAAGAAAGCAAGCGTTTCAGCCTTCACAGAGGTATGCGGCCAAGGAGACTGAACGAAATAGAGGCAAATTCCTCTTGATCAAGCATTACAGACATGTTCTATTTCCACTTTAAGAAGCAAATAAAACATTTCTTAGGAGTAGGAGTGGAATAAAATATGCCCATTAAAGGCCAAAGCCTGTAAAAGTCTAGGACAGAAATTCACTGAGGCTGAGAGGGCAACACTGGATCTGAACTGTTGAATGTACTAACTCTTTTCATGTAAAGAACTGCTCTTTAATTTGCTGTCTTTTAGGAAATCGGGAAAGCAGAATAAAGCAGGTTTCTACTAAACTGTTACTTCTATGAGGAAGACAGTTCAAGGCTCAGTGCTGGTCACAAGAGTAATTAAATGCTGGGAAATACCTGAACGAAACAGAAAACAAAACAGCAAACATCTTTGTGTCACTGTAAAAATGTTCTCTTCATTTCAGAAGAGGATGTACTAGAACAAGTTGAGAACAATTCCAATGCTAACCAGAGGTGCAGAGCAGCTGCCACGCAGAGGAAGCTACAGCAGGGCTGTACAGTCAGGAAAGGCGACTACTGAGGCGGCTGTGATAAGCGATGCGGAAAGTCACAAGTGACATGCAGTAAGCAGCCAGGGATGACAGCTGAATGTCCCTTCTGAGACGGAAATGGGGAAGCATCACATGAAACTACTAACAGCCACGCACAAAAGGAAGCTCTTCGTGCAGGAATAGCCCGTGAGCAAAGTACCAGCTTGGTCAAAAGGTCCCGTATGCTAAAACCGACAGTTTCAAGGGCTGACTTCAGTCCACAGAGCAGAAACCCAAGATGAAGTACACAGCATCATCGCAAGTCCTCGGGCTGAAAGTAGCTGGAAAGTATAAGCAGGAATGCCCTGCTCTGTTTGCGGGCCTTGTTCTTGCTCTTCCCTACACATCAGATTACAGCTGTTGTTTTGAGACTTGACACTGGGCAAGACAAACCTTTGATCTGACCCAGCAGAGCTGTTCTGATGCTCTTGTACGAACAGTGGAGGAATTTGCTCCCCCTCTGCTCGTATAGAGAGGAACAGAGCGGTCTTCTGTGCACGCCCACTATTCTGTCACAAGCTTGCTCTAAAACACATGGTACCAACAGCCGCTGAAAGCCTGAGTGCTTCCAGACTCAGGGATGAGGAAGAAAACTGTGCTGGAGCCTGATGTGAGGAGTACAGGCACAGAAGCCTCCTCTGGAGAGTTCGGCACCTGCCATGACCGCAGGCTCTGGACAAGCAGGGTGTTAAGTTAACCTTCCCTCTCCTGAGTTTGGGAGGAGGAGACTAGTTAAAGAGTAGTTCTAACAGAAAGAGGGAATCTGTCAAACAAAACGCTGAACAGTCCCTGAATTGCTTTTCAATTGCTCAAAAAATGAGGCCAGTTATTTAACCAGTTACGGTCCAGGACCAACATCAGGATTCTCACAAATATACAAAACCTCCCTCCCAAACAACTACGTGGTTCATGCGCTTAATTCCCCCAGTTCTTGACAAGGAATTTCAGGTCATGGACTCCAAAGGCCTTCAACAAGGGACAACCTATCATTCTAAAAACGCAGTCCAAAAATTCTCGAAACTGACAACATTTAAAGTGCGGTCAATGCTTAATATATTGAGTGGGCACCAATTAAGGAGTACTGCCGACTCTATGCACTAGCACAGGGATGTGCTCTTCCCTACACAGCACGGAGCAGAACAGTCTAGTCTAGGCTTGAGCTATGCAGAGGCTTGATCAGAATACACAGCCCTTTCTAGAAAGATACCCAAGAGGAAGATGACTAATCTTTATAACGCTGGCTGAAAGCAACAATGGGAGGTTTGCACCAGCTGATGATTTCCGATCTAGAAACTTCAGTGAAGGCGTCAAGCTACCGACAGAACAATAAGACAGTAGCTTCAATGCATACACAAAAATGAGATTTTGAGTGCCTACATGCAAGGTAGGTCTCATGCAGCAGAAACAGATGCAGTCAATCTCCTGAGCTTACTTTGTTTTCAAAACAAAACCAAAAAAAAAGCAGAGCATGCATTTGCTGCCTTAACAGAGTAACATCTAGAATGCCCCTCACTCCTCATGAGACTTACAATTTTACCTACAGGGAAGACCAGCTCCAGGTAGACTGAAGTACAATTACAGCTTGTTGTACACCACAAGGTATAAGCCAATGAAGATGCTTTATACCATTCAAATGTCAAAAGACTATACTTTCCACTGAAAACAGACCTTAATAACTATTTATCAGAAACAATCTAAGTGTTTATCTAAATTTAAGCAAAAATCTGCCTCCAGTGGCAATTCTCAAAATACTCTTCTTTGTTGGAGATTAAAAGACGGTATGTTACAACCTAAAAAAGCATCCACTTCATCACCACGAATACACCTGCACTACACATGTTTCCCATGCAAATGAACACCCTAACTTGGCCAACAGGCTGACACATGTCATGCTCATTAACATGGGATACTTTTTCATTCCGTCTTCTTTTTGTATCTTGCTTTACCAAGCAAACCCTTCACTGTCCATTAACAGCTTAATTAAAGAAGCCTTCGGTTCTTAAGCAGGCAAGAATATTGAAAAGCTATCGGTCCAGACCCTAGTATTACTATCAAATATAGTTAGCTCAAGAAAGATGTTGGTTTACCTCCCTTTACCCCTTACCTGCTCTGGACTGAACAATTCTTCCTGAAAAATCATGAGGGAGAACTCAGCTGGGCGGTGATCTGGTTCTTTGCTCCGTTCTTCATCTGCTTCCTGTGTGGTCAGAAGTTCTTGTAGTATTTTAGCAGCAGCAGCAGTTTCTATAGACAGAGTGGGATCGGCAGCACAAAGAATGTCAGAAGGCTGTAATGGAGACAAATTCAGTGTTCGATCTGCTGCCACCAGAAATGACGTGTCTGAAGTTACAGGAGTGAGACGTTCCAGCTGGCTTTCCTCAGTTGAAGAAGGTGTGTAACTATTAACAGGCAGTGCCTGATTTCCATTAAGCTCCAGGATTGAACTCTGGCTCTCTACAGGTGCCACTTCCACTTTTCAGCTTTGCATGATGAATGCACCTCATCGGCAACCTGAAACATGGCTTCAAGACCGACTTCTGCCTTCTTGTTTTCTTCAGATATATTACATAGCCAGTCAGATGGCATCAGTTCAGCTTCATAAGATGACTGCATTGGAGGATTCTGGAAAAAACAAAATACAGTGAACTTTTGTATAAAAAATTACCATGACAGGATGTGTATTGATTCTGTTTATCCATTTATCCAAAAGCTTGAAAGATTGTCTGTTATTCTCAGTTAAAATAGCAAGTTTAACCAGAAGAAGAAAAAAAAAAGCTACTGCTTTGTCTTGGTTTTCATTAACCACCTTACTCTTGGCACACTTCCTTTCTTCTATTCATGGTCTATCCTGGAGAGGAGCTGGTGTATGCCTGCAGATGCATTGTCTGCACACCCTTTGCACCGCAGGTGTTAAATATACCCAAGCATTCAAATCAGAGACTTCTGGTCTTAGTAGGACCTGTGGGGGTACACTAGAACCACCCTCTTCACGTGCCACATATGTAATAGAAAATGAGAGAGAAAATCCACCCGCCTTCAGTTCCTTCTAAAACTCAAGCATTCCTGTTGTGTATAAACCCAGTATAAACCACAACATTTTTAAGCAAAAGAAAAAGGTCCATATGCTGTAAATGTGCATATGGACAACACAACTTGAGGAACTCACCGCTTCTTAACCAATAACATCATTTTCCTCCTCAAGCGACTGTCCATAGGCACATCTACACAAGGGGTGCCCCCCAGGGATGCCCCAGTCCCAGGAGGAGTGGGAGTTCAAATACCGATGACAGCAAATACTGTAAAACTGCCCTGCCTGTCACAGCCTCACATCTGGACTCTCCTGTCATGACAGGGTCCCACAGAGGCACAACTCGAAGTCTGCATCAATCTGCGTAAAAACCCGACAGAATTTCAGGTCAGAAGCCCTTCTTGTAGAACCTACAGAGACTGCCTTTGCCATCACAGATCAGGTCTGAACACTACTAAAATTTTTCACTGTAATGACATCACAGGACGACAGGACACAATCAGCAATCCAGTGATGATTTTTTTAGTAGAATTCATATATATCGAATAACCTTTGAAACAGAACGAAGACAATGACAAGAGTTTTTCAAAAGCATCAAGTCCTACCCAAGTGAAATGATAGATGACATTTTAACAGCCAGTGTCTGTACTGCTACTTCTTCTGGAGGTGACTCAGTCAAAGGACACTAGAAGGGTCATTTCTTCTGACAAATACAAGTCATACAACGATGTTGAACAGAAACTCAGGTCTATTTAAAATACAGCCTTCTTTTGGAAGAGATCCAGCATGAAGGATTAGTCCTTAGTGCCTGACTATCCTTAGACCTTCTAGCTGAGGTCATGGTTAATGAAAAGCTACTTCCAGAGACAAGTCAATTAGAAACAGGAAGCTGCAGGATCACCTACTAGGAAAGCCGTATCAGATCAAATGCCAGTGAAGGACTTGGTCTCTCCCTGATGGAGATACCACAAAGAGATGAGATCCCGTCTCCTGGGTGTGTGAAGTCAAGTCCTAGTGTGGATTCGTGTAGATGTGCCAGTTTGCAGATAGCCACAAACTGTGGAGGGTGGGGGGAAACGGAGAGGGAAATAAAACCTGGAATTTGAGAAATTTAGGTTAAGTTAAGCAAAATCTTTTCATTAAAGGCTAAGCCACCTTTATGTTTTTATGAGATAGGTTCACACATTATTCCTCTCATTTGATTTTTTTTTCAGTTCTATTTTTTTAAAATGTTAACAAGGTGTTTCATTTCTGTTGCACTGCTTGTTTACTGTCGTAAGTAGTCAGGATTTTAATTAAGATCTGGGTTACCAAACCGTCCAGGAATAAGATCATCCCTGCCAAAAACCAACCAACCCACCCATACTGAATCTTTTTCTGCCTCTTCTTAGGGGATCTCAGCTTGAAGCTGTTATAGCACATATTGTCTTCGTGGATGCACTACAGGATCTCGTATGTATTTCCAACAGGAGAAAGTGGCCACGCAAAGGTACAATTTAAATCCTTTTAGTTCACCTGGAGAAGATATGACAGACGAGGATGGGGGGGAGGCAGCAACAAAACAAGGAAATCCGATAAAAGACTGAGAAGTAAGGACCTGAAAGACTAATAGCTTGCTGGTCACGCAAGCTCAAGAGGAAAAATGGTCTGACTTAGCAGAGGTGGTGAAAGAGAAGATGGGCATTTCACTCATAAGATTAGCGTAGCATGAGCAGGAATTAAAGCACAACCACACCTTTTCAGGGACCGCTAGGACTACACAAATCTGGCTTGAGTGCTTGGGCAATCAGAATTAGTTCAGACTTGATTTCTTTTTTAAATAACATGGCTGATTATCATTCCTTATTACAAATAAAAGCAAATTAAGGTCAGAAAGTTTTTCTCTTTTTTCTTGCACGTTTATTTCTTCCATTTCCCGTTACCTCTTGCTTCAGTTCCACAAGGAAATACTGACAGCTTAATAACCACGGTAATAGCAATAATCAAACAGCAGGGCTGCTATTAAAAAAAAACAAAATGAGGTGGGGGCAGGAAAAAAAATTTAAAAATCGCTGAAATCCAACATGTAGCCTCAGTTCACATCTATGATAAAGCAGCGGGGAAGTATTGAGCTAATGGTTGTGAGCTGCCAGCACTGCTGCTGCAGAAGATAGCAGGAGGTCTCTCAAAAGACTCATTCCTACCCAAGGATACCGATTCATCACACTAATCCAAACCCCACTTAAGAGAACCCTAATGAAAAACGGGTAAGAAGTTGTACCCGAGCTCCCTGTTTTGTAACCAACCGTGATGAGAGTGTAATACAAACCTCTGAAACCCCGATTTCAGAAACCTGGTGAGATACACCATCATCAGCCACCATGTCTGGGTATAACCACCTCTGCCCCCTTGCCATTCCACGCAGTAACTCTCTGCAGCTTTTCCTGGAGAGCAAACTGCAGCCAACCAACCAGTTAGTTACCGGCCTGGTCTGCCCGTGTTCCAGGCAGGGTCACCTAACACTTTCAGCAGCTCAGGTGCGTACTGTACAAGCCCAGCAGCTGGCCTCCAAGACCCAGAAACTCCACCTGTCTTAATCTCTCCTAAACTTAAAAAGTGATGCTCTCTGCAAGACCCAGTAAGAACAGCACAAGGTTTAAGCTTCCTTGTCCGAGAGTGCCAGCTTTTCCTTCTGAGACCACAAAGCACCGTCTGGATCCAACAGAAACGGGGCTGGTAACCAGCTTGCTGACTGCTAGTGCGCCGATACGGTTCGCTGTCTTCGGGACTGGTCCGGCAGTTTCGTATAGGCTTTGCCACTCCTACCTAGCAGCGCACAGGGGGACCAAACAGCCTAAAACGCCCCGCAAACCATGCTTCAACAGCATTGCACTGAATTCCTGCAACTGGTGGAAGGTATTGAGTGGAACGATAGGAAATATACCATGCAATAGTTCTATTTTTTGTGAGGAACAATAAAAATGCTTAGTCAGCCAGGGCTGATGAATTTTACCGCTTTTGAGGATTTGTGCAAGTGGTTACTGATGGATGATCAATATGCCAGCCGGGCAGGATGCTCAATACTGCAGCTTGCCACATCCCCCAGCAGAAGTTTGGGGAAGTATATGCCCCAGAACACACAAAAGGCAAACTGATTATTCCCCACAGCTCAGCAAGAACCGCAGGCAAACTGCTGTCTTCTGTACCACCTGCACAGCCTGTCACCACGTTCCAGGAGAAATGACCTAGGCTATGCTAAGACTCAGAAATCTCTAGAAGTCCCGTTGATCCACGCGGTACGATAGCTGTGTTACCCTGCTCAGAGACAGCCGGTTACTGACCTGGTGGAACTGATACAGGGCACTGCTCGCCTTTGGCCTTCTCACGCAGAGGATCGCCTTCCCGCAGTCTCTGCCCAGATGCTCGGCAGCTTTTTGCTGGGGGTTTCCAGGAAACAAAGCAACCACTAGCAAGTGGCCTAAAGCTCTTCTGACTCCACACACTGCCCACGGACTTGCTTCTCCAAACAACTGAGTTTTACTAGACCCTTTGGACACTGTATATTACCCTTCAATCTAGCCACAACACCACCTTTGACAACTCCTTTGGAATGATTTACTATCCCATTGATCTCGGCCTTCCGAGATAAGCTATTTAATTGTGACTTCCCATCGCTCAGATGGATCCTCGCGTCCTGGATGAAAAAAGCAGCTCACGATCAAAGTGAGAGGACAAAGATGCACTGCGCGAAAAATAAATACTACAATATCGATGGCATGACTGGCTGTTGGCTATTTATAGCCTTACACTAACGTGTTATCTGTTGCAGAATGGCTGTGTGATCATGGCCATGACTCCCTTAAAGATCTTTGTGAAACAACGTTAGCGTAAGTTAGCTGAAGCAGGCCTTGCAGCTATGCTGAGGCATGCTGATAAGGAAGCTGAGAAAAACACTGACCTTGTGCCTAATGTTGTAAATAACTTTGAGGAATTCGCGTAGACAAGAGAGGAAAAAAAAATATGTAGCTAGCTATCCGCAGAAACCGCAAGTAGGAGGACGTATGAAAATGTAACCCTTTAGAGCTTAGCCAATCAGCAGATGACTAGTAGGCATAATTAACTGGAACTGTATATATGACATAATCGCGCCGTAATAAATCGAAGCTTGCTCTATCACTCATATTGAGTCGGCTGCGTGCTTCCCCTCGCTCGTCAATGTGGCGCCCGAACAGGGACATCCCTCCATCTTGTGCTCCGTCTGAGGGGCGGCATGCAGATCTTTGTGAAGACCCTGACTGGCAAGACCATCACCCTTGAGGTCGAGCCCAGTGACACCATTGAGAATGTGAAGGCCAAGATCCAGGACAAGGAAGGCATTCCCCCCGACCAGCAGCGGCTGATCTTTGCTGGCAAGCAGCTGGAGTTATCCAGGCCATAACCCGCCCATCTTGGATAAGCTTATTTTTTAAAAAAACTCATGAATAAAAGACAAAGGTTGATATTTGCAAGACAGGAAACTGGATGATCAAGCTTGGGTAGGTCAACCCTTTTTCAACACACGTAAGCATAACTTGCTTCGCTTGTCCTCTGTGAGGGGGGAAAAAAGTATATGTGTTACGCTGTAATAGAAAAGGAAGCCCTTGCATTCTTACTAAAGATCTTCTGATATCTGATAAGCCAGGCCCTCCAAATAAGGTGCAGTTTCCACTAGAATTACATAACGCATTTACAGGAAGTACTGGAGTTATCTTTAATAAGAGATCTCTGAGGCGGGGCCCATTCCACAAAGTCACCTTAGTTTTTCTCGTTCAATAAATGAAACTCAGGACTGCAGGAAGCTGTCCGGGACAAAGAAGTGGAGCTGCTTCTCAGTATTTTCATAATATTAAAGAATCTCTTTTTGTCCAGGCAAGAGCATTCTTCCAATACAAATGCAGGCTCATTAACTAAAAGTGATTCTGGTGAAGTCAAGCAAAAAACCACTCCGCTGATGAGGACACCCACTATGCTGCTACCCTGAAACCTAACCTGAATTACAAAACTACCCGTTTAACATTCAGTGGTTCTTTGAAATAGGTATTTGTAAACCACATCACTTTCACTTTATCAAGCAGATCAATTTTCAAATTTATATCCTTAATTTCACAAGTGTATAAACCTGCAGCTCATTCATACAGTCTCCTTCGCTTTCACCTCCTTTCAGTAGGCTACGCTCACCTGGAGAAAGCTGTCGTGGGTGCACGCTGAAGCAGTAGGACCAGCACAGCCAGCCAGAGGATCTGTGTGGGCTGCTGCTGAACAGCTCTGGTGTGGCTGCAAGAATTCAAACACAGCTATCAGACTGCCGGAACTTGTGTCTGGTGTGCAGTTCTATTGCTTACTTCGATTAAACATTTCAATAATCACACAGTAAGCGAAATTCCAGAAATTTATTGTTACCTCCCAAGTCATTTTAAGACCAATTTCTTAATCTTAAAAATACTTATTTTAAGATATGTATAGATATATTAAAAATATATATTGTAAAATTGATAAAACACACACATACATGCAGAAACTTCATCATCAGTCTTTTCTGTCTTAATATCACCTTTTTGACTTGGCTGCTTGAGTTTCTTGTCACAATACACCACAAAGTGCATTCACATAGCTGAGCCTAGGTGTTCATACACACATACACACTTGTGACCATGTGAATTTTAAGACTTACAAAGAAAATGAATTATCTTAACCCAGAGTGTGTCATTCCGAAGAATATCATGACTACTCCTGAACTACCACTCACCAGAAAGGTTTTCATATGTAAATGAACCCTACAGGCACAGATGTATGCCAAAGGCGCGATTGGACTTGCACTGTCAGGTGGCACCAATAACTAACATGTCTCACATGGTCTCCATGACTGATTTTTCATTATTAGACACTCTCAGATAATGAAGCTTCAACGCATTTCTTTCACCCGCTTCTACTACTGTCAAAGGTTTTGCAGATAGCCGAAAGTAAACAGAACTAAATCCTTACAATAATTATGGTCTAAGGCTAGTGGGGAAAAAGAGACTTAGACGAGCATATTTTATTTTACTGACTTTTCAATAAGAATCATAATGAAAAACCAAGGAATTTTTTTGTCACGCAAGTTAACAAACAAGTTTGAATACACATAAAAAGAAATCTTTTCAGAAAGTTCTACTTTGATTTCATTTAATGGGACTTCAAAAGTGAAATGAAGAGTCAAGAATAAGATTGAACATACATTCTTCAGTTCTCTCACTTATTAAATACGTATCTTAAGGTTAACTATCACTTTCCAAACAAACTAATCTTGCTGCTGTGCTCTCATGATGAAGGAAACCAGACTTTTTCATGTGGACATTTGAAGAAACACGCTTTCAGCATTCTGTATGTTGTAATATACAGAAGAAAGGATAGCGGAGAGATTAAGAGATACACAGGCACAGAAGTAAAACCGCTGAGACAGTCCTAGAGCGACAGTGAAAATTAAAAGATTTATCATACTCCAGTGAAATGTCACTTACACTCTCAGAAACGCTAATTAATTCACTGGGGGTTTCAAACGCCTCAGATTCCCTAAGTTTCTGCATTTTAGTTTTGATTACACCTTGCAAAATTTGGTATGTTTTCACCGCATTCTCACACCCACCTCCCACCCCAGAAGATTCTACCTGAGCAACATAGCCAAGTTATCCTTTAAACTTAAAGCAACGAGCGTCACCCAGCGAGAGAGATCTCCATATTCATGTCTAAATCTACGCTGGTCTCCCTCAGCTCCCCTACAGGCAGTACTTCAAAACAGGCACTTCCAGGACACCAGTAATCTTACCCCAAGACAAACTCTAAACCGAGCAACGTGAATCGCACCCGAGACGCCCCTTTCCTTCCCCTGACTACGGAAGAGGGCTGGGGCCTTAGCTGAGACAGAGACAACTACAATTCATCATGATGAGTTTCAGCCTATGCTCTGTAACCATAGAAACGCAAAGCGGGGACCACCTCCCACCTCCCACCCTAATGAAGCAAGTATTCTGGATGAGGCTTGGAGCAACCTGGACTAATAGAAGGTGTCCCTGCCCACGGCAGGGGGGTGGGAACTTGCTGATCTTTAAGGTCCCTTCCAACCCAAACCACTCTGTGATTCTCAGGACACCTGCTCCTGGGAGAAGACTTAATAGTTAGCAGCTGGTAAGGCAGGCTCCACACTTTGGCCACCACAGTAATCCCTGCATAAGGGGCACAAGGCAAGGAGCACGTGGCAGAAGTTGCCTGTCTCTTAGACATTTAAGTGTGTCTACAAGAAATGCCCAGCTCCTCAGAACCCTTCCTTGACAAAAATGACGTTATGGAAACTAGCGATTATTGCCTGAAATGTTCTCAGCAGAGGTCTCAGAAGAGATGCACAAAAGATGTAATGATTTCACTGTGTAGGATTTCTAAACAGGGACAGATAGCTGTCTTTGTGAAGGTGCGGCTGCCAAAGGAGGAGCAGGCAGAAGGAAAGAATAATAACTGAGCTTTAGTTTGTTCAAGGAAAGGGTCACTGTTCTGAATTTCAGAAGTTTTAGGGAAATTAAACAAACACACCACAAAACAACAACAAACAGACCACCACTCCCCAGAAA
The DNA here is from genome assembly GCF_023634155.1 of Falco peregrinus. Classification (NCBI taxonomy): domain Eukaryota; kingdom Metazoa; phylum Chordata; class Aves; order Falconiformes; family Falconidae; genus Falco; species Falco peregrinus. Next base: position 1,883,972 of record NW_026599603.1, read on the forward strand.
ATAACCTATCATGTGATTTTTCCAATTCAAGGTAAGGGCAAGGAAAAGAACAGTAATTTGCTTCAACTCCTCTTCTGAAGAATAAAAACACTGAAGTGAGACTGATTTATTTTGTAATCAAGTGATTAAGTGAGACTGACAATTGTGGCAGAAATAATTTCGAAAAAAGAAAGGAGCCAAGACTTTTGTACTTTCTAGTCTTCAGTGCATAAAAAAATACAACATAAAGAAGCTAAGCAAGAAAAAAAAATTTAGATACAAAAACAGTACGAGCAGAATGAAATATTCTACACCAGGAGTCCTCAAACTACGACCCGTGGGCCAGATATGGCCCCCCAGGGTCCTCAGTCCGCCCCCCCGTATTTACAGAACCCCCACACCACCACCACCCTGCCGGGGGTGGGAGGGGGAAACCAAGCAGCCGCAGATGACTTCCGGCCACCTAATCCGCGCGCCGGCCCCCTGTTTAGAAAGTTTGAGGACCCCTGTTCTACACAATACGTTTGACTGATCTTTAAGGTTTAAAACCTTAACCTGGAAAAACATGAGACCAAGGCCTAGGATACTACTTCTTAACAAGGTCTCAGTGCTTTAATATCATTGTCCAAGTTTTGCTTAATTGAAAAAACAAAAATGAAAGTTAGCCTCACACCGACTAGTTTTGGACAAATGTCTTTCTCCTCGCCCTTTCACCTCAACAGAAAGGCTATCCAGAAAATCACCAGGGGACACGCAAAATCTGGAGGAAGGACACGAATAGCAAACAGAAACTCCTTTTGCTTTAAAGGTCCATCTTCCTTTTAGACTTGACACTTTCTAATTCTCACTTGAGATATACACATGGCAGAGTATTATAGAAAAATATTTGAAAGTCTCACTTTAAAATCTATTTTTGAAAAGCAAATGCAGAAATTTTTTTCCATACCTGTTGGACAGCAGGTTTGTGAGTACGGCACTGAAGATGCAGAGCTGCTACAATTTGCAATGGATGCGGCAACGCTTTGAGTCCCTTGCTGAAGTGGCGGAAGAGAAGCCACAGGCTGGAGTGTGTACGTGGCTCCCGTTGGAAGCGTCTGGAGTACCGGAAAGGCAGCCCCTTTATCTGGAAAAGCTGGGGAAGCCCCTTGCCCTGGCAGCAACCCAAGTGGTCCCTGCTGGATCCAAGTGGAAGGGACTGGAGTCGGACCTAATCTTTGTGCCGGTGAAGTGCTGGGGGCTCGGCACGAGGTTGCCGTGTAGGAGTAAGGAGGGAAAACACCTTGACCGTAAAGTTGATGAAACTGTCCTACAGCAGCAGTCCTGCAGTGGGTACAAAATAAAGCGAAACAAGTGTTAAGGAAAGGAGTTTTCACAGGCAAAGAAAGGCAATATGAGGAGCCAAGGCTCTACAACATGATTTGGGAAGACTGCCTTTGCTCCAGCGTACTTAACCCAGAAAGGAGACTGTACTCTTAGACCCGAGCATGCACTAACTGCTGTGCGGCACACGAGTGAAGCGCCAACACAGGTGTCTGCGTAGCATTCAACCTCCTTCAACTGGCAGTAACGAGTTACCCATATTTAGAAATGTGCCATACATCGGAAAGTGTAGTAACTTACTAAACCAAACAAAAGCAATTTGAAAGTACTGTGTGTTAAATCAGACAATACATTTTAAAAAAGGGACATCATAAAGCAAGATTTGACCAAACTCCACTACTGACAGCTCACAAACAGCTAAGGGAAGGGCAATGTCAAAATCCTCCAAAGGACTTTGCAAGTACTTTATGACAAGTCATTTATTTGGTCAAGAAAAAAAATTCAAAGCCAGTTTTTCCTCAGTCAGCTCAACTAGTTCAGTGCAGACTAAAATATGCCAGACTTTGCCATTTTGTTATTTCCTAGATAGTCCTTTTATTCTTCTCTATTATTTTACAGTTTCCTCTCTCAGACAGTTACTGTTTCATGAAATGGTATTTGCTTTTATACCATGACAGCCCAATTTCTGTTTCGGTGGCTTTCTTGAAACACTGACAGTAACACCCCGAACGCCTGCGCTCATTGATTTCTCTAAGAACTACTGCATTTGTGACTCCCCTGCAGGATTGCATTTAGCCATGAGAATTACAAGTTTCAGGATGGTTCACATCAATAGGGTTGATCTAGAAGCCAGGCTTTCTCAGACCTGTAGTTTCCAATTCTCACTCAAAAGGTTTTTTAAAAAAAATAGCCTCACATTTACCTCTGGCACTCCTCTGACGGACGCTAATTCAAGAAATCAGTAACATACAGTCATTATTCTGCAAGTTCACATTTAACCATTAAGAATCACTAAATAAATACCAGCTGACCCTGAAGATTTGCTAAGACTTAACGTATAGGACCGTTTATTTCCTGTTCAGTACTTTCACCATTTATAAACAGAGAAGGAACAGGGGTATGAAAATCCTTTTGTTTATATTTTACCTTTGGATAGGGACATGAAGATTATCTAGTTCTAACACATACACAAGACACCACAGGATGCCAAGTTACCCACCTCCCGTTGCTGTCCAGGAATTGTTCCTGAATGTTTAACACAGCGTTACATGCTGCAAGACATTGGGAACAGACTGACGCTTTGCAAACACAAGTATCTCTTATCTATCAAATTACCTCACATTTACAGCAAAGTCATGCCGCTGAATAGTCAGTACAGAGCGCAACAGTGCATTGTCAGCCTGTCAGAACTTGACTGCATAGAAACCCCAGTGTTTTCCTTGTTCTGTCTTTCTAGAAAATGAGACTCCTAGAGCAAAAACTCTGAAACTGCAGCCATCAAAACAGAGGACAAAAAATGAACAGGTCATCTCTTTCTAATAATTTCCTTTACCAGTGGTCTGCATTACATCAAACCACATGTCACTGAAGTCTGCAATGACTCACCTTAGCCTTAACAACGTTAACATCAAGTCATTACTTTAAATGCTTCCTAGCCTCCCTACCGAAATAAGTTCCATCCCTTCTCCGATGCTTCATTTTGTTTTCTTGGTATTGCACGTGCAGTTCCACACACATCACGGAAAACACCACTTGAATTAGATGACAGTTCCTACCCTGACACAGTAACCACGAGCATGGTGATACCCTACTCTGCTCTAAATGCCAGCCGGTGCTGCAGAGAGCAGTACCGTCAACTGCTTCTCCCCTTCCCCTGGTCGCACAGTCCTGCCGCTCCTCCTACACCGCGCCTTACAGCTCTGCACCCACGGGGTGCATCACCCGGGTCCAGGAGCCAGCCACAAAAAGGCTGTTGAAGTCTTCTCCGATCGTTGCGCTGAACCAACATGTTGCTGTATCAGCTGCAAGGAAGATGACAGTTAACACGCCACCAAAGGAATGGGAAGCAGGAGTGCTCTTCTGGCAGCAGCCCACAGTTAGAGCAGCCCAAGAGCACTGCAAAGCAAGATATTCACATCTGCCTTACACAGCGCCAGCTACAAAGCTTTCGGGCCGATACAAAACGTGTGGAATAATCCTGAGGGCTCAGACTTGTCTTGGGAAAACTCAGATCCTCTCAAAGAGCGTTAGAAAGAAAGAAAACACGTTCTAGGGCTTTTCAGCAGTATTATTTTCTAATTAGCTCTCACCTACTCATGCAATCCGTTTTAAAAACTGCATAGCTTGTGAATTCTTTTTCAGGAGACAACCGACAAAAATCTTACTACCAGGTCTTGCCTCCTTTGCACAAAACTAACACGATGCTCTAATTATCACTTCACATGACTCACTGTTTCGCACACAATTAATGACAGCTTATTAAGCACCCCTACTGATGGGCATCCTTACCGACGGGCAAGAAGCTGTAACGTTCATCTGGTAGAGCTGTGCCAGCTCCACAGAGATCGGGCAAGGGTGTTCTTAGTGTAGCACGCAATGGAGACTGTACTATAGTCTACAGGCAGCCTGAAATACATGTGAACCATGCTACTCATGCTTACTGGCAGCAGATCTACCTGCATAAACAACGACAGCTTCCCTACACCAGGTGAACGGAGATGCCACCGGCAAGGACAGGTAACCCTTCTCCCTCAGGGGAGTGCTGATTTCCAAATCCCACGCCACCCAGCGCTTCTCAAAAACCCACCAAGGCCCCACACGGCCCACTCCGACTCACCAGGCCTGTTGGCATTGCTGAGCGTCGAGGGCGGAGGCAGCGGCTGCCCGGCCAGTGGCGTGCCAAGCAAGCGCTGGAAGCGGTTGGGTGGGCGGCTGGTCACATCCAGGCCCACTGCCATCTTCGCCTTGTTGCCCTTCGTCAGGCGCTTCAGGTGGACGAGGAGGTCGTGGCGGTCGCGGCAAAAGTGGGGGCTGCGGAAGCGATGCAGGGGCCCGGTGCCGTTGCCACCGTTGCCTTGTCCACCCTCTGGGCCCGGCCCCAGCACACTGCTCCCCGGCAACACCCCCACCTTGCGGAAGCCATAGAGACCGAGCTGTCGCATGAAGCTGCTGAAGTTCGTGGTCTTGAAGAAACCGGCGGCTGCCGCTGCCCCACGGCCACCCGGCTGCGCGGCGACGGCCGGCCCGGCGCCCAGCAGCTCGCACTCACAGCGCGGCTGGTTGATGACCAGCCCCCGGCCGGAGGCGCCCCAGCGAACGGAGCGGCAGCGCGGGCTGTTGACCAGCCGCCGCAGCCTGGCGGGGAAGGTGTCGGCACTGACGGGGCCGGGCTGCTGCGACGCGTCCGTGCCGGTAGGTGGCACCAACGCCGCGCTCAACCGCCGCCCCGCTCCTCCGCTTCCCCCGCCACGCGCCGAACGGCACGTGCCCCGCCTGCGAGGCGCCGCCCGCCGCGCGCGGCCCCCGGCCCTCAGCCCCGCCGCGGCGCTGGTCCGCGCAGCGCCCCGGTCCCTCGGCACGGCACGGCCGCAGCCCGGCCCCCCCTCAGCTCGCCGGTGCCCTCAGCCCCGCCGCCCCCCTCAGCCCCGCCATCCCCCTCAGCTCCCGCCGTCCATTCAGCTCCCCAAGTCCCCTCAGCCGGGCCATGTCCCTCAGCCATCCCCCTCCGCCCCGCCGGTCCCCTCGGCCACCCCCTCCGCCCCGCCGGTCCCCTCACCCCGCCGGCCCCTCAGCTCCGCTGCCACCAGCATCTCCCCTAGCTTCCGTGAGCGACCGGGCGGCTGAGGCCCGGGGCCGAAAGTTGCCGCTCGGGGCGGCCCCGCCGCCAGCCCGGAGCCGTCCCGGCGGCAGCCTGGAGGTCCTCGAACCACGGCGCGGGCGGGCGCCGGGCCGTGGAAAGCGGCTGCAGGCGGGGCAGAGCGGGGAGCACGCGTTCCGCAGCCCCGCGCCCCGCCATGGCTGCCCGCCGCACCGGGACCGCGCGCGGGAAAGGGGGCGGGGCCGCAGGGCCACGTGACACCTCGCATCCCAGGGAGGGGCGGGGCGGGGGCGGGTTCTGCTGAGCAGCCGGGCCTGCCCGGGCCGCTGCGCTGTCGCGGGGTGCGGGCGGCGGGGACGGAGGGGACGGACGGGGGCGCGGGTGGCGGGGACGGAGGGGACGGGGGGGACAGAGGGGGACGCGGGCAGCGGGGCGCTGGGGAGCTGCTCCATGTGCCGGGGGTGCACCGGGCTGGTGCTTACCCCGCCGGGAGGAATGCTGCCGGCAGAGCAGGTGTTGCAAAGTGTCGGCTTAAAAACCACTGGCAGTTCACAAAAGGAAAAGCAAATTTATGAGGAGCGCAGAGGAACGCGGAACAAATCGGGAATTGTGTCACGTTTGCCCTAAACCCCCCCAGACCTGTGCAGCTCTGATCCCCACGCCAGAACAGATCAGGTGGGGTTAAAATGGGGCAGAGAAAATCAGCAGCGAGGGTAAGAGCTAGCTTCAGCGGAAGGAAATACTGAAGAAGGAATCTTCAGAGGGGCGGTTATTGTATAAAAACATAGGTAGTAAAGTGGTAGTTAGTGTAAAGGAGGCAAGCACGACTGCTGGAGGTTTTCAAATAGGAGAAATCAAATCAGGTACTTAATCACAGGGAAACCGGGGAACTAATTGCCACAGGATGTTTTGGGTACCACAATGTTACTTGGCTAAGGGAGGGTGTGGGGGTGTGCGTGTGTGTGAAGAAAAGAGAGAGGAAAAAAGAAAAAGAACAAGATTAGCTATATTCACAAAGGCCAGAACTCTTAAGCGGCACCTTTGTCACTGCGAGTGCTTGCACTGTGCGCTGGCACAGCTCTGAGGCGGTGCCTGAGCTGCACTGGTGCAGATCTGCCCTCTCCTCAGCCTTGTGCTGCCAGCTGTGACTGCAGGCAGACTGCAGGAACCAGCAGAACCATCCTTACCGCTGCAGAACAGGAATCTGCTACGAACCAACAGGCAAAGAAGAGCAGGGAGCCGGGGAAGGAAGAGTGCGGTGATCTCTCTCTCTGCTTGCATCTTGCCCACAGGTCACCAGCAGTGGCGGAAGAAAATGACATTCCTCTCTCTTGGCTGCCCTCAAAGCAAGACAGTAGCGAGAAGACTGAGCACCTGTGTGTTTCGTGACCTCAAATACATTATCTTGGAGTTGTCGTAAAATTTCTTAGCAAGAAGGTACAAACCCAAACCTCTTCTTTAACTAAAGTCGTCCTTATTGCTTTGGTTTACAGCACAGCCCCTAACCACCAAGGCAAGTAAAAGCGCAGTAAGTTCCAGAAAGGGGGCAAAACTGAATAAACTGATGGGAAACCGTTCCTATTTTTAAACTGAAAGTAATATCCCTCTGCTCTTCCGCATAGCTGAAGTGAGGAAAATGGTGTTTGGGCGGGGTGGCTAACAGAGTTTCACACTTCAAATTAAACCAGAAGCAGAAATTTTGTCAATGTTGTCATCAAAGCTAAATCCAGCACCACAGAAGGATGTTGCTTTACCCAAGGAATTAACGGCCTGCGATTCTAGTAACCTCATGCTGTCGTCTTCCCAAGAGGCTTTGCATTTTTTTTCCCCTCGGTAATAATTTATTAAGAATTACGTTGCTCAGTGTAAACAGCTAAAACTTAAGTAAAGCATACTGAATGCAAATCTGAAAAATCCAGAAAAATGTCCACTTCACAAAAAATTCTTCTCGGCATTCCTGAGGTTGTCTTTTGCATTTCTTCAGTGAAATGAATCTGGGTTTCTCTCCCCCTGTGCAGCGAGAGTGCCAGAAGACCACGACTACCTGATGGTGGGGCAGGTGAGGTTTTTAGTGTATCATCCGTAACTCAGGGCAGAGCCAGCAATACGTAGTCCATAACTGAAATGCAGAGCATGATTCCCTAGAACTAACACAGAGAAACAGCGGTCCCTTTGGTACCACTGGCCATTCTTGACTTCAGCCACAAGAGCGGATTCATTTGCCACTTCATGGTCAGTGGGTTAAATTTGGTCCTGAGGACTTGAATCGTTACTTTGCTGTCAAAGATTGTTATTAGCCAAAGGTGATGGGAGCTGCAAGAAGAAATAGCTTATTACTAATTTGTGTTATGGACTCAGTGCTTTCCTTCTTTTTCACCCATGTGAACTCAAATTGCTGTTAGCCCGCACGCCCCTATTTGCCATGTACCATGGCAGTTACTCCCTGGTGTCTGCCTCTCTCACAGCTGTGCCCTTCTCTGCAGCTAGCTTTCTTCCTCCTTCCCTGCTGCGGGACACCAGAGATGTCCCTATTTTACACACGAGAAGGTGGGCCTTTGCCAGAAATTCATAATCCTCTTCTCCTGCCAGTGCTTAATCTCCATTCCAACCTTTTGTAATAACCTCCTAGTTTTCTGTGTTTCCCTTGCTTATACATATATATATATAGTAAAAACCCCTACCAACTGAACGATGTAAATTACACATTTTGCAAACTGATTCTGCAGAGCTGAACAAAAATGTTATTGTTAGCTTGTCTACTGTATGTCAGGGCAAGGACAGCTGCATTTCCATGCAGTGTGCTGACCCTGACTACCATCCAAGGACATACTACTGTTAGTAAAGGCAGCACTTAATCCCTGGAAGGTCTTACCAGGTTAAGTGGAGGAATTTTCATCACCTGGAAAATTTAAATCAATGTGTGCTTTTGTTCAGCTACCAGTTAGTTGAGGAAGTGACCAGTTTACGTTATCAAGCCTGTAATTTGAAGAAGGCCAGACACGCTACGTACAGTCACCCTTCCTGGGCTGAAAAAGTCCACCTCTAAATGCATAAGAGGAATGTACATATATACTATAAAGCTGGAAAATAACTGTTCTTACCATGATTATATGCTTGTTAGATCTGTGAGTGGTAAGAAGTGTTGCTGTAATTAGTTTCAGTTTTGTTAGGAAGGTAACAAAGAACAGTTGAAAAACATTCCCTAGAGAATTAACATTTTGGAAGAAAAGTGATTTTTCTTACATTTTTTTTTCTAGTTAAAGAAATAATTAGCTAGTGCAGAAGGATGGATATTATTTTCTTATTGATGTATAGCAGTACAAATCTTTGAGCTCCAGACCTCTTGTAACACAGCTAAGGCAGAGTCTCATACTACTACATTTTAATTTGTTCTGAATCAACATAAGTAAACATTGAATATTTCTATCCATGTCATCTTAATTAGGAAGGAAAGAAGGACCTAGATGCTTTGCTAATAAGTCAGATAAGGCGAAACTCAAAACTGTTTTCAGATTTGACAAATTTTGACAAATAATCTCTATTTTTAATTATGGATGGGATTAGGTCTGGAAGCACGAGCATAGTACAAGACAACCAACTTTCCTACTCAGCTGACTCATCTGAAACTATGGAACATGACAATTTTAGAACGGGAGCCTAAGAACATATCATCAGCCCATTTTTCTCAGTTCTGTTTTAAGTGATCTTTGAAAAGCATAGTTAACTTCTGTTTCATGTGTTAATACCACATTAAATTGCCTTATTGCTTTGTGACGTAGAGAAACTTTGGTGTTGACTTCTCTGATTTATTTCAATTTTTTTTTTTCTTGTAAGCTTGAAAAAAGGATATTCCACTGAAGTAAGTTGATTGCAAGCAGTTTCAGTAATTGAATCCCTAGATAGATGTCTTTATGCTGGGAGGTTTTGTTCCACTATTAATGGATTTTTAATTCTGAAACAGTTTAATTTAAAACCGTTGCCATAAAACATGTTAGAATTCTCTATTTTTGTGGCAGGATTTTTTTTTTCTTTTAATTTTTTTCTTTCAAAAAAAAACCCCTTTTTAAAAGCTGAGGTTTAAGATGATATTTTTACACTAAGAAATACTGTAAAATGTGTTCTGAGACATTAGAAAGATTTCTACAGGATAGACCTGTTAAGACTATCATGCTGTCAGTCTGTTGCAGTGTTCGCCAGTACTAAAATGACTGCATTTAAATAATATTACAAGTAACTGAGGTGTTTTTTCAGTGGGAAGAAAAATCCTTTGTGACCAAAATGTAAACCAAAGACCTATCTTCCACAAAGTTCAGAAGTCTGTGGCTATCCAACTGCACAGCAGTCCTGTCATCAGAGCAGCTTACCTAAACTCAGCACCTGTTAAAGGGGGATGATGAACTTCTGCCCCTTGCTTCCTTTAATTGCACCCTCTATAAAACCGGTTTCATTTCACTCCCTGCTGTTCCCTGGTGTGGGGTCAGCAGGATGCAGACAGCACCCTTCTGTGCTGTGAATTGGGGTCTGGTGGGTGAGCAGTCTGCGGGGGGGCGGGCAGGAAGGGTACCGAGGTGACACCCCCCAAGCCCAGGGCACACTCGTTCCAAGGACAGGCAGCCCCCCTAAGTCAGCATTTGAGAACCAGAACAGAAGATGCTAGTGAGGGCTCCCAGCATAGGGCTCTACTCCATTGTCTGTGGAGGAAAGAGGTTTATGACTTTGATGTTTATCAAGATGAGTGCTCTATAAATTCATGCTCCCAAAAATTCATGCACTACTATCATGATTTTTGGGTGCAGAGCGCAGGAATTTAGTCGGTGGTCCTAATCCACCCAGCTAATGCATCTTAATAAAGTACTATCTGTCAGCTGAGCTACAGCAGCAACGGGTGTGTTCTGGTCAGCCTGAGTTGCAAAGCAATTTGGCTAGATAAGCATCTTCTGATACAAAAAGTTTTAAGGGTAGGACAAGCCTTACATGACTGTCTCTTGTAATTATCCATTCACACAGATCTTCTTTTTTGACATACTTTGGCAAAATTTTGAAGTGTTCCCAAGATGTAGGACAAGTGGCTGGATCGTAAGAGCATAGATATTTCAGATCCAGGTGGGTAAATATCTGAACCACCTCAGGCAAGATAAACCCAAAGTTTTGTTCCTCACAAATCAATCACAGAAATGAAAAATTATCGTTATTGTAATATGACTACATGTAAAATGGCAAACAAAATATGACAATAGGGAAGTCAGTGGCTTTGTTACATGCTCATATAATCTGGTCCTTAAAAGCTATCTCCTGGCTACATCATTGTTGCAGTGAAATTCATTGCTCTCTTTACACATCTTTGAAACTCTCATGTATCAATGGCTATGAGATCAGAGTATGATCATCTTCAAGGAAGAGTTGGTAGCCCACTCTTCGCCAAGGTTGTAGAATGACCGAATCAGGACTTCTATACCCGTATTGTCAGGAATTTTGTCTGATTTTGTATTTGGGGGAGTAGGGGGTCGTGGCTGGTTTGGTGGTTGTTTTTTTTAAAGAGGTCATCCCTAGAGGATTCTTAGCTCTTCCTAAAGTTAATTTCCTCTGAAATCAATCCAAGTTAAAGGCATTCACCATCACGCAGAATGTGTTCTTAAGTTCCTATATTCAGTTAATCCTGTGATCATGCTCAAGAAGGTCCTCCACTGAAGTCAGGGCAGGTACAACAAAATGAGAATTCTGGATTTGGCTTCATTGTCCAAATTCACAGTGTCTGGGAGATGAATAAGCCAGACTGATACTTACAACGATGCATAGCCATTCTCAAACAGTTTAGCATAATACGTTATTCCAAAATCTTTTAAACATGCCAGCATTTGGACATTTATATGGTTTTTAACAAAGAACTCTCTAAATGCATTTAAAACCATTTTAAGCCTTGTATCACTAAAAAGAAGACCGGAAGAATTAAGTTGCTGTGACTTTGCATTAGTGGCCATGACAGCATACATTCAGTTCTGACATTTACTGTTATTCCCATGACACCCATAAATATTGCAGACAGCTAGCTGGCTGATCACACATTGCTTGGCTTAGCTGCTTCTATAATTTAGGGGGGATTAAGTTAGCATTTGGAAACTAGAAACTTTTTTACATTTCATATTTATTACTTTGCAATCTTCAAAAGGAAAATCACCCCCCCACCATGTCCTGATCCATCCAGTGAAAAGTTCTTCAAAGACTAATAATTCCTATTGTTGTTAGTCAGTTCTCTAATATTACAGATTAATGTGGAATATCTTTTTCTGACTCCTGTTTGTGGCCTTGCCCATATGATTTCCTTCACAATATTTTGGGATGTATCATTTAATCATTCAAGGTCATCACAGACATTTTGCCTCCTGCAGCAGTGAATCCCACAGTTTACTTACACATGTTAAATATATTTCCCAATAATTGTAAAACACACCGCTTCTTTCCTTTTCTTTCTCTCCATTCACACTGCTAAATATTACAGTAAAAGCTTGTTTTTCCTGCTGCCTGCTACCATTTCAGCTAGTCCCTTTGTCTTAAAATCTTTGTTTTAGCAAATAATTTCAAATACAACAGTAGCATTGAAGAATATAAAGATGTCATATGTTTGATTTTCCGCTGCTCATTTAAAAAATACATTATCTGTATTGTTAACTTCTGGTGGAGGGGGGGCAGAAATTGATATTGCTATTTATGTTTGCTCCTATGAAGAGGTTCTGCCTACTCAGAGCACAGTAATTGTGCTCAGTAATTGAAGTATGGGATTATTTCAGGCTAATGTGTGTTTATTTACTTCAAGTTAAATTTCATCACTGCTGCTTCTATCTCCCTCTGAAATATTTCTTAATCCTCCATAATTTTACACCATCTCTGCTGAAGCACTCTTCTCCAATAGTATTACTGACTGCACTGTTTCTGTCTTCTTCCTTTCGCACATCAAATGTCTGGGACTTTTTGGTTTTGTATTAGAAGTTTAATTTGTATCTAATGCAGATTTGGACCATTATATCAGATACTGAGCCAGAGTCGTGTGGCTTTTGTGATGAGCAGTCCTGTCTCACCAACCTGCAGGTTCTAGGAGTTGACAAGCATATTGATACGGGCTTGACTGCTGGTTTTCCAGAAGGCTTTTGGCAAGGTCCTTCACCAAAGGCTCTTACGGAAATTCAGACATTATAAGGAGGAAGGCAGCTGCATGGTTAAATAACTGGGTAAAAGACAGGGAACAGAAGAGAAGGGTAAACGTTCAATAAGTGGTCAGAAGGCTGTTTTTCGCCTTCACGAGCAACTTAGGAGTAGGTATCAACGACAGATGAGGTATCAGTCTTTACAAATAGTATGAAGTTATTCAGGATGCAGCAACTGTCAAGGACTGAAGAAGCTGCTAACAAAACTGAGTAACTGTTTAGATGTATTTTGCACCCAGTTATTAAATGTGTTGCTTTATTTGCCTCATCTCATAAAGACAGAGTGGGAAAAAGCTCATAGAAGAACAGCAAAGATCACGGGTATGGAGTATCTTCCATGTGAAGGGAGACTGTGCAGACCAGGACTCTTCAGCCCAGAAAAGCTCCAATATGTGACAGAGGCATATAAAACCATAAATAGCCAGAGAAGTTGTTTGTTTATTTTCTTTCCCTGTGGGACAATTAGGGTTCAGCCAATGAAGCTCGCAGGAGGCAAGTTCACACTGAACAAAACCGGGTGAATCTTTATACAATATGTAGTTAAACTGGTGGAAAGCCTTGCTGTAGGATGCTATGAATGATAGCATTTACACGATCTCAAGAGGACACTGTGTAAAAGCCTGGACAGGAAATCCTGTTGAGCTATTAAATGCAAAGATTTTCCTGAATCCCTCTGGAGAGGTCCATAAGCTGCACATTCTTGGAAGAGTGCATACCAGGAGGTGTCACTGGAGGCTTTGCATCCCCAGGCACCTGCTGGTGGCCACGACTGGCGACAGGACACAGGGTTAGACACGGTGCAGCCGTTTCTTATGGTCTGCTCCCCTCAGGACACTTGGAACAGCTTCTCTTCTTAAGCGACAGCAGATGTTGTGCCTAACTGATGATATCCCAGTCAGCAAAGTTACAAAAAGACCCGTCAGCTGTATATTGAGGCCAGGAAAGTTCAGGCTGAGACACAGGTTTTAAACACGTAAGGTCATTTCTGTTTGGAAGCCTTAGTCCAGCCGCAGCACGCTCCTGCTCACTGAAAGCTTTGGAAGCAGCTAAGATTTCCCTGTGGCTGCTGAGCTCAGCAGAACGGGAACGGTTTGCTCCTGCGGACTGTCCTTTCTTTTGCTAGCTGCGTGCTTCCCAAATCCCTCCCTGCTAATGAGGGCCACAGAGAGGCCACCAGGACCCTTCTAGTTGTGAAGGAGAAGTTGAGTAATTGCTAGCTGCATGTGCCCCTCTCTCCGTACCCTTCCCAGCAGGTGCGCTGGCTCTTCCCTTGCTACGCAGCCCCTCCTCGCTTCCCCAGTTGCTGCATTGCTGCCCCTACCAGACCTTGGGAGCTCTCCTGATGTTGTAAACTGAAGGAGGGTGGCTATCCTCATTTCCCACTCTTGCTATTAATCCTACTCCTCTGTCCTTGTCGAGATACTATTTCCACCTTCGCCCTGCTGATCTCCCACCTTCCAGGGCCGATGTCGCCCATGCAGCCGCCCCTGCCAGGCACCACTGCCTGCACCTGCCTGTGGCTCCTGCTGCTCTCCGCAGACCTCACCTTGCCCCCTGCGGAACAATGGGGCTTGCTGGGCTTCTTTGCCTCTGCTCTGTTTTCTTCTGCCTGAGCTCTAACTGGGGAATTGTTCCTTGCTTTGTGCTTAAGGTTAAGAAGCTGAACTAGTTCTCCAGGTGTTCCTTATTGAAAATGTCCCAAACCCAAAAGTAGTTAAGTATTTATATGCCCCTTGTTACTCCTGAAAGCAAAAGGAAAACACACTTTCCCTACCATTGTCCCTGTTTGACATTTGCCATAGCAAAATTTACAGAGGACTTTGGTGTATGGCCCATTTGTGCATCGTATTTTGAATTTGGAAACCACAAAAAACCCAAAGTCTCATTGCCATGAAAAAGTAATGCTCAAATCTGTAAGAATATAAACCATACCTTATAAAACAAGCTCTGCTTTTCTCTCACAGCTCCCATCTCAGGTTGCTTTCACTTGGTCCTTAGTGATAAAACGGCACCATAAACTTGTTTTATGTCCTGCTCTGTAGTAAAGCACAGTGCAGTAGGTGGCAGACACAAGAAATTTATATTCTTAGTCACTTCACTGTGAAAGGTATTAATGACAAATGAGAGCAGTAGCCTCAACATGTCAAATTTATAAACAGCAGAGAAAATGGAGATGGACCAAAGTAAAGGTATGAAGAAAAGTTCAGTCTTTACCAGCCCCTGAAGACTGATGGTGTGATTTGCCTCTGAGTGGTGGAAGGGAGTCAGAGAGGGTCTTAGACTTCCTCTTGTGCTATCCTCCTGCAGATGGCTGGGCTCGGGGCTGGTGGGTGTGCACGTGTTCTTCGCAGAACTCTGCAAGGGAATGCTGAGATGTGGTGCTAGAAAACATGAAGCTCGGTGCTCGGCAAATGCTGTGTCTGCAGCTCACTGCTTGCAAGTCCCGATGCAGACGGAAGTGGCAGGGTGAATGATGCATCTGATACTGCAGCTGTGACTAGCTGTGGCTTTGGAAAGAGCAGAAAACTAGTCATGCAGTAAGTGTGCCTGAAGCTTTGATCTCCCTATAAAATTATCACTTTTCTCCACTATTGAAAGAGACGTACCACATATGCATTAAGCCAAATGGAAGAGAGCATTAGTTTTTGGACTGTCACCGTCTTTAAGCACCAGCAAGAAAATAGGAGTGTGTTTTCCTGCTTCAGATACTACAGATTCTGTGGGACGTTGACATTTTCTTACAAGCTGTCTGTGAACTTACTCAAGAGAAGGGCAAGCTAATGAGGCAAACATTGTTTGCCTTAAGTGTCTGTTTCTCCTGTGTGTCCGGGGGCTGTGACACAGTCCTGCAGACCAAAATGCAACCCCCAACAAACACTAACGATAAAAAAGGAAAGTATACAGAAAAATCCCTTACCGTCTCGGAGATTTGCTTTTCCTTGCTCTTTCTTCTTACTTCCTCAGCGTTTTCCACATGAAATCCCGTGGCTTGACTGTCACACCATGGAAAAACAAGCAGGGCCAGTCTTTCACGTTCCTGCACTCAGCATGGTCCCCACAGCTATTTTGATGAGAATCGTGGGTGGGCGGGAGGGGTGAGCTGAGCCTGGGTGGCCGCTCTGGCTTCCAGATGAAGCTGGATCTCCCTGGTACAAGAGGCAGTCGGCGGCTGCAGAGCCTGGACAACTGACAGACCACCCTGAGCCCCCTAACCAGAGAGCTCCAGCCATGGGAGGGATAATAACAGACACCCAGTTGCCTCCCTCTGGAAAACTAAAGGAAGAGGAAAGGCTAGCGCAAAGTTTCTGGAGGTCATAATCCAAGAGCTCTGGGGCATCCTGCTGTCAGTGGGAAGAATTAGTGGCTGCAGAAAAAAGGGATCAATGCAGAGGTCAAGAGTAATGTGGAGAGCTACACACACAGAGGGGAGAGGAGGGAGGGCAGACAGCCTGGAACATGCCTGGGTCATAGATGAGCATGAACCAGGTTTTGGTTCGGCCTTGTGGACATCAAGAAAATGATGTGGCCCTGTTGTATCCTGCATTGGCACAGCGTGTTGTCGGTTTTGTGCGTTGCCTGTGCTGCACCTCTCTGGCCCTGGCTGAGTTAGTGCACAGGCAGAGACCCCCTCTCCTGTCTGGCACGCCACATCCAGCACAGCCCCGACACAGCCTGCCTGCTTCTGGTTCTGCAGAAGCCCGTCTCTTGCCTGTGTGAGACCCTCTTGGGAAAGCTGGCCACCAGAAAAGGCCGTTTCCCAACCTGGGGAAGAAGCTGATAGAGCAGGGCCCTGCAGGTAACTTCAGTCAGCTTTGCATAGTCCTACTCAGCTTCTCCTCCAGCCCAGGGTGAGGATGCACAGCAAGGTAAAGAGAGAGAACACAGAGCTCAGAACAGGTAGGATGGGCTACCTATGTAGCTGTTTGTGCCTTAATGGCATTTGCCACCGTGCAGGTGGCTGGAGAACCCAGATAGTGTGTAAGGCACCTTCTGACCTTCTTTAGTGCTGTGCGTGTCAGCTCAGCCACATGCACACAGTCATGCTTGCAGAAGGGGCAGGTTGACATCCAACACAGAAGTACTGTGTAGTATCATTCTGTGCAAAGCCCAGGGTGTGCATGGATGAAATACTGGTATTTCGCCATTCTGGTATGTATCTTAGTGACATAGTTCTGCACAGTTGCAAACAGAATTATAAAACAGGTTTCTTTCTACCTTTTTTTTTTTTTTTCCCTAAAGGTGTGGAGAAAGAAGTACAAAAAGATCAGGATGCTAACAGGCCTGTTGTCTCACCCCCTAAGAGATCAGCGGTAACAGCCACCAGGCTCCATTCACCAGGTAATTATGAACCAAAACCCACTGCTCAGGGAAGATTTAAACTTGTTGACTTTGCATCTCTTGTCAACACACTAAAGGGAGACCTGCTATTAAGTGAGGACTGATTGTGTCCAAGGTTCATTAAGCTGGCTCTGAGTACAGCAGGCTTTATCATACCAATGCAGGAGCTGAACAGACTTTTGTTTTCTTTGTTACAACCACGAAGTCATCTCTCCGTCAAAACAAAGAGTTGTTGCTATTACATCTTTAAGGTCACAGGAACATTTAGGTTTATCATTACAATTTTCTTAGGTAACAAGAGAACAGATAGGTAGAGTGAAATAAAAGACACCTCAGCTACCTGGAATGAGAGTATACTGTATATTGCCTGGGATCTACTCTTACTGTTTGCAGAGGCGCTGAATTTCCTGGGCTGTTTCCGTGCATGACTGGAAAAGGGGTTATCTATAGAATTAACCTTCGGAGTGCTATTGGGGCATTGTCAGCTTAGCCCTCAACATTGCGTACAAACACATGGGTTTAGCATTTCTGAAGAATACCTTTGCTTATTTACTAAGATGAAGGGAATTTATTTCTATTTATGTTTCCTACGTGTACATCAACAGATGTATAAGGTACCTAAAGGCTTTTCTAAGGCTGGCCTTTGGCTGATAACGCTTCTGAAATGCGTGGGCATGGTCCCAATGATTTCTTTGTGCTTGCAGTTTATCTCCTGTTCTGTTGCCTCAGTTTTTAGACTCTACTTAAATACTTCAAATGCCATCTCTACAGCTATATGATGCTTGAGTTGTTATTATGGGGAGCAGAACCCCATGTTTCTTCATTTGATGGTAAAGTAAAAAAAATGTAGAACAGCTCTTTGGCTTCTAGAACATTCATCAAGAGTCTCTTCATGTTTACTAAACTCAAACTCTTCTTCCTCCTTCACACCCAACAAAATCCAGAAAATGGGAGGTTAAATTTAATCTTCCCAGCACCAACAGGATTCAGAATTCTTCTCCTCACAAAGCTACTAGGGTAAAACATGAACTTACCACTGTCTTCTGAACCATACAATTTTTAGGCTGTTAACTGGTGAGATCACCAAGAGAGATCCAAAGAAAAATTTGTTGTGCAGAGTGCCTGACCAGCAGCTCACCAGCATTTATAACAGTGGGACTCCAGTTTAAGCACCAGAACTGATTGTGGTGGTAGCAGCATGTTACAGAACAGCTGATTTGCTTCCACTAGAACTGGAAAGCAAAATGAAACAGAGGTATTTCTGTTGTCCTAAGGAGGCCTGCATTTCCACAGGTCACTTAATGGTTTTCAAGGCTGAAATTTTTGGCATATCCAATTCGTAAGTCCTCAAATGTTGCTTCATTGTCATGAGAGGTTGAGTAAGTGCCCTCTCTCCCACTGCACAGACTGATTTAGGATTTCTTAAGCTTGGTTGTCTGAAATTATGGCAACCTAAAATTGTTTATCACTGTAAGGATCAAATAGGAAGGTAAACCTCATCTTTATTTTTGAGAGTAGCCTTTAGCATTCTATGAAATGACAACAGCAATAACAGAAATAACAAACAGACAATGTTTTCACCTATTTAACAATTCCAAAACACAGTCAAAGCAGCCATTAAACAGGACAAGGCGTGAGTGTAGCTGGGGCTAAGGGGCAGTAGCACAGCCTTTCCTCCATCAGGATCACAAACTTGTGAGGCATTTACTCTTTGTGATAGGAGAGCACGTGTCCTCCAGGTAACTGCCACACCTACATGTGGCCATGAAACAGGCTGTAAAACTTGGAGTGCTGTCTCTAGGTTGTGTTCCCTCTGTTACTGGCCTCCTCACATGCAGTTCTTTTAAATCAGTGCTGGTCTTTGACTGTCATGCAAAATTTTTTTAGCCTTGAATCTGATCTTTAGACTTTTGGTCAGTCCTCCTGCAGACTTGCAAGGAGTTTTGAGATGCAGAGTCTCATAGCGATATCTATTTTATCTATTGATGCAATCCCATTCCTGAAATATGTGTATAGGAACAGGTGTACATAGATGCAGGTGCTCTGTATCCACTCCATTTTAGGATGGTGCTGTCTGTTTCTGACATCTGTCACTCTACAGATTGCTTGTTATCAGTCCTCTGAAAGTAATTCTCTCACTTCCCTTATGAAAATGTCCAAAATTGGACAGTTAAAAGGCAAACGAATTGCATTCCCCATCTAAATCCTCATGGACTGTGTTAATTGTGAGTATATACTTGTCATGTCTCCTAGTTCAAACACAAGCAGATAAAAAAGACCTGGGAGTTTTGAAGTGGATCAAAGGGGTTTGGTGATTATTTCAGCATACACGAGGTCTCCCCCCTGGTCCCACCATCAGCAAAAAGGACATTCAGGATCAGGGCCAGCATCATTAACACATACCCTGTTTTGTGCAGAGCAACAGAAGGGAGACACGAATGGCAGAGTAAGCTTAGTAAGCTCTTTTCAGACCCAAATGAACTGAGAAATTCAGATTCATCCCTGAGTAGAATAGCACAATTTCATTTACAAGGACAGCTTATAATACTGATGAGGACAACACAGAGATGTGTGCTTCAAGTGTTCCAGTGAACAGGAAAGCTAGAAAGACAAAGCAACCTGATGGGATTCTGTTTTCATTAAAACTGGACTGATTTTAAGAGCTTCCCTTTACACTTCTCCCTATGCCTTTTGTTGTAACATCACCATGCTGCCTCAACAACCCAAGATTTTTATACTAGAAAGTCAGGTATTTGTGGCCGTTGCTCCTATGAATCTCTTATTTTGTGATAGTACCTACTGCCTACTGCCCAGCTGAGAGCCCCTTTACATGAATGGAAGAATCTGTAAGATAATAGCATTCCTGAACAAAAAGGTGTACAGGCTTTAACTGTCATGAAAATGGATAGAGGGCAATGGCTGTGCTGGCTGAACTCTCTTAATGACTCTCTTTTCCTTTTTACCTTTTTGCTCTTTAATAACTCTGTTGGGTCCCGCTGCTTGTGGCGTTTTTAGTTCATGTTTCTGAATAAATATTAAGACCCCTCTATCAGCTCCAGGTTCCCAATATCTTATTCCCCAGGTTCGTCCTAATAGCCATCCGTGGTCATTAGGCTGCAGGATTTCTAGTACATAACGTGCTTACAGCTGCCAAGATGGGGGTCCTCTGTGTGTCTATCCCAGCTAGGAGCTGGTGGATTGCATCCTCTGGGTCCCCATGTTATATTTAAGAATCTATTTTTAATGGCTACGTCCCAGTTTGAAGCTATGGTTTCACATCCCCGATATGCACAGTAATAGTGATTAGGGAAATTGCAATAGCTTTTCCCTGGATTCGAACTGGGGCAGAGATAAAAAGGTTTTATTGTTCTTTCTCGTCGACCGGGTAGGTCTAGTTCATAAAAGACTAAATCTTCCAATTTAACTTGGAATTTTGGGGATCAAATATATCGTTATACCGAACTTCTATTGAATCTTCCCATCAACCTAAGGTCCAATTGAAGGGTAATGCTCTTTTTTTTTTTTTTTTTTAAAGTCATGGTAACCAATACCATTAATAGGATACTAGCTTTCATTTCCCCACTGTTCAGTACCTCTCTGCCTTCCTCGTCCACTCTTTTGCAGAGAACAACGGGATATCAATATCTTCTTGGCAGCAGCAGGTAGTCTTCAGGGGAATTTTGCTGTTATCCTGTCAATAATTTCCAAGGTCTAAAGAGTCAGTTATCTCTTAAATATATTTCCACCTGTTTGGTTGCTGTGTCCGTTTCCAGGCGAATCTTATAGTACACTGTCTTAAAACTCTGTACCAGTCTGTTTCATGTACTTCCCAAAGTTCAGGTACTGACAGTTCCCATCCACAAAATAATTTACAAATTTCCACTTGATCCTCTGGTCCCCTGGTACGTATCGAATCATTGTGACATTTCATACAGTAAGGTTGTCTCTTAAATGAAACACAGGACCAATCCCTATCACAATTTAGACATTGGCAAACAACCCAACATGAATGTCCGGAAGTGGGGTGTTTTAAGCAGGGTATTCCCCGGAGATCTCCTATTCTGGGTGATTCGGGTATCTCCGTCTCTGTGTTGTTTTGCGGTCAGCCAGCAATGGTGAGACAGATAGCGATGTCCCAATAACGTCCTTCACACCGCCCCGTGGCTCAACATTGCTGCTCCGTGGGTGGCATAGATAGAGATAGAGAAAAGATTCTGCCAACTATACAAAGGAGGTTAACAATCTTTATCTAAGCATTAAACCCATTTACCATCATCAATAAACAGTAACAGGCAATAACTACAAATGACTAACAAGAACTACAAATCCCTAACAAACGTTAGCTAACAACTCAAAACTCAAACATGTCATAAGCTAATTTCAAAACATTATCATAACAGGATTACATAACAAAACACAATACAACATTTCTTAGCATACATAAGGTTTGTTTGTGGGGGTTAAGAATCAAGAGCCAAGAGGTGGGCATTTAAAGGGGTAAATTTTCATGCCCCTTTAAGGTTAGGCTGCGCATGCGTTTTCATTGTGCAGTTTTGGTCAGGGCATTAGCCTGAATCTTGACCAGGAGGGTCACGGACCAATTTGTTTGTCTCGCCACAAACAATCCTTATCATTTTGGAAAAGACGGGAGCAGGAGACGACACACTCTGTACGGTTTTGCTGTTCAGCCTTTGTCTCATCGTGACTACAGTAACCATCAGCATGTGCTTTTGTGAGTGTTTTTGGTCACGCCGGTACAGAAGAGTGGGATCTCTTCCTCACAATCCGCCCCGAGTAGTGGAACCCATGGGATACCAAAGCAGAGTGCGAGAGACTGTTACATAAACAAAAGAAAACTGTTGATCTCCAGCAGTTACCATGTGACTTGTTATTTGTTTCTGTTCATTTTCGTTACCTCGTGAAGAAAAATACCAAGGACCAGACAGACTATCGTGGAGGGAACAGATGGAGTTACCACCCCGACATTATTCAGGACCGTGCTGGACTCACGAGTGAAGAAGCCTGTTTTCCACCTCACATGAGACTTTGCTGGACTGTCATTCTGTTATTCAACTTCTAGTTCATGTTTGTTAAGAAATTGTTATTTGTTGTTTACTGGTTGTCAAATGATTCATTGAATTTACTTTACATCTAACACACGGTTTTCAAAATAAATCAAAAGGGTTGGGTAATACATATAATAACCTACAAAAACAAAACCTAAAACCAACACTGATAACTATACATTCCAGTTAAGTAATAAATGAACTATAAATACTATAGTTTCTTTAAACATTCTTTTTTTTTTTTAATACATATGCGTCACTATCATGGCTAGACTATAGGGATTTCGCATGCGCGGTCTTTCCAGATTGTTCCAGTACATTCTGTGGGGTTTAAAATTGCGCATGCGCATGTTCAAAGGCATACACGATAAAAGATGGCTGCTGGGTGTCCAGATGAAGTCCTGGACCCATTTCCCGAGCTTACCACTCCGGTAAGTTTGTTAATGGTAACATTTATGGCACTATGGCCAAATGACAGGTCCTTGCTTTCAGTGCAATGTTTTCTCACCGTCAGACCGCCACGTCACCTGCCAGGGAGGAAGGCTCTGGATGGTCTAACCTGTATGGTTCATTATAAAGGGGAATCAAACCCCCCTTTTTTTTTTTTTTTCTCGTTGGTTAGGCAGAGGGTGAGTTTTTCTGCTGTCACACATCAAGAACTTATGGTGGAGGTGGAAAAGTATAAAAGACGTTACCACATCCTCGTCTGTGCGTTCCTGATGGTTGTTTTCTTTGGTATTCTACTTGTATTCTTCATCAGCCTACATTGTTGTATGAATTGTTAATAGTTAATTATTCCCAGATTCCTGTTTGCTATTAAATTGTTATTGTGTTAACTATCTAATCTGTATTGTCGACTGTACATTTCGGCGTACTACTCGAATTTGTTTAACGCCATTGGGTGAAATCATAGTAGCAAATTGCATGTTAGTTATAACGTGTTGAATTAATCTTATAAAACATGGAACAGCACATGGCAAAAACAATAAGGTGGCTAATCCACATAACAAATAAAATAGGATTCGTTTTACCCAGGGGCTCCCGAGAAGCCAGGAAAACAAGTCAATATTCCAGTCTTTCCAAGTTCGGACGGGAACATGGGCTAACCTCCCTGTCTCTGATGTGATTTGTTTAACTCCCTCACCATTGCCATCAATTTTCAAATAACAATTGGAAACATTTCATTTACCACAAACACTTCCTTCTTCGGCTAGCAGGTAATCGAGAATCATTAGAATAGTTTGGCTCCTGATCTGTACTTACAGTTTGGATTTTACCATCTGGTATTAAGGATAATTCCTCCTTTCCTACCTCCTCTGCTGCTGCAGAGTTTCACCTGCACATCCCATAACAAGTCACTGTCATGGTAAAACACACAGATTTACATTAGTAGAACTACTACAGAGTGTATTTTATTTCAGTTTTTCTGCCAATATTCCCCATAGCCTTGCTGAGCAAGGGATATTGTTTTACCTGAACTAGGCAGGCCTTCCCCTTATCATTTTTACTGTAACAGGTAAAGCATTTTTTCCTTACCTGGAATTTATTTCCAGATATACCTGGTTAAAGATTTCTTTTCCACTTAAAGATTTTGGTGAATTTGGCAGTCTTACTTGTTTTCTTAGTTTGTACTTTAAAGGTTTCAGGATGTTTTCCTGGTGGCCAGCAGCTCCCACAACTGTAACAAATTCTTTTCACTGAAGTTTAACACCAAATAAGTTGGTTTTGTATTCACTAAAAATTCCACCTCATTTTTCCTAGTCCCTAGTTCACCAGAACCCCTTGTTGGTTCTTTAGCTCAGGGCCATCTCGCTTCCAGTGTCCACTTTCCCTACAATATGCTCATTCGCTTCTGCCTGATATTCCTCCTCGGTCTCTGCTTCCTCTCCTCTACCAGTTTAGCACGACCCAGCTCTTCTTCTCTCACCTTCTGTACACGTCCCCTGTTCCTTCTATCAACTTTTCTACATCATGATTACCTTAGTAAAAATCAACTCAAACCTTTATCCAGGCCTATTCACAACCAACTTTCCAACATCTAAATTTCCCCATCCGAGATTCACCTTCACTCTCCTCAGACCCGCTGCCTGCCCTAGAGGGGCCGTTACCGGTCCTGTTGTGCTGCAAATGCTGCAGCAATCGGGGTGACATTGTCAGGTCCTTCTGCTCAATTGTCAGCAAGAGCAACCCCCTCCTCCCCACCATCAGAAGGGTTCGGGGCAGGAGATGCTCTTCCTGCTCTGCAGGTTACACAAGCCTGCCTCTGCTACAGCACTTCTGTTTTGACTCTTTCTGACCCTGAATGCAAATCTGCTCCTTGTTGCTTTAAGTCTGCGTTCTTACATACCACGCCTTCGCAGGCAAACAGCAAACACCCTGCCATGCGTCCCGCAGGGCTCAGCCGCACCTTCGAGGGGCGACGGGGCTTTGTACAAACTCACCCCGATACTTTAACACTTTCACAGGGTCTAGATAGCGGCGGGAGGGGAGGGAGGGAGGTGGTAAGGGCTGCTGCGGGGGGGGGGGGGCGGGGGGGGCGGTGGAGGTATATACGCAGGGGGAGAGGTAGGGATCTCATCCTCACTTCTATTCTTCTTCTTTTCCCCCCTTTGTTTTCTTTTAACGGGAACAAAAGGGCCCTAGTTTCAGACCCTGCCCATAAGGAAGCATACTCACTTTCCTCCGGGCAAAAGGGGTCTTTTGAATTCACATATCTATTCAAAGCCCGGCATATCCAGTCTTCAGATGGCCCGAAGACTGGTCGGTAGAGGTGGTCGCCCCTGATTTGTTTCCCACCCCAAACTTCCATACAGTAGTGTATCAATCTTACTTTACTCTTACCCTGCCTAGAAGGGTACGCATCCCAAAATTTTATCATGAGTCCTAGCGGACTCTCCGGTGGTATCTGTGGGAGCCTAATCTGGACCCCAGAACCACCCATGGGATCAGAGGGCTTGCTTTTCCTCTGTCCCGTCTTCCGAGGCGCCTTCTTTCACTCGCGCAGTCGCTTCCCCTGGTTCGTGGCGCAGCCCCTCGCGGGGTCTGGAAACCGCACTACTGAGGGTCCGCACTCACTTCGCCCTCCCTGGGTGTCGCACACAAGCACGCTTCAGGATACCCAACCCCAACCGAACGGTGAACCGGCCTATACTCACGCGTCCTGCGTCTTCATTCGGGCTTCGTGCACAGAGGTTATGGGGTAACCGGTTTTATTTGCGTACTGTCACATTTGAGGTTCGTCGGTAAAGGGTTTGGCGTAGAAGCACCCTGACAAGGGCCGCTTATCCAGCGGGGCGCCTCCCCTGCCACGGACCTCAGGCCAGATTGCCCTTATCCGAGTCACGGCACCAAAATTGTTAGAGTTCACCTGTCCAATGAAATGACAGAGACTGGCCAATTAGAAAATGTGATTTATTAAAGCAAGCGACAAGTAAGCAAAACAGCGCTGGGCGGCCGGGGAGTCTCCTGCTCCACCAGCGGCGCGCAAATTCAAGCAAGCTGAGCAGCTCTTTTTATCTTCCCCGAGGTCGCTTCTGACACCTTCAGTAGCCCCTCTGCTGCTTCTGTTATCGTGGTTTCTCGTCAGACAGGACGTTCCCATGTTTGGTGCAGCAAGATAACATTGTGGACATGTCTCTTCTTGTTAAACAGGTAGTTCTTAAGGCCACCACGATGGGTTCCTTCCTCTTGCTTACCTTGGTCGATCAGCAAATTCCCTTTAGTTACTTATTACAGTACCAGCCCAGGAGAGAGGGGAGGCTGCTGCAGCCCCCCCCGGCTGCGGCCAAGGAAGTGTGTTCCAGTGGGCACACGCGTGCCGAGCGGGCATGCCCGCCACACACACGTGTGCATGCAGGTAGGGTCAGCGCTGGGTTATGCGGTGTACACACCCGCACAGGCAGGCAGAGGCAGCCCCCAGCCCCTGGTGCCTGTAAGCACGCCGCAGGGGGCTGCGCTTTTCCAGCGCCGGGTGGGCACCGGGGCCCGGGGGGCAGCGATCTCGCTCGGGCTCTCGGCAGCGGAGCTGGGCAGCAGCCCGGGCTGCGAGAGGGGGGCGGCTCGGGGGGCGGGGGGACACCCGGGGCGGGGGGACACCCCTCCCGGCCGGCGGGCGGTCCGGCACCGGTGCCGCGGGCTGGAGCGACCCCGCCCGCCCCTCCGTCGGGGCCAGCCGGCGGCTGGAAGCCGGTGGCCGCCCCCCGCCCCCCCGCGCCGCGGTGCGCTCGCTGCGGGGTGCGCCGGCGGGGCCGCTGTGCCCGGGCCGCAGAGCCCGCACGGCAGCCGGGGAGGGCTCCGCCGTCCCCCCCCGCCCTGCCCGGGGGCGGCTGCGGGAGCGGCGCGGGCGAGCCGGGGGAGCTGCGGGTGACGGGCGCCCCCCGAGCGGCTGCGGAGGACGGGCACGACCGCGGCAGAGGCCGCGAGTGCGGCGTGAAGGTGCCGGTCAGCCGGAGCCGCCTCCCGCGGGGGGCCCGGGCTCGCTGCCGGGTCTCCGCGCGGTCGGGGCTGTCGCTGCCGAGGTTCGAGACGTTTCGCCGCCGCCCCTCGGCCCGACACGCTCCTGCGACGGCGGCGCTGGCCGTGCCCGGCTCGGGGCAGGCGTTGGCCAGCCGGAGAGCGGACCCCTTCTCCGGGAGAGGCCGGAGCGAGGCGGCGAGCGCCGGGGAGCGCGCAGGGAAGGGAGCGGGCAGCCCTGCGCAGGGGGCGAACCCGGGGGCTGCGCCGCGGCTCCGCACTCGCGGCTCCGCCTCAGCCGCCGGCAGCCCCCGCAGAGCCGCCCCCGGCCCCGCACCGCGCCGCGCCGCAGGCAGCCCCCGGCGCCCCGGGAAGCGTTGCGGACCGACGGCTTGCACGTAGGTGGTCAGCAGAAGGCAGCTCTGCGCCTTGAGTGGCGACGTAGAGAAAAGATGTGAGGGTCTGCAGCGAAGCACAGCAGAGGGTCCGGAGGACAGGCGTGTCGCAGGCGCTTGGCAGCACACGGCCTCGGGAGGGGGAACAGACGCCATGGGGCAAGCTGGGGCACAAGGTAAGCTCAGGGAGAACCAGTTGGTTAATGGGACCAAACAGAAATTACTTGAACTGTGCATGAACACTTGAGTGAAACTAAAGACCGCTGTGCCTTTAAATGGGGACGAGGCTCGTAAGACCCAGTGAGGGTAAAGTGTGACTAAAGGTCATCGTAAACGGTTTTTCCAGGTGTATAAAGTATTTTCCTGTCGCGAAGAGCTGTGCTAGCTTTGTGGGTTTGCCCCCCAGCTCCCGTCCCCGCAGACACGCGTAGCTGGTCCCTCGGCCGTGCGGGTGCTCGATCCGTTGCACGGCGGGCGATGGGATCCGGCCGTTGGACGGCAGCATCAGGTCCCGAGGAGACGGTCGCTGCCGGCCTCGGCGCTCGGAGGGGCGGCGCGACGTCCCGGTGCGACATGTCCCTTCCCGGGGCTCGCCCCCCGTCTGGGTGCGAGGGGGGTGGCGGCCCGGCGAGTGGCGGGCCTGCCGGGGTGGGAGATGCGGCTCCAGGTGCTTTGGCCGCCGGCCCGGACGGTGCTTTCGCCTCTCGTTACGCGTTCGGGGGAGGCAGGAGGGTCGCCGTTACCGTCAGCGAGCCCGTGCTGCCGCCGCTGCCCGGCGCCGGGGCTGTGTGGCATCCCGGGGTGGCGGGGAGCGGAGCGATGCGCCTCGTCCTTGCAGGGTGCTGAGCTGCCCTTCCCCGGGGCCAGGGCTCGCTGCCGCTTCCAGCTGCGCAGGATTTGGTCCCGCAGCCTCAGGGTGAGGGCTGGATTTTCGCGAAACGAGGAGGAGCTGCTGGCACCTTCTGTACTGGCGGGCGGCTTGATTTCTTGCTGTGCTTTTCGTACATTTTTAATAGCCCGGTGGAGTACAAATTGTAAAGGAAACTTCATACGCAGAGTTTTAGAGTTTGAAGAGAGATTATTCACCCTCCAGCTGTCGTGAGGTTTCACCTCTCCTTCCTGGCAGGACTGATCTTCCAGTTAGAAGTGAAACAAGGTCAAACGGTTAAAAAAAAAGGTTTCCTTCTGTCAGGGCGAATCTAAATCAATCAAATTCCCGGGCACCAAAGTGTGTTGTGTAACAAATGTGAGTGCAAAGGTAAGCACGTAGCTACAGGTAGCAGAAGAGCATGTGCGAGAGAAGTTGTGGGTCTTCTCTCTAAGTTCTAACACCTTGCTCTTTGCGCTGTTCTTCTGCAAATTTGCCTGGATTTTAAGCATGGACAGAAGAGGGAGAGAACGAACATATGCATTTGATTTACTTAATAGAAACTATCTTGGCAGAAACACATGCTTGTGCTGTGTATTCTGTTAGAGTTTGGCTTTTTAAAATACTCGTATGTTCTGTCTAATGAAAAGCTGGTAGTATCTCCCATTCACCTAAGAATATATGTTCAAACATAGCTTGAGGTATGCTGCTAATCACGTTAAGAAAAATGTATAGCTTAATATCAAACTAGCTAAAGTGCAGTCACTGGGGAATATCTCGGTGCTTGTAAACTTTAATTTAAAGAGTGCTATGAGGCTGGATTACCCGATAACCAGTACAATTGAAACAGCAATATAGCCCCTCTTTTTTGAAGGAAGACTGACGTGCGGAATTAGACTCTATAACTCGAAAGTTATAAAGTAGGTATGTTTATTGTGCATCTGCGCAGATGCACGGGGGATCGCTCCTCCACAAGCGTGCATACCCGAAGTGACGAACCATCTCACATTTATACAATGAACAAATGAATATTCAATTAACGCCTATACATATTTGTTACCTAAACCCCGCTTCGTATGTTAATTAGCTTATCAGTCTGTTTCCTGGAATGTGGTGGTCTTGCAGGTTTGTAGGTGATTCATGTCCTTGTGACCATCCGATCTTCTTCAGGTGATTCATGTCCTTGTGACCACCCGATCTTCTTCAGGTGATTGTGACCACCCAATCTTTTCCAGCAAGGAGACTTAGCACTCCCTCCCTCTAGATAGCATTTGAATGTCTCTCATCTTTTCTTATTCTCTTTTAAATAGCCCCTTTGTTAGAGGAAGAAGGGCAGGCGTCTCCCCTTTGTTAGAGGAAGAGGGGCAGGCATCTCCTCAAAACTGTGGTTGTCACCGCACCCATGACTAGTCACCATACCCACATTCCTTAAGCAGACACATACAATCACAATCCATGTCCATTATCCCCATTTCACATTATTTCTCCATATCAATCCCCCCTTTTCTATTAAATTAAGTAAATTCTTTTACTTAAGCAGCCTTCCCGAATGATATAAAGCATCATACATAAGTGTTACCCTTTTAAACATTCTCCAAACCCACAAATATAACATAATGGTTAGTATTAAGGAAATTCCTAAACTGATCAATAAGATCACAATGGGGTGTACCAGAGTGTTAAGAATTCCTGTTGCAGAGGGTGACCAGCCAAAGAGAGTATCCCACCAATTATGGTTTCCATCCTGTTCTACCTTTTTTAAAACTTTCTTGATCCCCTCTACATCATGATGGATCATAAGAAGAGTTTCATGTCCCTTTTCTTTGGTTTCTTCCAGTATACGTTGTAAATCTGCATGTTCTAATAGTTCTTTTATACTGCTTATATTTAGTCCTATGGGGGTAGGAATTATTATCTGTGATAGGGTAAAACTGGATTTTAAGAATTGATGAGACACTACTGGGGCTGAGTAACTAAAATCGCATCCTGTGATAGTAGTAAAATTACAAATACAATAATTTGAATACTGTGCAGTCTCTTTTACCTCCCCATCTATGGTTATTGTGTTACACTTAGTTCTCAAACACGCACATCCCTTCCCTGCATATATAATTACTGTTTTCAAGTTTGCATTTGGTCGGGCCTCGAAATGACATATTTTCTGATCTGTATCTAAACAAGTATCCTGAGCCATTATAGTATTGCTTTCACAGAGGAAGCCCTGCTGTTCTCGCATAATACAAGATTCTAAATCTACTGTTTGCCACTTGTCGCCTATCTTTCTGGCCCATGTTCTATGTTCAAAAGGGTATAGGAGCACCCCATTATGGTTAATTCCAAGGGCTACAATGGGGTGTATGGTAATTATTACTGCATTATGTATGGTTAACACAAAAGCTGTGATGGTGTGTGTGTTGGGGTCATAGGTAAAGTTCACCATATTCCACCATGACTGGAGTTTTCTTTCTACCTCCGTAGCACTGTCCCAAACCATCTTTCGAATTTCTGTAGGAAATATGCCTTCCTCTCCTTCTCTTATTATGGATGCAGCTATTGATTGCATCCACATTTGGGCTTGGATGCAACTTAGAGCCAGGGCGACGTCATCCTGTAAACCACCTAATGCCTTAGTGATGAGTTGATGATCTTCCATGTTTATTTGTTCCCACCTGGGGAGTACCTTCGATATCAACCATTGATGTGCCCCTAATGCCAATAATGAAGATTTTAGTGGTTGTTGTAGTTTTGATAGATCGGCCGTGGTGGCGGCTAGTTTATTCATTATCACCTCTGAGTCTATGGAATTTAATACTCCGAGTCCTGTTCCCAACATTCCAGTTACATCTCTCACTATTCTGTTTCGATAAATATTTCCCCTTTTTCTTAACCAAGTTGTCCATCCCTCATAAGAGGTTCGTAAGAAGGGGGAACAGGATGGCTTAACATCAGAAACATTGACTTGTATTTGTAACTCTATTCTTTTAAGAGACCATTCTGGGTTAAACAACATTTGTTGCTGACCTGTATTTCTGATTACATATGGTCCAATTGTATAAATCTTTGGAACTGGTTTAGTTAATTTAAGATCAAGTGTTAATGGGGTTGTTGTAACTGTGGTGGTGGTAGGAACAGTGGTTAGCATGATTGTTATTTTGATCTTATAAGTCAGAGCTGTTCTTGGGGATTCCTTTCCTAGGCATATTATAAAGATGGGCTCGGTTAAGGTAAAATTGTGCCAACATTCCCGTGAATTAAAGCACACGGTTGTATTTAGAAGGGTAAATTCCTTATCTACCTTTCTGACATTAATCTGGGTGTCTCCGGAAATCTTGGTGTTATCCTTTTCATTATATGTTTGACACCCTACTTTTATCTTATCTCCTAATTTTCCCCATAATCAGTCGACTTTGTGTACATCCTCCTGATCCCATTGATTCCTTTGGTACACCTCATTTTCAGAAAAAACCACCATAGCTAGTTTCGTCTTTGAGTCCACCTTTCCCATTATTCCAGTGTGTTTTTTCTGGGCATGATTCCAAGGCCAATTATCAGGCTCTTGGTTGTAGGCAAGAGAGAGGGTACAAAAAAACACAAATGGTTTAAACCCACTATTGATCATTTTAAGAATCTAAACGTTAAAATCTGTTTTGATCAAAAATATCTTTGTTTGAGTTGGGGCTTACTAATAACAAGTTGGGCAAGACTGGCCACTGGCTCAGTCCCCGACTCTTTTGTTCTATATTGTTTGTTGTGGTGCCCTTCCCATATGGTGGATCCTCAACCGCTCAGGTTCACTTACTTGCCACCCACATTGTTCCCATTTGTCCGAGTAAATTTGAGTTTCAGTTCTTTTTTATCTGGGGTTACTTTCCAAGAAGTTGCAGGGGCTTTCTTAATCCGGGTATGGTGAATCCAAGAATTCTGTCCCTCAACCTTGATTGCAGTGTAGGTGGTGAGTAGGACTTGAAAAGGTCCGGTCCACTGTGGTTCCAGGGTTTTATCTGCAAAACACTTAACGTATACATAGTCCCCTGGTCGTATATCGTGAACAGGTCCATCCAGACCCCTACTGCGTGTTCCCATCACATGCTTCTCAATTCTTATTAATTGTTTGTTTAGTGCCACCATATAGGAAGTCATTGTTTCTTCACCAATCTGTGAAGACATCCCCTTTTGTACCCCATAGGGTCGTCCATATAAAATTTCGAATGGGCTAAGCCCCTCTTTTGCTCTTGGTCTAGTTCGAATTCGTGTAAGAGCTAATGGCAAAGACTGGGGCCAAGTTAGATTTGTTTCTTGGCCTAACTTGACAATCTGTTGTTTGATTAGATGATTCATCTTTTCCACCTGGCCACTCGATTGTGGTCGGTATGGGGTATGTAATTGCCAATCTATTCCTAGATGGTGGCTAATTTGTTGCACTATTCTGGACACAAAATGTGGTCCTCTATCCGAGGACATTACCGCTGGGACTCCAAACCTAGGTATTATCTCTTGGAGTAGTATTTTGGTCACTTCCCGGGCTTTAGCAGTTCTGCATGGGAAGGCTTCTGGCCAACCTGAAAAGGTATCCATTAGTACCAACAAATATCGATACCCCCCTTTTCTAGGAAGTTCTGAGAAATCGATCTGCCAATGTTGCCCTAGAACATTCCCTCTGCTAATGTTCCCTAGTTTTATTTTATTTGCTGTATTGGGATTATTGCGTAAACACATTTCACATTGCTGAGTCACCTGTTTTATTACAGTATACAAGTTTCGCCCTTTCAATTTCTGATTTAGACTTTTATATAAAGTATCAGCTCCCCAATGCATCTTATTAATAATAGGGCTGTGGTCCATATTAAATTGGATGGTACCACTATACAACCATCCCTTAAATAAATCCACTTAATTTTATTTTATAATTCATGTCCTGAATTACCTTTAAGTTTTCTTTAGAATAGTTTGGCTCCTGATCTGTACTTACAGTTTGGATTTTATCATCTGGTATTAAGGATAATTCCTCCTTTCCTACCTCCTCTGTTACTCGTCTGGCCTCATGGTCGGCCAGGCGGTTTCCAATTTCCAAATCAGTGCCTCAGAGTGGGCCATGCCTCGCATCAAGGTCTGGCATGGCACATGTTCCCACCGCTCAACGCCTACTGGGTTGCAGCCAACAGCGGAGCTCAAGATTCTTCTTGGTGGCAAACACAGAGGCCAACCCAGTCTTGCCCTTGACTATGGTAGGAGGCACCTGACCAACCTTATTCCTTGTACTTCATTGTCAATGCAGTTTCATCTGCACATCCCATAACAAGTCACTGTCATGGCAAAACACACAGATTTACATTAGTAGAACTACTACAGAGTGTATTTTATTTCACTTTTTCTGCCAATATCCCCACAGCCTTGCTGACCAAGGGATATTGTTTTTATCTGAACTGAGCAAGCCTCCCCCTTATCATTTTACTGTATCAGGTAAAGCATTTTTCACCTTTCCTGGAATTTATTTTCAGATACACCTGGTTAAAAATTTCTCTTACTTCAGGGAGGTCCTCTTTTTCTCTTTTCTGCTGAATTAAAGATAAGCTCAATATTTCAATTACTTGATCATATTTAACTTTTAATTTCATTTCCCCTTCTTTAAATGTCTAGATGTTCTAATAAATCTCATCCCAACAAAGATTTTAGTGAATTTGGCATTCTTATTTGTTTTTTTTTTTTTAGTTTGTACTTTAAAGGTTTCAGGATGTTTTCCTGGTGGCCAGCAGCTCCCACAACTGTAACAATTTTTTTTTTTTTTTTTTTTTTTTACTGAAGTTTAACAAGTAAGTTGGTTTTGTATTCACTAAAATTCCACCTCATACCCATTCCCTGCCCTAGAAGGGCCGTTACCGGTCCTGTTGTACTGCAAATGCTGCAGCAATTGGGGGTGACATTGTCAGGTCCTTCTGCTCAATTGTCAGCAACAGCAACCCCCTCCTCCTCACCAGCAGAAGGGTTCGGGGCAGGAGATGCTCTTCCTGCTCTGCAGGTTACACAAGCCTGCCTCTGCAGCAGCACTTCTGTTTTAACTCTTTCTCACCCTGAATGCAAATCTGCTACTTGTTGCTTTAAGTCTGTGTTCTTACATATCAGGCCTTTGCAAGCAAACAGAAAACATCCTGCCATGCATCCCAGCATGATTCAGTTGCACCTTCGAGGGGGTACGGGGGTTTGTACAAACTCACCCCAACACTTTCACAAGGTCTTTGATTCTTCACACACACACGCATGCCTCAGGTTTTACATACATCAGTACAAGTTTTTATATCTTACAACGTGTTTCATTCTGGTTGCTCCACAGAAGGAACCGCAACCTGAGCTTTTTAACACAAAATTTCAACAAGAACATCTTTCTAGTTTAGGTCTCAGTTTTTTCCTATCCTTTTCTAGAGCCACAATCAAAGATCAGGTGATGTTAATCCCGCACTCTTTCTAGTGCTAGTACCATAGGATCCCGAGGGGGGTACTAATCCACAGTCCTTTTGCCACTCAGGTTTGTCCTGGAGGACAAAGAACATGTCTGCATACGATACTTCGTCCCATTTTCCTTCTCTTCTCAGACACAACATTAATTGCAGGAGAGTGTTATAATCTAACGTTCCTCCCTCCTGAGGCCGTTTCGCATCGCTCTCCAATTTATACAAAGGCCACCACTGATTACAATATTTAACCAATTTCCTTCTATTTTCGGTACCACCCTGTCCTACAATATCACTCCAATGTTTTAATATACAACCCAAAGGCGATTTTTCACAGGGCTTACTCCTTCCATTTCCCATTTTGCAATTTGAATTACTTTGGTTTTCTCCGGCAGCCTTAGCCACCCAAGGTCGGAAACGCGGATAGAGCTTTTTACTCGTTTTGCACTCAAACGCCTGTCTCAAGCACTCTTGCACTCACACTTAGTCAAAATAATTAAGCTATACACGGAAAATCAAAATGCGCATCTCAATCACACCATTCACACTCTCCGGGCAGCCCGCAGTCACACAAGCAGTATGTTATACGGTACCGTGCACTTATGTACAAACTCTTAGGAACACTAACAGTTCACAAAGTATGCATTTCAATGAACAATTGCCAAAAAACAAACAACAAACAAAAACCAATTTTTCCTGGTCTTAAGCAGAGTGTTAAGTTTTCCGCTATTTGCCACAAATTACCAGAATGTTAATATTTTTCAACATACATTTCATAACTCCGAGTTTTGAACATATAACAAGACAACACATAGAACAAACAAGACACAGAGCGCTATTTCAGTTGTTACATTCCAGGAATTCCCCAATTCTTAAGACAACCTAAAGGAAGTTTTTAGCTTCCTCTTTTTCCTACGCAAAAGTTTCCCTTTTACTTTTGCCGTGAGGTCCCTCTTGTTCCTGTGAGATTCCGCCTTATTCCGTCCCGCCCCCCGCTTTCCGTCACGAGGCCTCCGGGCTTTTAGGAATGGCAGTAACCTCGGGTTTGCTCGATCTGCCCTCAAGATCGCTAGCGGCCACCCCTTGGTCAGCAAACCCCCTCCCAAGGTACCTTTCCTCCTGGGGACTACGCTGCGCGCCGGACGTCTCCGTGCGTCTCACCAGCCGCCCCGTTACTAAACATACCGTTTTATCCGTGGATCCAGGGGTTTCTCTCCTGCTCCCGGGTGAACAGCTGAGAAGAGGAGGCTCCTCCGAGGAAATCTCCCGGGGCGCGCCTAGGAGCGTCCGCTCCGCAGCTGGTCCCTCAGCCGAGCAGAAATCCTCCTGGCTGGCTCGCCAAACTGACGTGCGGAATTAGACTCTATAACTCGAAAGTTATAAAGTAGGTATGTTTATTGCGCGCAGATGCACGGGGGATCGCTCCTCCACAAGCGTGCATACCCGAAGTGACGAACCATCTCACATTTATACAATGAACAAATGAATATTCAATTAACGCCTATACATATTTGTTACCTAAACCCCGCTTCGTATGTTAATTAGCTTATCAGTCTGTTTCCTGGAATGTGGTGGTCTTGCAGGTTTGTAGGTGATTCATGTCCTTGTGACCATCCGATCTTCTTCAGGTGATTCATGTCCTTGTGACCACCCGATCTTCTTCAGGTGATTGTGACCACCCAATCTTTTCCAGCAAGGAGACTTAGCACTCCCTCCCTCTAGATAGCATTTGAATGTCTCTCATCTTTTCTTATTCTCTTTTAAATAGCCCCTTTGTTAGAGGAAGAAGGGCAGGCGTCTCCCCTTTGTTAGAGGAAGAGGGGCAGGCGTCTCCCCTTTGTTAGAGGAAGAGGGGCAGGCATCTCCTCAAAACTGTGGTTGTCACCGCACCCATGACTAGTCACCATACCCACATTCCTTAAGCAGACACATACAATCACAATCCATGTCCATTATCCCCATTTCACATTATTTCTCCATATCAAGACTGTAGGTCATTTTGAACAGCATAGAATCATAGAATCATTTAGGTTGGAAAAGTCCTTTAAGATCATTGAGTCCAGCCGTTAACCTAACACTGCCAAGTCCATCACTAAACTGTGTCCCTGAGCACCACATCTACACATCTTTGAAATGCCTCCAGGGATGGTGAGGCCACCCTGAAACTTCCCTGGGCAGCTGGTTCCAGTCCTTGACAACCCTTTCAGTGAAGAATTTTTTCCTAATGTCCAATCTAAACCTCCCCTGGGGCAACCTGAGGCCATTTCCTCTTGTCCTATCCCTTGTATCCTTGTTGGATCTGGTAGAAATGATCCCTAAATGGCAGTGTGTGAAGGATTAATTTAAATTCCAGATTCTGGTTGCCTGGCATTAGCAAAAATAAAGTTTTAGTGTTATTTCTCTTAACAGTTAAAAATTAGATGCAGGAAAAATAAAGAGAAACACTAAGTACTGAATTCCCGCCCCCCCCCCCCCCCCCCCCCCCCCGGCCTCCATTTACATTTTGGTAAGACAGAACTAATTTGCTCTCCTATCTGCTGTGCATCCTGGTGCTGAGCTAATCTTTTCTATGCCCTAGATTGTTATTAGCCTTGCTTGCTTATTACTGAAAGATTTACTTTCTAGGACTCCTTTTAATTCCATTTGCTCCTACACTGCCTTTTGTCTTAAATGTTATTTTTTTGTGGTGTCCTTTGAAAGATTCTTGGCCTTTTCTAACCTGGGACAAATTTATAGTAGCCTGCTCGAGTTTTCCTAATCGTTAATGATCTTCCCAGCAGGATATGTTCTTTGTCTTCTTCCTAACATGATTCGGGACACATTCTGTTTTAAAGTGCCCTTACCCTTGAACCATTGTGCTGGGATTTAGCGTATTGACCCAAACTCTAGTAGATTTTTCTTGAGGCTTTTCTGTGTCACTTTGCACAGCGCTCATAAGATACCTGCTGTCAAAGTGCTTGCATTTTAGTAATAACACCTTGGCATTGTTAAATTAAGTCTGTTTAAATTTTCCTTTGGCCGACTCATCTGTTTTAATTCCTTAAGTATTCAGGTTTGTTCTGAGACAGGTCGAGGAAAGGAGCACTTGTTCTTTACAGAGGATGAAATAGCAGAAATAAATGTGTAAATAGGCATGACCATTAGGCCATCGGGGGTGTTTCTATGGGTATGCCTGCCATGCCCAGAATGGTGTAAGAACAGTAATCCGCTTTGCGGATTTGGCTGTATGACCATATCACTATGTTTAGAGGTGCAGGCATCAATAGATGCAAGTGTTTTCACAGAATTAAGAAAACCATCTTGTCCATGCAGTCCAGCCATAAATGATGCCGAGAACAACAAATAATAGAAAAAAAAAAGTCTTTTCAGAGGCATATGAGTAAATAGAGTATTCTGTGCTGTCCTGTACACGCATGTGTGTACATGTATTCGTAGCCAGTGAGTCATGGCTCCTAAGCCTGATTTAAAAACTGAATGAGTTCATTATAATCCCCCTCCCCGCCTTCCCACCCCACCCCCCCCCAAAAAAAAAAAAATCTGAGGAATCAATCTAATCTGCTTTACTAAATGAACATGTGAAAGTGCTTACCAGGGATAAACCTGGGGACTCTACATATTTCTCTCTTTTTTCCTCCAACAGAATGAAAACACCTTTGAGACAATAAAGGAGTTGGAAGAGGAGCCAGTGTGTCCCATTCAGTATTCTCTGTGTATCTGCGTGCACCGCTTCCCCTGTTTGGTTTCTGATCTAGACGGGAAGGACAGGGAGGGTGTAAGGACATTGCAACTCTCAGAGAGAAGATAGGCTTTTGTGCTGGCTTCAGCCAGTTCTGAGCTCTTTGGGGCTTAAATCTCCCCAGAATGGGTGTGATGTTGAGTTGTCTACTCCAGGGCAAATGCAGAGGAGGAGGGGCGCCTGGAGGGAGGACCCCTGGCGCAGGGGACACCCTGAGCATCAGAAGTTGTTGGAACCAGTGATGACTAGAGCTGTGACCAGGGGGGACCTCTCAGATTTCTGTGCATGTGGTACCCCAGTTGCTGGGACATACATTAAGCAGAGATTGTGCGGTGTGGCGGGAGGGTGACTTGGTTTGCAAAGGGGGAGCTCAGGCCAAGCCCCTGCAAGGCAGGTAGAACTGCAGATCCTCCCTGTGCTTCGTGTTCACCTTGCCTGTGACAACGTGCCGCAGAGAAGCTGAGCACAGCCCTTTGCTGACGCCCAGCAGCTTGTGCTCCCTGCTGTGCGCCTCTGAAATATTTTGGTTGATCCTCATTTCATGGCGAGCTCTATTGTCCCCCCAGCCAGGGCTACTGCAGCAGTAGCAAACCAGGGCTTCTAGTTCCTCCCCGACGCCTGCCTTCCTCCCCCTCTGCATCTCCCCAGCTCTCACAGAGGAGGGGTTGCCAGTGGTGCCTTCTCCAGGCAGGGCACATCTGCAGCTTCCATTGAATACCCTCCTTCCCTTTGAAAGCCCTGCCTCTTTCTGGCGGGTGGGGTTTGCTCATTTCCGTGAGCGCTTTTGCAGGTGGTGGTGACATGGGAAGGAAAGGGACATACAGTGCTGGAGGTAAAGAGCCGCTGCGCGTCTGTTTACACCGTGTTTGTACAGCTGAGGTGGGTACAAATCGGGGGTGGCTTTGCTGGAGAACTCTGCCAGGGATATAACTGACCGCCTGTTTGGGAGTCCCAGAGCAGCACGTTCGGTAACAGGAGATCGCTGCGCTGCCTGCCCTTGCCGTTGCTGTTGCGCATGCGGCAGTAAACACCTCCTCTGCACAAAACTGAGTCTGGGTAGAGTCCATGGAGACAGTTTTGGTAAGAATCCCAGGTGCTGCAGAAAAGCAGTCTGAGGTCTCAGCTGAGCTGTACTGCTTCAGAAGGGAGATCAGCCATAGATGCGTACGTGCTTTCTTTCTCAGAGAGGGGGAGGATGGTGTGGGATAGTCCTTTGCTCGGTGGTCCTGTGGGCATGTGCACTGGAGAGGAGCCATCACAGGCCACCTCTTCCTGAGCAAGCCACCACTGTGGGAGGCACTGAGATGCTCAGCAGAGGCAGTTTAGGAGCGACAGGGGTGATCTGTCCCGCTGCTTGGAGGTAATCCCCTCCATACAACCCTGAGATGCAACGTACCCAGCTAGAAGGAATCCCAGTAGAGGTGGACAAAAAGATGAACACGTGCAGGTATTGCTCCCCAGCAACATGCGAAAAAATTAATCAGCCGTACATATCCTGGCATGTATCCGTTCATATGGAAGGTGAATATTTATGGTTTTTAGTGTAAGTGAAAAGTTGTTGGACAGTCTGTTTTGCCTTGGAACGAAACCATACAATTAAACTTCGCGAAGCAACCCGTGTTTCACATCCGTGGACAAGGTGAAATGCCATGTGCATGAGAGCGTTTCTCATCAGCGCGGATCTTTGCTGTCTCTAAAGCAGTGCAGGCTGGGGCTGTGGGTGCTACTGGAGATACGCAGCCCGCCTGCACTGCAGGAAGGTCATTCTGGTCTGACTGTCAGATGGAGCTGTATGTTGTACACTATTGTACGTGTTGTGCCAAGCTTTCTGCAGGTAAAGAAAGAAGCAGTCATGTATTTGACAACAGCAATCATAGGTGATGCTGTGAAGAAATTCAGGGAAAATCTGCGGCGCATGTGATTTTGACTACAACCAAGCTGTAATTCTGACTTGTCTTGGTCACTTTAATTAGTAATGTGTCATTAATTTAAAAATAACCGGTGCGGTTAAAGAGCATGGGTGTTGGTCAGAAATGCCTGGTTTCTCATGTGTGAATTCACCAAGTCAGAGGCACTGATGCAAGTGCCTGGATGAATCGGTAAAACAGGGCTGGGCTAGCCAGGGCTGGCACGGGCAGCGTGTGCAGCATGTAGTGGTTTAGGCAATAGCTCTAATTCAGAGTTATGGTGGAGGTGCTGAACGTGCTTGGGTTTGAAAGCACACAGTCTTCGTTAGCTTCAACGGAAACTGCAGGATTCTGCTGTGCAAATCAATGAAACTGTGAGATACAATCCACTGTTCAGGAAAGTCAGAACATGTTTTTAAGGAGGTCTCTGTTGGGAGGTAAAACCGCTGCTGAAGCGATAGCAGCGATGGAGCGTGTGTAAAAGAGCCTGGGGAGACCCGCAGCCTTCTGGAGCCAGGCAGAATATTTCCTGTTCACTTGAGCTATTGGTCACGACGGGAAGATGCTTCCTACAAACTGGGGTTTGTTCTAATGGAAATAGGTGACTGGTGAATAAAGAGGGCAGTGGAGGGTCGTCTTTTTCCCCATTTTTGCAAAACGGAAGGCATTATTGTTCCAGTTTAACAGCAGGTGGCACGTGGTTCCAGTGCAAGTAGTTATCTCTTCATTGCCATAAAAAGAAATCCATACAATTATATCAGTTCTGATTCTGAATCAAAGAATGAAAATAGCTTCTGGACGGGGTCTTGACTACTAATTCATGTGCTGTGCTATCTGCGTGGTGTGTCTTCATTGCCTTTCACTAAAATTCCTCTTTCCTTTGAAACCAGTTGTGTTTGTGGGTTTGAGATCTTTTTTTCTTTCCTCTCCTTGTTCACAGTTCCACTTTATTTTTTTCTGGTGGTGTTACAACAGACATTGTGCAGTCCTCCTAACGCTTCGTCCATCAGTAATGTTTTCACTTTTTTCTTGTTCCTGTTTTAAGAGACACTATTGTTTTCTTTCTAAGGGCTGTATTTTTTTTATGTCTTGCATCATGAGTGAATTCAAAGTACTTTCAATGGCATAATACACTTTGTAGTGTAATTTTGTGAAAATGCTTCTCTATGAATTAAAAAAAAGATGATTTTATATTATTTCAGGGGTAAACCCTGAATTAATCAATCTTGGATGTGGTGTTTCTGTCCTCTAGAAATACGTGAAGCTTAACTTTGTTTTTATAGGTTGAGAAGGAAAAAAGCAAAGAAAGATGTTCAAAAGTGCAGGCGGTGGCAAAACAGGAATGTGTGGATAAATTAATTAACATCACTAATCGTCAAATGAAACAAAAGATTACTGTAAGGAAGAATGACTGTTTGAAAATGGAGAATGAAAACACGATAGAAGAAAAAGACAAAAAGTTTTTCATCTGGGGAGAGCTCAAAATTGATTAAAGTGCCAATGAAAGGGTAAGCTAAGGAAATAATCTCTAGCTCTTATTTGTAGTACTATGTAAGTGTCTTAGGTTTTCTGATACTGTGGTAGTTGAAGTAGTTTCCTCAGTGGTGAAAGCCATAGTGAGCAGTCCACTGCTTCTCAAAAAATGAAGAAAAATTCTTTTTTGACAAAATGAAGCGCACGATGGAGGTTCAAATTTATGGCCTGCTCTAAAAAAAGAAAAGGGGAAACCAAAAGAAAACCCCCACCTAAATTCCTGTGATTTCCATGTCAACACTGAGGTAAAATGCATCTTCAAAACCAGAACTGAAGACTGGAAAAAGCAGTTATTTTTGTAGGAAATGGCCACCTAG
The DNA here is from genome assembly GCF_023634155.1 of Falco peregrinus. NCBI lineage: Eukaryota > Metazoa > Chordata > Aves > Falconiformes > Falconidae > Falco > Falco peregrinus. The sequence goes on from NW_026599603.1 coordinate 1,925,345, forward strand.
AAAAGAAAAGTAGGAATTTGGGGTTTGCTACTACTCCCTTTTCTAGGTGATTTTAGTGATCTCCGTGCAGTTGGTGTTTTCCTTTTCATTAAGTTAATATGCCCTTTGTCAGGAGAGGGGAAAAGATGATATTACCAAACCAATCTCAAAAGTCTAAAGAAGGCACACGTATTTTTATGCAGACCTAAGCAGGAGCTTTTTCTGTCTGTCCTTCAAAGGAATCTCTGCTCTAGGTGCTTTCTGTAACGTGGCTATTGGGTATAGTCCAGCTTAACCTGGATCTAGCTCAGATTCCACGTGTCCCCCGCACTCCTAGGGGAAGGGTTTTAAATACTTGGGCATATTCCATGATCTTTACAGTCAAGTCTGTGATTTTATCATAGATATTTTTTGTCTCAGTTGTTTCTGGACATCATCTTAATGTCTGTTTCACAGAAATATTTTTTATAAACCTAGTAACTCGGTGATTTCTTTCTTTCTTTCTGTGTAATGCAGTAAAATTGCCCTGAATGCCAAAGTTGCAAAGAAAGGTAAAAGACAGGCTTCAAAGCAGAGGGCTCATCAGCAGATGAGCTCTTCCAGTGGCAATCATGGTCAAGTACTGGATGATAGCACTTCCAGTGAAACATCTGAGGATGAAGGAAGGTATGCATGTAAGGAATGTTGAAAATAAAACTTACTTAATGATAAAAATTGGCCTGAGAGCTAGAGGCAAGTTTGGGTTTTTGTTGTGTGTTTAGGTTTTTTGTAAACCTGATGCATATGAAGATTCTTGTTCTTTCATGTGACCGCCTGATGTTCTTTCTTGTTCTTTCTTGTTCTTTCCTGTGACTGCCTGATGCGCTTTGTGTTGACAAACAGTTCACTTTTGTTTAGAGTGCTTTTGAACATGCTGGCCAAGTTAACAATAAGGTCACGTGCACAAATTCTGATTCATTACATGAGTGTGTGTGCACAGGCATAGAAGTATTTCATGTGTTTAAAAAGGGTGAGGTATCTCAGGTTTTTTCACGGCAGGTATCTCAGGATTTTTTGCCCTGCTCCCCACTCCACCTTTTCTCTTGCAGCTGCGTACCCTCCTGACTTCTTGCCCACCCTGAACTTACTTGTGTGGGTTGTGGCAAAGTGAGAAAGAGCAAGTTGTTGACACTGTTCAGCCCTAGCTAAAAATCTGGTGTGTTATCAACACTGTTTTGGTCAGAAATCTAACACACAGCCCTGTGTGGGCTGCTGTGAAGAAAATAAACTGCATCCCAGCCAGACCCAGGACACCAGAGAATCCAAAATTACAGTTCTTTGACCTGTAGGAGAAGGATTCTCGGTACTGAAGAGAGCTAAACCCCTGGTATTAAACAGGGAATGCACGTAACCGTATAGCTACATGTCTGTAGCTGTAAGATTTCTGTCACTTTGCGTGAAGTTTAGGGAACAGTTATTTCAACTATTTGCTTAATATCTTGCGGAAAAATTAGCCTTCCAGTAGACATTAATAGTACACAATAATTGTTTCAGTCTTGAACTATATCTAGCAAAGTTACTATACCAGATTTTAGTTTAATTCAGTTCTGCAATTAAGTTTTCAAAGCTACTGTAGGTATTATTCATAATGCAAAGTAAGCATTTCAGTACTGAAATATATTTCTGTTTTCTAGACCTGCAGCAACACCCAGGAGTGAAAGGAACGAGGTACTGTAAAACTAGTTTCTTGGTAAACAGTCTCTATCAGCTTTTAATCACGTAGATGGGAGCAGTGTTTATGTAGTGATCAACCAGATGTACAAATTGCTGCTGGTATGCAGCTTTATTGTATTTGAGACAAATCTGTGGGCTGTGAAGGAGAGAATGAATCATTCATGCATTTGTAATGGTCTGTAATACTAGACAGTGGAATTACAGAAAGTGCTGTATTTTTTGTAGGTCAGCATACCAATGGAAGTAACTGATGGCCCTGGTTTAACTCACTCATCTGACCCAACTTCAGAGGATGTCCGGTTGGAAGCTTCAACCTACAAGGAGACTATGCTGCTGTTGGAAGAGCTTAGCGTGGTTCATATGGGTATGTTTTCAAGTCTCTGTCTTCAGCTGTTACAAGTTCCCCTTAAAACATGATTTCTTTGTATGCGCTCCTAAGTATTTTAATTTCATATTTTGATATAGTATCTCTTTGTGACTAGAGATCCCCCTCAAAAGCTGTGAAACTGTCACCTGACCTGAGATGTTGCCTGCATTACCAGCCGATGTGCCTTACGTTATCATTGGTTCTCTGTCTAGTCAGAGCTGGAGAAGCAGTTTCTTGCAAAGTACAGTTCAGCTCCTTCTAATGCGGTCATCAAAAGTCAGCAAGAGCTTTTTCTTCTTTATATCCCCTTGATGTGGTTTACGCCCAGCCACACCTAAACACCTAAGCACCGCACAGCCACTCACTTGTTCCACCCCAGTGGGGTGGGGGAGAGCATCGGAAAGGGAAAAGTGAGAAAACTCATGGGTCGGCATGAAAACAGGTTAATAGCAAAAGCCACGCACGCAAGCAAAGCAAAGCAAGGAATTCATCCAGCACGTCCCAGTCCCATGGGCAGGCGGGTGTTCAGCCATCTCCAGGACAGCAGGGCTCCGTCACGCATAACAAATACTTGGGAAGACAAAGTGCCATCACTCTGGATGTCCCTCCCTTCCTTCGTCCTCCCCCAGCTTTATATGCTGAGCATGATGCCTCGTGGCATGGCACATCCCTTGGGTCAGCTGGGGTCAGCTGTCCCAGCCGTGTCCCGGCCCGGCTCCTTGCGTACCCCCAGCCTGCTCGCTGGTGGGGTGGGGTGAGGAGCAGGAAAGGCCTTGGCTCTGTGTGAGCGCTGCTGGGCCGTAACGAACACATCCCCGTGCTACCAGCCCTGTTTGCGGCACAACTGCAAAACATGGCCCCGTACCAGCGACTGCGAAGAAAATTAACACTATCCCAGCCACAACCAGCACACCCCTCAACAGCTAATGACAAAGAGTACAGCAAAATAATGGCTTTGCTTAAAAATAGTAAGTACATATATATAACAAATTTCAACTGTCATAAGATGCTTGCATATATGCACAAGGCATTATATAAACATAAGCATCACTTACTAGGGCTCTTAAACTATGCTAAAATTTCATTAGGCAAGTGTTAACCTTGGCCGAAGGCCAGACTCCCCCCCCCAGTGCTGCCACTGCCCGTCCTTGACAAAATGGGGTGAAAAAGCTTGTGGGTCAGTGTGAAGGCAGGGCTGTCACTTCCCAGGGACTGTCACTGGCAAAACAGACTCCACCGATTAAAATACATTTGGATAGTGAGAAACAAAGACCCCAAACCTGAGAAGGACACGTCGGCACCCCCCCTGCTCAAGCTCTGCCGCGCTCCTTCCCTGCCACCTCCCCAGGCAGCGCGGGGAGGCTGCGGTCGGCAGTCGGGACGTAGCAGTTTCTCTGCTGCTCCTTCCTCGTCCCTTTTCCCTGCTCCAGTGTGAGTCCTCCCCCAGGCTGCAGTCCTTTGGGGAAAATCTCCTCCAGCCTGGGCCCTCCATGGGTCGCAGGTCCTTCGGGAAGGATCCGCCTGCTCTGGCACGGGGTCCTCCGCAGCACTGCGCTGTGGGTATCTGCTCCAGCATGGTTCTCTCCGGGGCTGCAGGGGAATCTCTGCTCTGGCACCTGGAGCAGCACCTCTCCCTCCTCCTTCGCTGACCTGGGTGTTCGTTTGCAGGGCTGGTTTTCACATGCTTTTCCCCTTCTCTGCCCGTGTGGTGGTTTCGCCCTTTCCTACATTTGTTTTTCCTGAGGAGCTGCCAGCACGGCTGAGAGGCTCAGCTGTGCCCTGCGGTGGGTCCATTGAAACCGTCCATGTCCAGCACGGGGCGACCCCTGGCTTCTCACAGGGACCTTCCCACTAACCTGCCACCTGCACCTAATACAGCAAAGCACTGAACAGCTTATACATTGGGCAGTATTTGTGCAGCTTTGTGTCTTTTCTGTCTCAAAACAGGTTCTGCTACTTTGTTGAAAATGCAAAACATACTTCTTGAATATGAACGGAGAATAGAACGTCAGAAAAATCAGTATAAAGCGCTCTCAAGAGAAGTAAGGAAATTGGAAGACGAAAGGGAGGAGTCACAGTTCAGAGCGGAGAAGACTCAAGATTTGAAATCCGTGTTGGCTCACCAAGAAGCAGAATGGAAAAGGGATATCCAAAGCCTTAAGTATGTAAATCGTGGTCTGATAATGTATTATCTTGGTAGTGGTTTTGTTCCGAAAGACACTGATGGTGCAGGCAACAGGATGAGAAGTTTCCAGGCTTTTGGGTTTGGGTTTTTTGAATCCCGTGGGCCAGTTATGCTATGAAGTACATAATGTGAGAGGGGAAAAACGTCCGGATACCAGCTCCATGTACAGTCTTCTGGATGTTGTTCTAACTTTGTTTTCTAGCAAGAAAAGAGCAAGAGAGTGTGTACAGGGAAATCAGATTTATAAGAGAGATTTGAGAGATGGTTGGGTGTTTGGTTTTTTTTCATTTTGTCCTTGCAGCTTCTGTTGGCCTATAATACTAGGATTTCTGGTAACTCCACCCAGTGCAAGTCAAACCAGAGCTTAGAGCATTTGTTTGCTTACCTGTTTGTTTGTTGGAAGGGTCAAGTTTGGGATTGCCCCTTTCCCCACACTCCTGAGCTAGACCCGGAGGCGTGAGGTTTCTCATCGCTGTTGACATCACGTCAGACAGGGGTGGCCAGCAGGCACCGTAGGCAGTTGAGCAAGGACAACTGCAGAGCCCTGGCCTGGGAGGGGAGATCTCCTCGTGGTGATCCCCGGTGGGATGGCGTGGCTGGGGAGCTGGCCCAGCAGGGCCAGGCGGCCCAGGCAGAGAGCGAGCTCAGCAGGAGCCACCGTGAGCTGGCAGCTGGGGCGGCCCGCAGCGGCCTGGGCTGTATGGGGGGGCAGCAGTGCCAGGGCACTGGGGGCAGGGAGTGCCCACCCCTCCTCAGGGCTTGCTGAGCTGTGTCTCGAGCCCGGGGTCCGGTTTTTGGCCGCCCAGCCCAGGAGATCTTGCCCAGCCCGTGTGAGGTCGGCAGGGAGATGCCGGGCTGGCCCGGGGGCAGGAGCACCAGCCCTGTGAGGGGAGGCTGCGGGAGCTGGGCCTGGGGGAGTTGGGCCTCCCAGCGCGGGGGAGGGGAGTACGAGGAAGACGAGGCCGGTCCCAGCTTGGCCTGGGTTTGACTTCAGCAGGTGTTCAAAATCCTCAAGCATCTGTCAAGTATAAAGAAGTAGTATTTTCATTCTAAGTGAATTCTCCAAGCAGCGTTAAATTTATTTTTAATTCGCAACTTTTTGCGAAATTACACTAGAAATTACATGTAAAGCTTTTTCCTTGCAATATACACCATTCAAATACAAATGCTTCTGTCAGTCTTTCAAGTAATTTTAGTGGTGGTTGATTCTTGTTTTGCAGAATTTCTAAAGCAGGCTTTGAATTGGCAGTTCTTCCCTTACGTTGACGATTTTTTTTAATTTATTTTTTTGTTCACTGTTGCGAGTATATGGGAAAAAATAGTCAAAATAATGATCAAACACAAAGCTGCTTGCTTGTTTGGGTACCGTGGGCACACCATGGACCGTTTTTTACCATGTCAGTGCTTATTGCTGATTGTTTCAGTTGGTAAAGAAGCTGACCTTCCATAAGGCTTTCCTTGTAAGTCAGCTTCAAAATGGAATTGCTGTAGTTTCTCCCAGAGGTAGATCCAACTGAGGTTTAAAACTGTTTTTAATCGTATTCAGCTTAAACCCCATGCATTTCTGAATCTGGTTTTGAACACTGACATCCTTCTGGAGTAAACAGAAGCTGCTTGTTCTGCCTGTGGTCAGCAGTTGTTTTAGACTTACAGAAGGCTTGCTGAAAAATTGTTGGGTCTGCCACAGATAAGTGGCGTGCTGATTCACCAGTGTTGCTTCTGGTCACTGAATCCGTAATATGTAGGCAATGCTCAGTATACTAAGAAAATGTATACTAACCATAGTAAAAGTTTGCGATGCTTTGATCTGATGAGACAACAAACTCCTTTTTCAACAAAATGGCTGTAATATGAAGATGGTTTTTTTTAATTTTATTATAGAAGTGTGCACACTGGTGTGTGTTTCCCTATACAAACTTACAAATAACTGATAAATCACTCAAAGTTTTTTTTCTGTATCTTGTACAACTGATACCATGCACAATGGAATGAAGTTAGAATTCTTTAAAAAGTTGAAAAGTACAGTAAAAATATGAACTCTGAAAACGTTTAACATTTTTTATGGTTTGAGTTGTCTCTGCAAGTCCATCATGTGGAATATCTACTTTTATATCAGTGCTTTTGTTTCTCAAATACTCCGTTAAATCCCAGATGTTCTTTGAAACAAGAAGAAGAAAAGAGGCTCAGAGTAGAAGTGCTGTGTGAGAAAAGGAGAGAAGACCTCCGAAGGAAAGAAGATCAATATTGTAAAGAGATGGAGGAGAAACAGAAACTTGAGTTACAGTCTAGGAATTTAGAAATGGAATTAAGAACACTGAGAAAGCTCTTGAAACAGGTATATTAAATAATGAATTAAACTCTTTGTCTTATTTTCTGCTTCTTTTCAATTGTATTCCGGTATGCCTAGAGAAGGAGGCGCTTTGTTCACGGAAGAGGCGCTGGATAACAATTGTCAAATTTTGAGAACAGTAGAGTACAGTTGGTTCACAATTGGGTTGTTCTTTTTTTTTTTGCTTTGCAGTTTATTATTCCTTTTTTCCTTTTTCAAAATTTAGGTTTCATTTGTATTTCAGGCAAAGCCTGACCTTTTTTTGAATTACTACAAAACATCCTGTATTTTGCCTTCTTAAATTTTCCTAAGAAAATTTAAATTTATTTATTTATAGGTGGATTATCATAACGGTGGGGAATCAAAAATGTTTTCAAGTATGCAAGGGAGAATGGGAAGATGTATTGCTAGCTCTGTTTTTTCTTAAGATGCAAGCAGTTTTATTGTATTACTGTAGGCTGAAGAGGAACGTGATGAAACACAGAGACAGCTCTCTCAGGAAAAGAGGGCCAGAGCCCTTCAAGAAGGAATTTTGAACAACCACCTTGGGAGACAAACGGAACTAGAAGAAGAGACAAGAAGATCTATAGGAAAAAAATCAGAGGTAAGCAGATTTTTTTTCTAATAAATCAAATATCACCATGTTTGTTTTAAAGTCATAATAAATCTTACATAGCTTTTTCTGTTTCTTGATGGTTTATTTACTGTTTACCCGTGTAACTTACCTGGGTAAATACCTTTCTTGTTTTCTCTTATGTCTAAAAGTTCTGGAAAGCAGCATCACTCCTGTATGTACCTGAATTACTTGTGCAAGTAGGAAACTAATAGAAGACACTATTTACCCCGTTTCTTAACCTATCTGTTATTTTCCATTTCATAGACATTTTGTCATCGCTTTTTAGGCTTTCTAGCAGTGAAACACCTAGCTACCTATGGCAAGGTTGACCAGGAAGAAAGTTGTTTGACAGTGTTTGTGTTTCCATTGCTTTTTTTTTTAAAATTAGTTATTCCCTTATTGAACTTACTTCAAGTATGCCTTTCTTTGCCACCTCCACATAACTAAAATTTTATGATCGACTATCAGCAATGAATTCAACTCTCTGTAAGAGTCAGAGTAACTGGAGGAGAAAAAGCAATCATAAACACTGTATTAAAAAAGATCTTGAAAAGAGTTTACTGAATTTCCTAAAGAATGTGCAGTGCCTGGAAGCCTTTTTGTTCTTGGCTGTGTGAATGTGTTTAAGTGGAAAAAAGTTATACATACAATAAAGAGGAAATATACAGGACTATTGCATTCCGGGGGTGATTGAGTCTTATAGCTAACTTTCAGTAATACAAAAGGATAAGTGTTCAGAAGACATTTGAGAAGGAAATTACCCTTTCTAGCCTTGTTTTTACCAGATCTGTAGCACAACTAATTCAACCTTAAAGGCAGTATTATAAAGGCATGCACATACAAGAAAGCGCTGTCATTTTAAAAGCTTTGGTTGCTGGTTTAAGGGGGGGAAAAAAACGAAACTGTGTATTTGGGATGTTCATTTAGGTTTTAAGGATATGTTGCACTTCCGTTGTGTACGTACATTGTACATGTGCATGGGTTCACAGAGTAGCTTATTGCCTGAAACTTCATCTTTGAAGTCATGCTTCAGTACTAGAAATGTTAAAATGCAGTTTATTGCTGCAGGTTTTTTGTAGATTCATTTCCCAATTGGCTCTTTATTCATTTTCCCTGTCATTCAGGAATCCAGCACTGATAGAGAACAGGATCTGTTGTACAAGAATCAGTTACTACAAGATGAGATTGCTATGCTAAGGCTAGAACTCACTCAAGTAAGACTTAGGCACCAGGAGGAACAAGGAAAATATTTAAAGGAAAATGAGACCTTGAAAGAAAAAAATGAAGCTCTCAAAAAGGAACTTAAACTGCACAAGGAAGCATTAAGACAAATGTTTTTTCAGTTCAACGCGGAGCTGGACTTAGTAAAGACAGAATCTGCAGTGCTGACTTCCAAACTTGAGCAGACAAACAAAAGCAAAGACAGACTAGAGACAGAAATTTAATCATTTCGTTCCTCCCTGAACGCTGCAGTTCAAGAGCTTGAACTTCATTTGTCATCAAAAAGCAATGCTGAACGAAGATTTCCCAGAGAACGTGATGAATGCCTTTGCTTGCAAGTCGAGCTCCATCGTGACCTCTCTGACGTGCAAGAAACCAACAAGAGCTTGTCTCTGCAGCTGTGTAAAGCTAAAAGCAAAGCTAACAGGCTAGAAAATGAGCTTCACCAGTTGAAGCAAATGCTCAGAGAAAAAGCTTTGCTTTTAGAAATGACAAAAAAGAATTAAGTCAAGGCCAGTGTCGGGCACAGGAATGTGATCATGCTCGACAACTTGAGAAAGATCCAGTAAGCGAACCTGTAATAAAACAGGAGTCCTTGCAGGAGCGATTGGCCCAGCTCCAGAGTGAAAACCTTTTTACTCCATCAGCAATGGGAAGAGATGCAGAACAAGAGGATCATGAAAGAAAAAATAGTGGATTATGGGCAGGACCGTTTTAATGACATTTTCAACAAACTTAGAGCTGATACAGAAAAGCAAGTTTATCTAATAGAAGAGCGAAACAAGGATTTAGATGCCAAGTGTACTGATTTAAGGGAACAAGTCTTTAAATATGAGACTGACGTAGTAGAAAGACAGGTAAAGTATATGCGTAGAAAGAACAATTTAAAGTTTGTCCATTCTTGAAATCAGTTTGTTCCTACAATGTATCCGGTGCAAGTTACATGCATGGGACCAAAGAATACTGATTTGTTCTGGTTTGTTATGTTTCCCTCGGAATTGCGGAAAGTTTTGGCAAGGGGGATATTAGTCCTCAGATCTAAGCAGAGAACAGAAAAAAGGTATCCAAGTCTAAGCTTTGATCAAGAAAGGTGATTCTTCTCTAGAACTTTTTTCCATCTATTTTCCTTAGTCCATGTTATGCCCTATAGAATAGTCTTAAGTATTGGATGGTTTTGATGTAAGTATTGCACTGATGACATGAATGAGAGTGGTATAAAAGGAGGAACCATCCAATACACGAGGGCTGAGAAATGAAGATACAGAGAAGTGAAGTGGTTGGGGATAGATTTATATGAAGCTTCTATAGAGGGGAAAAAATAGGTTCTCTGTAAGCTGCTATCAAGATTGAAGAGTATTAGTAATGTCCAGCTGTTGATTTCTGTATGTGTTTTGAGGGTTCTGAGGGGCCTGCCTGTTCCTCAAAGTTCATGTCAGACGGTGACCTTAAGCTTTCTCTTTTATGATGTGTAGCCACACTCCAGCAGTACTGTCAATCATTGTGAACTGTGACTTGCTTTGTATTCTTACTACCAAAATAATGGGTTTCTTTTGAAGATCATGTGAGAGAGTGTGTATGTGTATATGTATATAGCTATATATATATATGAGCTATCCAGATTTTTGTAAACCTAATCTATCAGTATTTCTAAAACGAGCTGAGTAAGAAGACTACAAGAGGATGTGATTCAACATACCCTTAAAGTGTATCTCAAAGGAGCTTTCAGATATTTGTATTCATTTAATTGTATTTGTATAGTGAAGAAACAGAACAAAGAACAATCTAACACAAAGTCCTGCCTTCAGTCACCAGAGTAATATTTGCAGTCAAACTGTGGCTCTTAGATCACAACAGATTTCTTTGGGTTTTGTTAGAAAAAAATACCCGATTGCAGTGTGTTCCTGTGTATTGTTCAAGGAAGAACAATACCTGAGCCTTTTTTATGTGTTAGGAAACAGAAATCCTCATGAACAGCTGCTGATAGTCAAAGGTGCTCAGCTGAGAAAGATGACGAGAGGTCATCATCTGTGCAGATGCCTGCTGGTGGCAGGCAAAATTTCATACTTTTGGGTTCAATCTAGACAGGTCTAATTGTATAACAAAATAAGTTAAAGGCGTATTTCATGTTCTTAGAACTTTCTTCATGCTAATTTAACTGTTTTGTTAGGGCATGTTTGGACAACTGCAGCAGGAGCTTGCTGATGCACTTAAAAAGCAATCTATGCCAGAAGCTTCACTTGAAGTTACTACACGCTACCACAGTGACCTGGAGAGAGACAAGCTGCGCTTGCAAAAGGAGTTGGAAAAAAAGTTGAAAACTAAGGTACTTAATGTCTGTAACTGTATGAATAAATCTGAGTGTAGCTGTTGAAAGTAGGAGCGAATGTTGTCCTTTTGCACCACCTTTTGCAGTGTTCTTACGAAAACTGAAGTATAGAGGGAACCAGAGGAGCTTTGCAGGAAAGCTGTAGGGTGATTCTGTGTGTGTGTGCATGTCATCTTATCCCCCAAAGTTGTAACCTCATCCTGTCGCTTCTAGAGTATTCCTTCTTCCCACCAGCTCCAGCTGCTGTTCTTGGTTATGGTTCCTAAGGTGTGTTTTACACTCCACATCAACCTTGGCCATAGGTCTTGGACGGGGAGAGGCGAGCTTAGGCCTGTTTCTGTGTAAGTTACTGCATTCTCCTGCGCTCTTGTCTTTTCCGGCCACCTTACTTTTTCTTCTGCCACTGTTGCTTTCACAGACGCAGAAGCAGAACATGCTGGCTCTGACATCCAAGGACTTGCACAGCACGTGGGAGGAGCACTTGAAGTCAAGATCCCACCTTGAAGAGCGCGTTGCTCAGCTGGACGAGGAGAAGGCTGAACTGTTGCAACAGGTGAGCCCCGAAAATTCTCCAGGCACCGAGCCAATACCCAGGAGAACCACATGCACCTTCTGGTCAGGTTCTTACATATCATTTTCTGTTATCCCTGCCATTCAGGCTGCGAGTACCTTATCATTTGGGGGTCATGGAGGAAGCAAATAAAAGCTAGATGGGTGTCTTTGTGTAAGTTCTGGAGTGGCTCTGTTGGGAAGAGTTCCCAGTGTGGTTTGCTATCAGTTGAGCACATCGAGCAAGGCCACAGTTCCCAGTTCTTCCTTGGATTTTGTGTGGTCATCTTCTGACCCCTTGGTTTCTGGGCAGGTTTAAAATGCGTGATGTTTCCAGTGCGTGTATGGAGGAGCTGCTGTATGTTTTCAGCGTAGCGGGAGCTTAAAAGCCTTGCAGGAAAACATACTGAAGGAATGCTGGGTAAATGAACGAGTGCTTGGGAAACAAGCAGCGCCTGCCAGTTGCCAAGGGACAGCCTTCCCCTTTTCTCCTTTTCTGTAGAGGGAAAATGGAAGTACAAAGTCAAAACAGCTGCCGGCTCTCCTCTGGTGTGGCTGAGAAAACACCAAGAGGAGGAAAACCAGCATGTGGCTAAGTAAATGCCCACACAGAAGAGGTGGAGGTAATGGCTGAGGGGAATAAAATGTTGAAGAACTCCAAAAGATCAGATTCCTCCACAAGCCCCTGCCTGCTGGTTGCTGGAAGATCCCATGAAAGCTTTGGATGAATCCGTGTTCTCCCATGAAGTGCATACTTACGTAATCCCTACTATGAGCAGAGGCACTGCCAAAAGTGTTCTCCAGCATCTTTTCCACCTGTTATGTCTAGAAGAGGATGGCCTTTGCTTCAGCGAGGGCATCTGTTTCTGTAGTTACGTATTGGTCTGTTTGATGTGAAACCTGAAGGGATGGAATATCCTCAGGAATTCCGTCCCATGGCATTCTGTGGGACGTGGCTAACAGATAGAGACGTCCAGCAGCTTCTCTGTGGAGAGCGCTAGATGCACAGACTGTACGTAGGTATTTTTCCCGTGCTCTGTGTGTGTGATACATCTTTCTTTTCTCTTTTGAAAGTGTGAGAGTGAAAGAAAGGAAGTGAAGAAGCTGGTAGAGTTGAAACGCCCAGCTGAACTATGTCTGGACCAAGAAAAGAAAATAAACCTCCGCTGCAGAAAGACTGTAAGAGGTACGGCTTTTTAGCGTGGTGAAGAGGTATCCCTGCGTAGAAGTCATGTTTTATTAAACTTTAGTGTAAAAATAGGTGTACCTAACTGTGAGCAGATGCCAGCCTCGTGTTAGTTCTTGCAAGGTACTTCTGTACACCAGCCCCTAGTTTTCAATAGCTGCCAAAACAACTGCAGATGCAGGTTGCCCTGCAGTTCTCCTGGGAAGAAGGGAGTCTTTCATTCCTCTTTTCAGGTGAAATCTGGACTCTCCAAGTGTATGTGGCACAGGAATACTGTTTTTTCCTGGTGATTCCTGGTGTGTCAAGTACATTAAAGATAAAGCAAGCGGTGTCTGTGCTGTTTACATGAGAGTATGTGAAAAAGTCCAGTTTTGTTCCTTTGCTTCATTGTTTTCATGACTAGTTTGCAGTGCAGGTTGAAGAGGCTGCTGAGCAGAGCTACGAAGGAACTAAGGGTGTATGAGGAGAGAGGGGGACTGTCCCAGCTTAATTTGCAGGGAGAAGTGAAGAACAGGTATTCTGAAATGGTCAATGAAATCGGCAGATTAAGAACAAAGGTGAGCTTTATTTTGTTTAGGTTATTGTGGTGGTTTTTCTTTTGTAACCTTTGTTCTTTCTTTATACTTCTTTTCATGTTGTTGATTTTGACTACTTTTTTCTTGGCTGTATTTCTGAAATTATTTGGCTGGGTTTTGATGTTCCTTCTATGGTCACAGTAGTAGGCGACTGTAATACTGATGTAGCTCTTAGGGGTAAAGATGGAAGTGTTACGTACACAGCAGTATCTGCGAGGGCACATCAGGGGTAGGCTGTCCTGCAGAGGAAGGGCAAAGCAAGAGCCACAGCAAGGCTGGCAGGGTCTGTGACCACACAGGCCAGGGATCAGCCCCACAGGCCCTCACCAAGAAGAGCAGAAGAGTTCTGGGGACAGTTCTGGGGACAGTAAGCAGAGTGCGCCAAGAGTGCAGATCACCAGGCCGGTCCATAGGGATGGGCAGGTCTGCAGTCCTACTGGGCCGTCACGTCCATGGGTGAGGGTCAGGGCTGAGAGCAGTGAAGGCCCAGCACAGGCCTGGCTGCAGCTTGAGGCCGTGGCAGCATCGTCGGGCTCCGACGGATGCATTCCCTCTCGGAAGAGAGGGGAGTAACGCCACCATCACTCGGAACAGCTCTGTGCAGTTGGCCTTGCCCAAGGTCACCCCCTGAAGCCTGTCTCAGGCACGAGTTGAGCAGGAGGCAGGTGGGGGTTTGCTTTTCGGAATGGTGTCTTTGCTTCCCAGGGCACAATGCAGTGTGAGGTGGTGCGGAAAAAACCCTGTAACTTGTTGCTTACTAGTAGCTGACTCAGTCGGTCTTTCCTGGTCTTAGAGACCCACAAATGGTTTTGAGGTTGCTCTGCGGCGAATGAAGAGACGGGACACAGCTTGATGCAAGCAAATGTCAATTTATTGTACAGAAGCACGCGTTTTTATACACTTTCAGAAGCTGCGCGTTTTAAACTAATTGGTTCTTGAAGCTAAGCATTGCATACTAGGCAATCCCTGATTGGTGGTTAACTACCAGCAATTAACCACAAGGTGTTACCTTTCCTTGGCGCCTTCCGTCTCCCACTCCCCTGTGCTCTGCAAACATGCCTCATCATGTTAATTGTTGTCTAGACAAGCCCCAGCACATTCCCCTCAGCTAACTGATTGCCACGCGTGGTCCTAGTTTCCAGCCCGCTCCTGCAGATCTGCAGGGGCTGCTTTTGCTGCTGGCTCTTCGGTTCATGAGAGCTCTTGGGACGTGTGAAGGGTGGGAAGAGGTTCAAAGGAAGAACCCGGGGAGCTCATTTCAGCAGTTCAGCTTCAACAGTCTCTATATGGAAAATGAAAACCTGCCCTTGTGCTGCCACTGCCAAAATGTGATGTGCTGGGAGTCAGCACAGAGACCTTGATCCCCTAAAAGCTGTAGAGTCTGACAGCGCCTCCGTGGCAGAGACCAGAGGCTCTTTTAAGGGATGCACTAGGTGCCCTGTTTAAAAATCAGAAAGCCCTGGCCCGGGTTCCAGCGCAGGGCAGCCTCTGCGTGGCTGCTCGTTAACAAAACTGTGTCTTTTTGGCAAAAGACTTTCCGCTACAAATGCAGTCAAATATTTGTCTAAGCAAAAGGTAACCCAGCAGTCCCTCCCTGAGCAAACCGGCAATTGCTTTGGGATTTTGCTTGAGTTCAAAGTGTGCCTTTGTGGTTGTGTTGGGCCTGTGAAGGCAACTGCCCAGAGCAGGTGAGGCCACATTCAGCTTTGCTTTTATTTCCTTGGTGCCTGCTTCAGGTTAACTTCCTTGCACAGCAGCGGTGGCGCCTGCCGAGTGCCCCAGCACCTCTTAGCGCAGCCCTGTGTGCTGCAGGGAGCTGCGCCAGCTGGCCCGGCAGCAGCCAGGAGATGAGCTTGTCCCTTCAGCGCTTCACAAGTGACAAATAAAAGAAGCTACTCCTTTCACAGCACCGCTTCTGAACACCCGATGGTGCTTTGTAGCTGCTGTGATGGTGCCAGGTGCTCCTGTGGGCTCAGGCTGAAACATGTGTCATGGGCTGGGATTGTCCCTTCCCTGTGTCCCACTGTGTTGTCTGATTTTTCCCTCTCGCTTGCTTCAGATCACAGAAGCAGATGCTGGTGTTTGAAAGTGCCTTGCAGGAGAGGTTAGGATCGGCTGGGGCTGTGGATGACCAGCTTGCTGTGAAGCCGAGGAGAGCAGTCCTACTGCAAATGGAACTGCCAAGTGGTGCCAGAAGCTGCAAATGCCAACCCAGCTGTTGTGGACTGGGTTAAGGCCGTGTGGGTTTTTTCTTGGCCTGGAGAAGTTGGAGGAAGGACCGTCTGTGGCGTTTAACGTGGTCTCTGGAGCCGACCGTGGGAGGATCTTGCTGGGCCGTGGGTGCTTGGGTATTGCCATGGTTTTAAATGCACGTGATGCCAAGCAGTAGAGAGCTGCCATGTGCTTAGGCTCTGAGGGAGGTCGGGTATGTCGGGTGGAGGAGAGGAGGGGCTGGTAGTCCCCAGCCTGTGGTGCCCCGCAGTATGGGGCGGGATGGGAGATGCCCTGGCAGGACCCTGCTAGCTGAGGAGAAGAGCTGGGTGTGAGGGAGGAGGGACTGCTCCTGCTCTGCATCTGTGACAGACCACTAAGCCCCGCTCCTACAGCGTGGTGGTACTGCAGCATGGTTCTGTCCTCGGTGTCGTGGGGGCTTAGATGGCTCTTAGCTGCCAGAGGAAACAGGAGGCCAAGAGGGCTGGGGTTAAGGCAGCGTCAGCCCCAGGAACAACTACTTGACCGATCCTGTAACTGCATAGATATGGGTGTCCTTGACAGCTGTACCCTTTCTTGTCTAGGTTGAGATGTTGTGCCGATACCTTGCAGAGTCAGGTCTGAACCTCTATCCGGAATCTATCCATCCTTCTGTGGCACTGTCTTCTGGCAGTCGCAGCCTTGGATACTGCCTTGTTGACTTCCATGTCAGAGATTCCCCTTGAACTGTGATTAACTTCTTGAGGCTTGTAAATTTTCTTCTGCATGTACACAGAGACAGCTGTCTGCATTAAAGGGTGTCATAGTATTAAGGAAAAAGAAAAGCTAGGAGGCATCACACTTGTTAGGGCCAAAGATTTTGCTTTGTTTTAAAAAAGCAATGGGAGGAGAACAACTTACTCTGCAAGTAACTGCACAGTTAATGTCTCAAAAATGCAGGCATTTGAAATGCTGTCTTGCTTCAGAGAAGAAGTAGAGAAGCAGTTCAGAGTTTGGAAGTGAGATGTAAACTAAACAAAGTGAGAAAACGAAATGGGTTCCCAGCATGGGTATAAAAAGGGGGACAGCAAAGCCAGGGTTGTGCGTTCAGGTCTGTGCTACCAAAACCAAAATGAAATCGTTGTTCTCCCCTACAGTGTGGGACTGCATTGCTCAGAACGCGGCAGGGGAAACACGGACAAAAGGAGCCACCTTGATTTTCCTTCTTTCTCATCGGGAAACAAATACGAAGCCTGTTCTGGCTCAAGAAGACTGAGCTGCCTATTTGGGACTTCATCAGGTGTCAGTGGGTAAGTGATCTGACTGCAGTTATTTGTTAGAGGATGTTTTGATAGCATCTAAAATGATTGAGTGTTGCAGTCAGTCCTTTCTTGAACCGAGCGCTGGAGTTCTTCCTCCATGGGTTAAAATGGGGGTAGTGAAGGCTCCTTCTGCACCCCCTCGTATAAGCTGCCTGTGGCAGCACTTCCCCCCCCTCTCTGGATCCTCACTGCAGCTCTTTGCCTTTGCTGCAGCTCTGTGTCCTCTGCAAGACAGCAGCCGTGTCCAGTTATTCTGTGGGTTTGATGGCGTGGGTGCAGCAATGATGACAGGAAAGGTGCTTCTGATGTGCCTGTTTCAGACCCTGCGCAGGGGTTTTGGTGTTCAGAAGCTGGAGAGTGCCTGTGCTGTCAGGGTTGACCTCGGAGCCCGCAGCAGGGCTTCTGGGGGGTGCTGGCTGACGGTGCTCTGTGTCCTTCTAACGCTGCAGCAAAGGAGAGGTTAATAATGCAAGGTGCCTGCTCTTGCCCGCGGCTGTAGGCTCCTTTGTTTCTGCAGGAGGAGAAGAGCTGTGTAAACAGTGTTTCCCCGGGGCTGGGGGGAAGGATTTTCAGCCTGGGTGGAGCAGCTCCCTGCATGAACCAAGTTCTCTGTGCCTCTAAAAGAGAGCAGGGCCACCAGCCTGGTTTGGTCAGACCCCGCTAGGATGGAGCAGGGTGGCTCGCTTGTGCGCTGCGCTGTGCACGAGTGTGATCCCCTGTCTGCTTCCTTGGGACTAGCTGCAGCCTGTGCTGCTGGGCATGTGTCTGTCAGGAGCGCAGGCAGCCAGCTGGGAGCCAAGTGTGAACCGGGAGGGATGGCTCCCAGCTGAACTGGATGGTGGCAGCTGGATGCTGTGAAGGAGAGCAGAGGTGAGCTGCTGGGGCAGGGGGGGTGTTGGCAGGGGAGGAGGGGCTTGGTCCCTGCGGGAGCAGAGCTGGCTGTGTAGGACCCCAGGAACAGAACGGAGAGGGGGCAGTGATATAAACCCTGTACCCCCAAGTCCATGGTCGTGAGCTTGGATGGTGCTGTGATTTTCAGCCTCTGGGCTCTTTCTGAAAGTGTGCGTCTCCCCCAGGGGAGGTGGCTAAGCCCTGTCCCGGGGAAGAAGCCTGGAAGAGACTTGGTTGTCCTTCCCCTTCCCTGTCTCAGCTCCGCCTGTGTGTCTGGGCGTCCAGCTCTGTGACAGGGGTGGTCTGCCTTACATTTCCATCTCCAAGCATGGCGAAGCCCAGAACTGGGTCAGAAAGCGGTGGCTGCAGTCCTCTACATCCTGCAGGGCGTCCTGAACCATGTGTGTAGGCTTGCCAAGTGTGGGCACCCATACCGACTGTAACTTCAGGTCCGTGGCTGCTCGAAAATGGCAGCTTGGCAGGGCTGTCTGCTGTCTGTAGCCATCAGGAGCCGTGGCTCTGGTGAAAAAGCTGCAAGACCAGCTGGCTGTGGCCTCCCTCTTGTCGTCTGCCAGCAGGCTGGCTGACAGCACACACCAGCCGTGCCATCTCCCCAGCCTGCTCTCTGGGAATGCAGTGTATTCCTATCCCTCAAAGTCCCCGTGAGCTAGAAAAAAAGAATAGTCTGCACTGTTCACCTTCCCTGCCCTCAGAAATGAAGCAGCTTTGGCAGAACGTGCGTGTTTTGCAAAATGCTGGAGCACCCCAAGGGCTTTGCGTGCAAAACACGAGCGAATCAAATCAAGCTGCCTTTTGCAGAGAGCGTGGGTCCCCTTCTGCTGGATCACCAGGGTCTCTGCAGCTCCCCTTGCACGGGGCTGCATCAGCTCTTCCCTGCTGCCTGCCAGGGTTTTTGTCTGGGTGTTTAAAGGCCCTGGCAAAGGGAGTTTGCCTCCCGTGGGGCTGGGAGCGGGTTGTGCAAGGGGGACCCACGCTCTCCCTCCAGTGACAGGCACTGCAGGGAGGCTGAAGAGCCTGTCTGAGCTGGGGCCCTCTGGGTGCTGTGCTTCTCTAGCCTGGGTGGCTGGAAGTAGCTCCTGCAGACCATCTTGGCGTGCTCTTGCCGAGCGATGACCTCTTCAGTGCTGTAAGTTGGGATTTCCACAGCGACAAGCTGTGCTGCTGTGGGTGCGCTGGTGTAGTTGCCCTCCAGTTGATGGGCGTGGGTATGTCCAGCCCAGGGTCTGGCAACAGCAGATAGAGATTTGCCTCCATTACATGTGAGAGTTGGGATGTGGGAAGAGGAGCAAAGGAGAAAAAGGCTTTGAAGTCAAGGTGTATGCATTAAAAAAACAAACAAAAAAAAAAAAAGCCCCCCAAAACTGAGCATGTTTCTCTCTGTCCAGCACGCTTGAACTCCCCTGTCCCAGGCTTCTCTTGTACTGTGAACTCTGCTTTACTTTAGGTTGAACCTGTCTAAGAAAAAAAAATAAACTGGCTAAACTTTGTGCAGGAAACTCTAAGATCCCGATGGGTCCTAACCTATACGAGAAAACAGAGTGAACTAACCCTATTGCAATGTCCACGTGGTAAAATGGGGGTGAGCAAGCTGACCTGTGATCGGAGGCTGACGAAGGAAGGCGCTGGCTGGGAAGAATGGTGGGTCCTGCCTTCCCTGCTTCCCTGCCCTGCGTTTGCCTCTGCCAAGTAACGACTGGCTCATCTCGGTGGCAGTGCAGGGAGCACAGGCTAAAAGTGAAGTGGCCCACGGGTAGCGTGTAACTCTGAGATCAAAGTCCGGAGGGAGGAGGGTGAGCCCTGGCTGTGCAAGGCACCGGAGGGTGATGTGCTGCACATCGGGGTGCCTTTTTATTGCATGCCTTCGTGTTTTGTTGCTCAGTCCTTGGAAAAGACTGTGCTGAGGATCAGACGTGGCCCCGTGTCCCTTTCCTGTACCAGGCTGAGCCTTGCCTGAAGGGCTGCAGTTACCCAGGATTGCAATGCTCGTGTTCCCAGGTGCAGTGCGATAATGGCTGTGGGCCTTCTGAGGTCCAGTTACTTGGGCAGAAGCCTTTTTGAGAAGGAAGTATGGGGAAGACTAATATACAACACAAATTCTTTTTGGATGATTATTTCACACTCTGCGATCCCATGGCATATGCCCAAGGCTCAGGCTTTGAGGTGTCCTGCTTGGCTTCTTGATGAAATACCAGCGATGCTCACTCTGAAGTGGGAATAAGTCTCCAGCTGTCTGATTTGGAAGTGCTCTCGTTTGCCATCTTACGCAGCTCCATGTTTCCCCTGTGGTCTCACCAGCCAAAGAAGCAGTTCTGTCCTCCTGACGTGCGGAATTAGACTCTATAACTCGAAAGTTATAAAGTAGGTATGTTTATTGCGCGCAGATGCACGGGGGATCGCTCCTCCACAAGCGTGCATACCCGAAGTGACGAACCATCTCACATTTATACAATGAACAAATGAATATTCAATTAACGCCTATACATATTTGTTACCTAAACCCCGCTTCGTATGTTAATTAGCTTATCAGTCTGTTTCCTGGAATGTGGTGGTCTTGCAGGTTTGTAGGTGATTCATGTCCTTGTGACCATCCGATCTTCTTCAGGTGATTCATGTCCTTGTGACCACCCGATCTTCTTCAGGTGATTGTGACCACCCAATCTTTTCCAGCAAGGAGACTTAGCACTCCCTCCCTCTAGATAGCATTTGAATGTCTCTCATCTTTTCTTATTCTCTTTTAAATAGCCCCTTTGTTAGAAGAAGAAGGGCAGGCGTCTCCCCTTTGTTAGAGGAAGAGGGGCAGGCGTCTCCTCAAAACTGTAGTTGTCACCGCACCCATGACTAGTCACCATACCCACATTCCTTAAGCAGACACATACAATCACAATCCATGTCCATTATCCCCATTTCACATTATTTCTCCATATCAATCCCCCCTTTTCTATTAAATTAAGTAAATTCTTTTACTTAAGCAGCCTTCCCGAGTGATATAAAGCATCATACATAAGTGTTACCCTTTTAAACATTCTCCAAACCCACAAATATAACATAATGGTTAGTATTAAGGAAATTCCTAAACTGATTAATAAGATCACAATGGGGTGTACCAGAGTGTTAAGAATTCCTGTTGCAGAGGGTGACCAGCCAAAGAGAGTATCCCACCAATTATGGTTTCCATCCTGTTCTACCTTTTTTTAAAACTTTCTTGATCCCCTCTACATCATGATGGATCATAAGAAGAGTTTCATGTCCCTTTTCTTTGGTTTCTTCCAGTATACGTTGTAAATCTGCATGTTCTAATAGTTCTTTTATACTGCTTATATTTAGTCCTATGGGGGTAGGAATTATTATCTGTGATAGGGTAAAATTGGATTTTAAGAATTGATGAGACACTACTGGGGCTGAGTAACTAAAATCGCATCCTGTGATAGTAGTAAAATTACAAATACAATAATTTGAATACTGTGCAGTCTCTTTTACCTCCCCATCTATGGTTATTGTGTTACACTTAGTTCTCAAACACGCACATCCCTTCCCTACATATATAATTATTGTTTTCAAGTTTGCATTTGGTCGGGCCTCGAAATGACATATTTTCTGATCTGTATCTAAACAAGTATCCTGAGCCATTATAGTATTGCTTTCACAGAGGAAGCCCTGCTGTTCTCGCATAATACAAGATTCTAAATCTACTGTTTGCCACTTGTCGCCTATCTTTCTGGCCCATGTTCTATGTTCAAAAGGGTATAGGAGCACCCCATTATGGTTAATTCCAAGGGCTACAATGGGGTGTATGGTAATTATTACTGCATTATGTATGGTTAACACAAAAGCTGTGATGGTGTGTGTGTTGGGGTCATAGGTAAAGTTCACCATATTCCACCATGACTGGAGTTTTCTTTCTACCTCCGTAGCACTGTCCCAAACCATCTTTCGAATTTCTGTAGGAAATATGCCTTCCTCTCCTTCTCTTATTATGGATGCAGCTATTGATTGCATCCACATTTGGGCTTGGATGCAACTTAGAGCCAGGGCGACGTCATCCTGTAAACCACCTAATGCCTTAGTGATGAGTTGATGATCTTCCATGTTTATTTGTTCCCACCTGGGGAGTACCTTCGATATCAACCATTGATGTGCCCCTAATGCCAATAATGAAGATTTTAGTGGTTGTTGTAGTTTTGATAGATCGGCCGTGGTGGCGGCTAGTTTATTCATTATCACCTCTGAGTCTATGGAATTTAATACTCCGAGTCCTGTTCCCAACATTCCAGTTACATCTCTCACTATTCTGTTTCGATAAATATTTCCCCTTTTTCTTAACCAAGTTGTCCATCCCTCATAAGAGGTTCGTAAGAAGGGGGAACAGGATGGCTTAACATCAGAAACATTGACTTGTATTTGTAACTCTATTCTTTTAAGAGACCATTCTGGGTTAAACAACATTTGTTGCTGACCTGTATTTCTGATTACATATGGTCCAATTGTATAAATCTTTGGAACTGGTTTAGTTAATTTAAGATCAAGTGTTAATGGGGTTGTTGTAACTGTGGTGGTGGTAGGAACAGTGGTTAGCATGATTGTTATTTTGATCTTATAAGTCAGAGCTGTTCTTGGGGATTCCTTTCCTAGGCATATTATAAAGATGGGCTCGGTTAAGGTAAAATTGTGCCAACATTCCCGTGAATTAAAGCACACGGTTGTATTTAGAAGGGTAAATTCCTTATCTGCCTTTCTGACATTAATCTGGGTGTCTCCCGAAATCTTGGTGTTATCCTTTTCATTATATGTTTGACATCCTACTTTTATCTTATCTCCTAATTTTCCCCATAATCGGTCGACTTTGTGTACATCCTCCCGATCCCATTGATTCCTTTGGTACACCTCATTTTCAGAAAAAACCACCATAGCTAGTTTCGTCTTTGAGTCCACCTTTCCCATTATTCCAGTGTGTTTTTTCTGGGCATGATTCCAAGGCCATTTATCAGGCTCTTGGTTGTAGGCAAGAGAGAGGGTACAAAAAAACACAAATGGTTTAAACCCACTATTGATCATTTTAAGAATCTAAACGTTAAAATCTGTTTTGATCAAAAATATCTTTGTTTGAGTTGGGGCTTACTAATAACAAGTTGGGCAAGACTGGCCACTGGCTCAGTCCCCGACTCTTTTGTTCTATATTGTTTGTTGTGGTGCCCTTCCCATATGGTGGATCCTCAACCGCTCAGGTTCACTTACTTGCCACCCACATTGTTCCCATTTGTCCGAGTAAATTTGAGTTTCAGTTCTTTTTTATCTGGGGTTACTTTCCAAGAAGTTGCAGGGGCTTTCTTAATCCGGGTATGGTGAATCCAAGAATTCTGTCCCTCAACCTTGATTGCAGTGTAGGTGGTGAGTAGGACTTGAAAAGGTCCGGTCCACTGTGGTTCCAGGGTTTTATCTGCAAAACACTTAACGTATACATAGTCTCCTGGTTGTATATCGTGAACAGGTCCATCCAGACCCCTACTGCGTGTTCCCATCACATGCTTCTCAATTCTTATTAATTGTTTGTTTAGTGCCACCATATAGGAAGTCATTGTTTCTTCACCAATCCGTGAAGACATCCCCTTTTGTACCCCATAGGGTCGTCCATATAAAATTTCAAATGGGCTAAGCCCCTCTTTTGCTCTCGGTCTAGTTCGAATTCGTGTAAGAGCTAATGGCAAAGACTGGGGCCAAGTTAGATTTGTTTCTTGGCCTAACTTGACAATCTGTTGTTTGATTAGATGATTCATCTTTTCCACCTGGCCACTCGATTGTGGTCGGTATGGGGTATGTAATTGCCAATCTATTCCTAGATGGTGGCTAATTTGTTGCACTATTCTGGACACAAAATGTGGTCCTCTATCCGAGGACATTACCGCTGGGACTCCAAACCTAGGTATTATCTCTTGGAGTAGTATTTTGGTCACTTCCCGGGCTTTAGCAGTTCTGCACGGGAAGGCTTCTGGCCAACCTGAAAAGGTATCTGTTAGTACCAATAAATATCGATACCCCCCTTTTCTAGGAAGTTCTGAGAAATCGATCTGCCAGTGTTGCCCAGGAACATTTCCTCTCCCAATTTTTCCCAACTTTGGCCCCTTGGTAATCTTAGGATTAGTCTGGAGGCAAAGATCACATTGTTGGGTTACTTGTCTAATAGTAGTATACAAATTTCGTGCTATTATGTTTTTAGTGAGATCCTTATATAGAGCTTCTGCCCCCCAGTGCCTTTTTCTATGTTCTTCCCTGACCACTGACCATACCATGTAGGAAGGAATTACTATTCTCCCATGTGAGATTATAGCCCACCCTTCCTCATTATATGATCCCTTTAGGTCAGAAATTAGTTTGCGATCTTCTTTTGTATAGTCTGGTTTACCTTCTAGAGATATTTGTCCATCGGGTATTAGCGCACCCTCTACCTTGATTGCTTTTCTGGCTGCCTGTTTTGCTTCCCTGTCTGCCAGTTCATTTCCTCTTTCCAATTCTGTGCTCACTTTCTGGTGTGCCTTAATGTGCATAATTGCCACCCTTTCAGGAAGCTGGACCGCATTTAGGAGTTTCAAAATTTCTTCCGCATGTTTGATGATTTTTCCTTGGGAGTTTAACAGTCCCCTTTCTTTCCATATTGCTCCATGAGCATGTACCACTCCAAAGGCATATTTAGAATCAGTCCAAATATTTATAGGTTTTCCCCGAGCTCTTTCCAGAGCTCGAGTAAGGGCTATGATTTCAGCCTTCTGTGCCGAAGTGTCAGCTGGTAGCGGCCCCGATTCTATCACTTCTTCAGAGGTTGTAACAGCATATCCGGAATGTCGCTTTCCATTCAGCATATAGCTGCTCCCATCCGTGAACCAATGTTCAGCTCCATTAATAGGAACATCCTTGAGATCTGTCCGACTAGAATAAGTGGCTTCGATTGTTTCTAGACAGTCATGATCGACTGATTCTCCAATATTCCCATTAAGAAATGAGGCTGGATTGACGATGTTTGTAGTCACGATCTCAACATCATCTTGTTCCACCATTATGGCCTGGTATTTTAGGAATCTCTGTGGGGAGAGCCAATGCCCCCCTTTTGTTTCAAGGACTGCAGACACTGTGTGGGATACTAAGACAGTCATTTTCTGGCCCAGGGTAAACTTCCGGGCCTCTTGGATGTTTAGGATGACGGCTGCTACTGCTCTCAGGCAACCAGGCCACCCTTTTGCAGTGGCATCCAGCTGTTTAGAGAAGTATGCCACTGCCCGTCTGTATGGTCCCAAATCTTGTGCCAGTACTCCTAATGCCATTCCCTGTTTCTCATGGGAAAATAGGAAAAATGGCTTACTCACATCAGGAAGTCCTAGTGCTGGTGCCGACATCAAGGCTTTCTTCAGTTCATGGAAAGCTCTGTCTGATTCAGCATCCCACTGAAGATCCTTCTGGTTAGCTGCTATCAGGGAATATAATGGTTTAACAAGCAAGCCATAATTGCATATCCAAAGCCGGCACCATCCTGTCATTCCCAGAAATGTCTGCAGTTCCTTTACAGTTCGTGGTCGGGGGGCTTGGCATATGGCTTCTTTTCGGGCCTTCCCCAGGACCCGTTGTCCGGCACTGATCTCGTACCCCAGGTATGTGACCTGTTGTAACACCACCTGTGCCTTCTTCTTAGAAACTCGATATCCCTGTAGTCCCAGAAAGTTCAGCAGACTCACAGTCCAAATAATACAAGATTCTTCGGTTCTGGTTGCAATAAGAAGATCGTCTACATATTGTAACACTTTCCCTTCTTCTGACGGTGGTTCCCATAACTCCAAATCCTTTGCTAATTGGTTTCCAAAAATTGTGGGGCTATTTTTAAACCCCTGTGGCAACACCGTCCATGTGAGCTGGGTCTTTCGACCGCTTCTGGGATTTTCCCATTCAAAAGCAAAAATTCTTTGGCTGGCTTCATGGAGAGGGAGGCAAAAGAAGGCATCTTTTAAGTCTAAAACTGTGAACCAAGCTAGGTCAGGTGTCAGGGTGGTAAGTAAGGTATAGGGGTTAGCTACTACAGGATACAGATCCTCTGTTATTTTGTTAATGGCCCTTAAATCTTGAACTATCCTATAAGACCCATCAGGTTTTTTAACTGGGAGGATAGGTGTGTTAAATTCTGACTCACATTCTTTTAGTAGTTTTAGTTCTATGAATCGCTCTATGTTTGGACGAATTCCTTCCCTATCTTCCCTTTTCAGTGGGTATTGTTTAATTCTTACCGCACTCTGTCCATCCTTCAATTTTACTATTACAGGTGATGCATTCTTGGCACGTCCCGGTATGTCAATTGCCCATACTCCGGGATATACCTGATCAATAATCCTGGTATCAATTTCCCTTTTTATAGGAGTATTGGCCAGAGATAGGCTCATAACCTGTATGTATTGATGATTATTTACCTCCAGAGTAACTTCCCCTTTTTTAAATTTGATTGTTGCCTCCAATTGTTCTAATAAGTCTCTACCAAGAAGGGCCTTTGGGGAATTTGGCATAAATAGGAATTTATGGATCCCCATCTGTTTTCCCAACTTATATTTTAAAGGTTTACAAAAATAAGCCTTTTCAGTTTGGCCAGTTGCACCTTTTACTGAAACATAATCATTTCCCAAAGGCATTAAAGCCTGGTTCAAAACCGAATAGGTGGCTCCTGTGTCTATTAAAAATTCCACCTCCTCCTGTTCTTCTCCTAATTTTAATTTTATTAATGGGTCGGCTAGTCAATTTTCTTCTTCCATGTGAGCTATTGTTTTCCCTTGATTATTGCGCCATTTAGTGTTTTCTTGATGTCTGCGTTCAGGGCATTCGTTTTTCCAGTGTCCTGTCCTTTTGCATATTGCACACTGATTCCTACCCAGGGGTGTCAGCCCACGCCTTGATTTAACTTTAGATTTTTGATTCTCATTTTCTCTTACTACTGCTAATATTTTCTTTTGGTCCTGCTTGTAACCTTCTTCTCGATTACTAAATATTCTCCATGCTTCCTCTACTAATTTTTCCAAGTCTCTATTTTCAGGAGGTCTCAATTTTTGCAACTTGCGCCTAATATCCCCCTGTGATTGTCCTAAAAAGAGGGATATTAGTTGCTGTGCGCCTACCTCCGAATTTGGGTCCAGAGACGTGTGCCGGCGCATTGCATCTCTTATTCTGTCTAAGAATTCTGAAGGTGTTTCAGAAGGACCCTGTCTGACCTCATATAACGCTGCCCAATTTATTGTTCTAGGAATTGCTTTCTCCATTCCTCTGAATATCCATTCCTGGTATGCTTGTAATCTTCCCATTTCAGCGGCTCGGTTTGGGTCCCATTCCGGGTCCAACAAAGGAAACCATTCTCTATAATTATCTCCCTTTATATTATAATGTTCCTTTGCGAGATCCCCCGCTGTTTTTATGACTAATTGTTTTTCAGTTTCAGTCAAACAATCTAATAATAATTGTATATCACTCCAGTCAGGATTGTGCTGTTTTATTAGAAATTTAAAATTCTGTGCCGTCTTTATCGGATCATTACGGTATTCTCGGGCAGCCTCTTTCCATTCTCTCAGATCAGCGCCCGTGAACGGAACTTTTATTTTCATTGTTCCTCCGTCCGGATTTACAGCTTCTCGGAGGGGTGCCTGTAAAATAGACTTCTGTCTGGTGCGTGAAGACACCGGACTATTTGGAGCCGTAATGGCAGTTTTTGTGTTTCCTTGTGTGGCACCGGGTGTTTGGTTTTCTTTATAAATAACTTGTGGAATTTCTTCCTCTTGTTCGCCTGGGGGTGGACTGGGAGCCCCGGCCGAACCTTGTCTCTCCACTCTATAAGGTGGATTAAATAAATCATTTAATTCGGGCTCTTGTTCTCCGTTTAATTTGATACACCTTTGTCCAATACTACATGCTGAGCAACATCTTTTTAACTTTCCTTTACGCTCCGTCCTGTCCTCTCTTTCTAGTGCTAGTACCATAGGATCCCGAGGGGGTACTAAGCCGCAGTCCTTTTGCCACTCAGGTTTGTCCCGGAGGACAAAGAACATGTCTGCATATGATACTTCATCCCATTTTCCCTCTCTCCTCAGAAACAACATTAATTGAAGGAGAGTGTTATAATCTAACGTTCCTCCTTCCTGAGGCCATTTCGCATCGCTCTCCAATTTATACAAAGGCCACCACTGATTACAATATTTAACCAATTTCCTTCTATTTTCGGTACCACCCTGTCCTACGATATCACTCCAATGTTTTAATATACAACCCAAAGGCGATTTTTCACAGGGCTTACTCCTTCCATTTCCCATTTTGCAATTTTAATTACTTTGTTTTTCTCCGGCCGCCTTAGCCACCCAAGGTTGGAAACGCGGATAGAGCTTTTTACTCGTTTTGCACTCAAACGCCTGTCTCAAGCACTCTTGCACTCACACTTAGTCAAAATAATTAAGCTATACACGGAAAATCAAAATGCGCATCTCAATCACACCATTCACACTCTCCGGGCAGCCCGCAGTCACACAAGCAGTATGTTATACGGTACCGTGCACTTATGTACAAACTCTTAGGAACACTAACAGTTCACAAAGTATGCATTTCAATGAACAATTGCCAAAAACCAAACAACAAACAAAAACCAATTTTTCCTGGTCTTAAGCAGAGTGTTAAGTTTTCCGCTATTTGCCACAAATTACCAGAATGTTAATATTTTTCAACATACATTTCATAACTCCGAGTTTTGAACATATAACAAGACAACACATAGAACAAACAAGACACAGAGCGCTATTTCAGTTGTTACATTCCAGGAATTCCCCAATTCTTAAGACAACCTAAAGGAAGTTTTTAGCTTCCTCTTTTTCCTACGCAAAAGTTTCCCTTTTACTTTTGCTGTGAGGTCCCTCTTGTTCCTGTGAGATTCCGCCTTATTCCGTCCCGCCCCCCGCTTTCCGTCACGAGGCCTCCGGGCTTTTAGGAATGGCAGTAACCTCGGGTTTGCTCGATCTGCCCTCAAGATCGCTAGCGGCCACCCCTTGGTCAGCAAACCCCCTCCCAAGGTACCTTTCCTCCTGGGGACTACGCTGCGCGCCGGACGTCTCCGTGCGTCTCACCAGCCGCCCCGTTACTAAACATACCGTTTTATCCGTGGATCCAGGGGTTTCTCTTCTGCTCCCGGGTGAACAGCTGAGAAGAGGAGGCTCCTCCGAGGAAATCTCCCGGGGCGCGCCTAGGAGCGTCCGCTCCGCAGCTGGTCCCTCAGCCGAGCAGAAATCCTCCTGGCTGGCTCGCCAAACTGACGTGCGGAATTAGACTCTATAACTCGAAAGTTATAAAGTAGGTATGTTTATTGCGCGCAGATGCACGGGGGATCGCTCCTCCACAAGCGTGCATACCCGAAGTGACGAACCATCTCACATTTATACAATGAACAAATGAATATTCAATTAACGCCTATACATATTTGTTACCTAAACCCCGCTTCGTATGTTAATTAGCTTATCAGTTCGTTTCCTGGAATGTGGTGGTCTTGCAGGTTTGTAGGTGATTCATGTTCTTGTGACCATCCGATCTTCTTCAGGTGATTCATGTCCTTGTGACCACCCGATCTTCTTCAGGTGATTGTGACCACCCAATCTTTTCCAGCAAGGAGACTTAGCACTCCCTCCCTCTAGATAGCATTTGAATGTCTCTCATCTTTTCTTATTCTCTTTTAAATAGCCCCTTTGTTAGAAGAAGAAGGGCAGGCGTCTCCCCTTTGTTAGAGGAAGAGGGGCAGGCGTCTCCCCTTTGTTAGAGGAAGAGGGGCAGGCGTCTCCCTGTCTCCCCTTTGTTAGAGGAAGAGGGGCAGGCGTCTCCTCAAAACTGTAGTTGTCACCGCACCCATGACTAGTCACCATACCCACATTCCTTAAGCAGACACATACAATCACAATCCATGTCCATTATCCCCATTTCACATTATTTCTCCATATCAACACATTTCACATTATTTCTCCATATCACTCCTAGCTGGAGGAGCCTCTGTGTCCTTGAAAGGAACGTGAGGGATTCAAACAACACTCAGCGAGCAGTGACCTCCCTCGAGCCCTGTGTCAGACCCTGCACAAGGGCAGGGCAGAGGCGCCCAGGTAAGTGCATCTGTCTGAATGGACCACCGGTGTGCCTGGTGCCCGAGCTCCTCAGCGAGGGCGTAAGGGCACCTGTGGGCTCTGTCAAGAGTTGAGAGCTGTGTGTGATGCTGTGCTTAGCAGGGTTTGCTGGCTGCGGTGCTTCCCTGAGAAGGACAGGTCAGTTGTGCTGGTTTGTGCCCGGGTGTGAGCCTGCGCCGAGAGCCCTGCCGCAGGCAGGCTGCGAGGGGCGCGGTGGCAGCGCAGCAGGTGAGCTGCTTGAGCTGGGCTCCAAGTTATCCCAAAGTGAGCAGGCCAGAAGAGCAGCTGGTCCCTTCTGAGGGCAGTGCTGGCACCTCTGTGGGTTGTGTGGCTTGATTTTTAGGATCTGTTGTCATAGTGGGTGTTTCCAGATGGCGTGTGGCTCTTGGATGATGAGTCTGGAGTGCTGGCTTGCTTTCTTAGCCCCGGGGGAAACCCTGTGGGTCCTGCCATGAATTTCTCTAAGGGCTGCCGCCGTGTTTTGTGCTGAGACGGGCAGGGCTGTGGCTGTGCTGAAGCTGGGAGGGTGTGTTGGAGGCAGTGTGGCTGCATGCTTGCTGTGGGCGTTGCACGCGTTCCCTGAGCTGCTGTCAGTGCTTGGAGAGCAGGCTGTGCTAGCCAGGCACCTGCAGTGCCTGTGCCCAGCAAGTGCAGGGAAGCGCGGCTGGTTCCAGTTGCCCTGGGGCAGGGGTAAGTGGGAGCTCCCTGCTGAAGCCGTGAGCTGGTGTGGTAGCTGGGCACAGCTGGGCTCCTGTTTGTGGGTCCCCCTGGGCTGGCAGAGGCTGGGTGGGAGCCGGCTGGGTGCTGAGCATCCCTGCAGCCCTCTGCTGTGCCTCTCCGCGTCCCTGCCGTTGCCACGGTGGCATCAGCCACTGTCCCTGCCGTTGCCGCGGTGGCATCGGCCACTGTCCCTGCCGTTGCCGCGGTGGCATCGGCCACTGCCCCTGCATTAGCCACTGTCCCCGTTGAAGTGGCAGCCAGGACAAGGGGCTGGCTGTCAGCGCCGACCGGGAGTGCGCGGAGTGCGCGGGTGTCCCTGCGGCCCCGCCGGTGAGGTGGCGGGTGGCTTTCGGTGCCGGGGCCACCTGCGGGTGGGAGGGCTTGGGAGCGGGGCTGGGGGCAGCTCGGAGCGGGGACACAGAGGCAGGGCTGTGCCTGGGCCGGGGTGACACGGCTCCTGCCAAACGCCTCCCGGCAGGACGTTGTGCCCATCTTCCGGCGGGGTCTGTGTCCCTGCAAGGAAGCTGCTTGTGGGGGGGAGGGTTTGGGGGATGTGGCTGCCTGTGGAGGGAGGGGGGGGCTCCTGAGGCACCTGGAGGCTGCAGACATCCCTTGTCAGGCACCGGCAGTTGGAGCCCCTTCTCCTCCCCTCCCGAGCCGGACAGGGAGCGAGCTTTGCTCCCCGAAAGAAAACTCGGTTCTTCCTTGCTTCCCATTCCCACGGGGTGTCGGTGTGCCTGCATCCGGACTGGGTTAACCGTGGAGGGGGTGGAAGCTGCCTGCTTAGCTGCTGCTGCTCTCGCCCTCCTCATCTTGCTTTCTCCCTGTGTTGCCCCGTCTGTAAATGAGGGGTGAGATGAGTTGTTCTTGCTCTGTCTACAAAATGCTGTGAAGGCTCGCGATGAAAAATCGGACAGATGGCCCAGGTAGAAGTGACTGCAAAGCTCACTGCTTTCCTTGCATTTTAAATCCATAGGTGACTTTCTGAGAAAAAGCAATTTGTGTATACATCTAGAGAAAATGCAGAGGCTAGAGTGCTCCAGGAGGGAGCAGATGATTCTTAACAGGCTGTCCAGCCTCACCCCTTCACTGAAGGATGAGCAGTAACTTGGTGGTGAAGCCAAAGCTTCCTCTGTAACACCTTGGGGTTGCAGCCAGTGCTGTAGTATTACAGCAGCAATCCAGAAAATGCAGAATATTTACTCTTCTGGCAGCCAGTAATGTGTGTGTGTGTGCTGGAGAAGCAGGCAGAAGGCTGGAGCCAGCCCAGGCCGGCTTGGGGGGTTGTGTTTCTGCTTTTGGTTGTTTCCCTGCCTCCACTCTGGTGTCTTCAAACTGAGTTAATGTTTATGCTCTGCCAGAGGTAGAAACTCCTGTGTGACAACTGGGCATGAATATACGTAACTTTTCACTGAGGAAGTTTTGAAGACTGAGGTTCTAACACTTTGGGTTGGATTAAGGCTCGTAGGAGCATTTTGGACAACTGGGCTGATGCCCAAGCTCTCAGGGTCCTGGCAGGTGAAGGCAGCTGGTGGGTATACGTGAACACCGTGCAGCCTGTGCTGTGCGCTGCGAGTTGATGGTGCAGAAACTAAGAGATGGTGCAGAAACAAGGGGAGTGAGTGGTGTTTAGGGCTGCTGGCAGTGTCCCTTGTTCCATCTTGGTGTGCACTTAAAGGGTGGATTAACAAATTCTTGCAGATCATCAGAATGGAGATTACTGGTCTTATGCTTTTTCATGCTGCCCAGGGAAGCGGTTGAGTCACTGTTCCTGGAAGTATTGAAAAGGCACATAGACGTGGTGCTTAGGGACATGGTTTAGTGGTGGACTTGGCAATGTTAGGTTTATAGTTGGGCTCAATCCGAAGGGTCTTTTCCAACCTAAATGATTCTATGAAATGCGATCCAGGTGCCAGAAAAAGAGTAAATAAAGAGGGAGTTGCAAATCTGCAAAGCTAGGGTAGCCGAGATCAAATGCTGGGTGAGGCAGCCTGGAAAGGGACAATAGTACTGTAAATACTTAGGCAGGAACCAGAGTTACTGTAAATGATGGTACGTGAGGCTAGGGAATCTCCAAGCAGACCCTTGGAAGTGAGCTTGGTTGCTGTCACTGTCAGCTGGCAGCTGAAGTTTATTGAAAGAAATTAACAGGAAGGTATAACATGAGGCTCCTATTAATTATCTCGGCTATGGTAGAGCTTTTGTAATAAATTGCAGGATGGCAGAATCAAAGTGATAAATTAGAGGTGGACTGGAATATAAAGGTGACAGGTGAGGCTTCCTGCGTAGCAAGGCTTGATTTAGAAAGCACTCAACCACTTAGCAGCGGGCTGGAGGGGCAAAAGAGTAGTCTTGGAAAATCTGCTTCTCCTTTCCTGGCTTCCTTGAGATGCTGTTGATATGGTAATTATAGGTAAGCAGGTGATTTCTAAGCAAGAGATGTGATGATGCTACTGAAGCCTGAACAGGGCAAGATGGTCTAACTGAACAAAATTGTTCAATAGCATCCTGATTCTCACTTTTAACGGATCTCCTTGTCTTGCTCTTCCAGCAAAGTGTAATAGAAAAGCAAATTAAGCAGTTGCTCCAGAGAGAGATGGTTTATCTTTGCGGAAGCAAGAAGAGGATTTATTGTGTATGCCAAAGCAAGACTGAGCCACCAGTCTGTGCTCCTACCAGAAAAGCTGGGTGTAGTGTGTTGCAGCGCAGTGTGCGGGTCCATCCCCAGCCTCTGCCTGGAGAGCAATCGGCTGGTGTCAGACCGGCTCAGAGGCTGGTGCTGGTGCTGCAGCACGAGTGACGTGGGGTCCTTCGAAACAGGAGCACTGGCACATGGCATGGTGACAGCTGCAGGATCTGTATGGACAGAGCTGTGCCTTTCCGTCAAACTGCCCTTTTTCTCCTAGTGGGCATTAAGGATTTTGCTGTTTGTTCTTAATTTCCTGTCTTGTTTGAGCACAGTACCATCAGAGAGTGGTTCAGTTTCATTTATAGAGGGAAGCTGTTGGACTTGCACACAAAGGGATTTGGATGCTTTAGGGCCATATCTAAGTGCTCTCGTCAAAGTGTTCCTCAGCACAGCTTTTGCCAAGCTCACGGGTGCTGAAGGGCCACTCTGTGCCTGCGTTGGTTGAGCTTTCTGACTTTTCAAGACGTGAAGCCCTGCCTTGTGCCTGCAGATACTTTGGCTGTACGGCCCTAGCCTGTATCGTGAGCCAGGCAGTGTTCAGAGGTTAATACTGCTGCCCTAAGGAGAAGAGGTGCTTTTATTTATCCTTAATGTAGCTCATGGCCAAAACACTCGCCTGGGAGCAGGATGATCCTGTGCAGACCCTTCTTTTCTGCCTAACCTGACTCAAGGAATCTCTGTAGTAGCTGTGAGCCCACATCATGAAACGGATCCTTTTCTGTCACCTTGAAGATTGTCCTGATCTTTTTGATTTTTTTCTCCAGAGGCTCCTTATGTGCTGCACGTGAGTCATTAGCTAAAAGACTTTGTAACCCAGGGAGCAGAGCCCCCCCAGCCAAGGGTTTTCCTTAGCTCTCAAGCATCCTAGCTGCTAGCCTGCAGATCAAGCTTTTTCTCACTTGCTTTCTGGAGGCAGCATTGCTAGGAGATCTGGAAGTGATCTTGTTACCGAAATCTCGGAATGAAGAACTTATCGACACCAATGTGATGTAGATAAGCAGACACTTCTTTATTGACGGCCGGGTGCGTGAGCGAGTCCTCTCACGATCAACGCACGCCAGGTCCCAAAATCAGATTCCATAGATATAACTTATTCATACATATTCATTAAATATTCATGCATAATCATAACATTTCGCGTAAATCATTAACATACTCTCCTCCTATATCCGATTCTGTGCAGTAGAGCTTAGAAAGGTCTAGAAATGGGTCTGGGGTGCAATTTGGGTAGGTGGTGTATGAGTCGGTGGTCGCGATCTCCCCCTGCTGGAATTACCTTTTACTGAAGTTCACAGTTTCTTGGCAGGTAACCACAAGCTGTTCCAGTCGACTCTCCCCAGTTCCCATTAATCTCATATTCTGACATTTCAGTACACCTCTGCATACAGAAGACTGGTTAAATACAAAGAAACCTTTCAACCCTAAAGTTATTACCTAAGTTTTAACAATGGTTCCAGCCCCTTCTTCTAGCCTTGGTACAGGACGTACAGAAGATCCCATAACAACTTTTACTGTGCAGCTATAAGTTTCTTATAAGATTTTTTTTCTTATCCTTCTATATTTTAATTTTATTAAATGATTTTATAAAATCAATTAATCAATCAAATAAAATCAATCAATCTTAACTTATTAACAAATCGATAACAATCTTGTCTGGGCTGACGAGCAGGGCTGAGGAATGGATTTGGCCCTCTCCATCTCCCTGGGAGGGCGGAAAGGTTTGGGCTGGAAAACCAGAGGAGTTCAATGGCAGGGACGCAGCTGAGTGTGGGAGCAGGGTGCTTGGGTTTGAGAGCAGGCTGAGATGCCAGCGTTGGATGCTGCGGTGCTTGCAGGCTTTGCACAGGTTCCATGTGGCTTCTGCCATGCAGCTCCATGAAGGCACTTTGCAGCTGGTGGTTTCCCTTGCTAAGCACCTGTGGCTGCTTTGTCAAGTCCTCTGAGTGTGAAGCCTGGCTCCAGCTGTGCTGCTTGCCTGCAGCAGGCAGGAGTCACTTCTGTGCCGAGCCGGGGAGGCTCTGGCATTGCTTCTGAGGTGGGGGAGCGGTGGGCAGGAGCACGTGGTGGCAGACCTGTGGGTGCATCTGAGGCCAAGCATGAGAGCCCTGATGGGTCTCACCTTGACGTCTGTCTTGGAGTTCTGCCTTCTGAGGCAGGAAGCATCACCCAGCGTCTGGTTTCCTTTCTTTAGAGCGCTTCTGTCTTGGAGCCTGGAGCGCACCGGGGTGTCATATCTGAGCTCTGCAGTTCCTGCTCAGATTTGTGGCTGGACACCATGTGGGAGACGTGTTGGAGTGAGTTGCCGCAAGCTAGCTGGCTGGAGAGCCAGCTTTTATCTTCCCTGACCGGACTGTAAAGCCCCAGATAATGTATGCTGGTTTTCCAGCGGAGGGTTCCTGGTTCCCTGCCGAGCAGATGTGCTGATTTGGTTTGCTTGTGGCCGTGAGTCTCATGGGAAGCGTTTGTTTATGCCGTATGCTGCGCTGAAAATGCGTGAAGCTCCCTGGCAGCCGAGATGGCCTTGTAAGTTGGATGTCCTCAGCTGGCGTGTGTGTAGATGTGTGCACGGTTAATTGGAACAAGCTCATTAGGTGGCTACTCACCAGGTGCAACAACAGAGGACACCCCAAAGGCATTGTTGGAGCTGTGGCAACACGGTGATTTGCCTGTTCTCTTTTGCGTTGATGTGCTTGGGGTCCTCCCCAGGCAAGCAAAATAGGAATTAAGTTCTTGCTTTGTAAGTCAGCATGGAGGTTTTTCTGTACTCCTTAAAGAAATGAGTAGCTTGTCTGCAGTGTCTGGATGAACTTACCTGAAGCTGGGATCTGTGAGTTTTTGCTTAATTTTGGGATGTCAAAAAGTGTTAGGGTAGAGCTGGGTCTTTCAAGTCCCATAAAATAAGAAGTGGGCAAATCCATCCGTCCCTTGGTCCAGTTAGCCAGAAAGGGAGGGGAAATGATTTCTAGTCCAAAGTAGTGCTTAGTAAGTGCTGTACATACCTCTCTTTGATTTTTGTCGATGCTTGAGACCTGCTTTCTGGGGGTGTTTTCTCCTCTTTCCCTTTCTTGCACCCGCACTTTTTGAGATGCAGATGGAGAGGTCGTCAGCAGGCTGGTGGTAGAAAAAGAATGGCCCATGGACCTGTTGACCCATGCGGCCTGCAGGATGAGGATGCTGGAGAAGAGCTGCCGTGAGGATAGCCTTAAGTGGCCCTGCTTTCACTAACGTTGCGTTTATATTTGAGCTAATTGCTCATGCAGCTTGAATGGTTTCATGCTTTTCTTTCTGCTGTTACACCTTCGAACGCCTGTAGGGAGCCTTGAGTTTGGGTGTTAATAAGTGAAAAAAGGGGCCCTCGTTCTCCATGGAGAAAGGCTCTTGGTCACTGTGGCAATTTCATGCCTGGGAGGAGTCCTGTTTGCTGGATCATTTTTGCAAGTTAACCAAATTAGCTTTGAGAAACCATAGTTGATAATCAGAGTACTGAGCTCTGTGCTCCATTAGTTAAAACCATCACCAACCTCCTTGCACAAAGGGTGGGCATTCGGTTTGCAAAGTAGGAGAGCGGTCTGATTTTGATGCTCGGGGCAGCAGCGATCCCCGGCTTTAAGGTTGTTCCTAATACTCTGAGCACTTAGTAGGGTCAGGCGCAGAGTCGCATCGGGTCAGCTGCTTTTGCAAAATGAAGCAGTGAAGTGACATTTCTCTTTTGTTCCCACCGAAAAACTTTTGAAGAGTAATAAAGGACAGTTTGGGTATTAATCGAGATTTGGATAAAAATTCCAGTAAATAGTTCCAAAATAGATGGAAGTTGGAGGGAGAAGGTGAGAAATGCCAGCAGGCTCTGATGTGTGCGTGTGGCTTGTGAAAGGCTGTTTTGGCTCAGGGAATGTTTGTTGTGGGGTTTTACTTCTATCAATCTTCACTCTTCTGCTTCAACATGGTCTAATTATGAGACAGGGTGGGGAGGCCGCAGTTATGAAGGATGCCACAACCCGGAGACACAGCTGTCTCCTTTGGGTCTGCCATGTAGGGGATTCTGGATTTTCAAAGTCCCGTTGTTGTTCCTTGCAGGTCAACTGAGGCATGGCCACTGGAAAGCCCTGCTGGTTCACGGGGTCCTCCAGGATGGCTGGTGGATTCCCGAGCCAAGTGGTAGTGCCTCGTAATCCGAAGCTAGTCAGAGAGACAGAGAAGCCTGCAACTGTAAGTACCTGCTGCGGCCAGGTAGGAGCTGTGTAAGGCTGGAAACTGCCCCCACGTCCTTCCTCTACCTGCCCCTCCTGTTGTCTGGCCGCACTGTGAATCTGGACACCACCTCCCCGTCTCTCTGCTGCCGTGCTTCTGTTGGAGGTGGCGATCATGGTGCAGTAGGGGATGGACTGTGTGCTGCTTCAGGGCAAGCCCAGAGTCTGTCTGGATGTGCCACCGGAGCCAATTTAAATGGACGTACCGGGCATTGCACCGGAATAGCTGAAGCATGAGCGTGTGCTTCGTTCTGTCCCCTTTGTGTGGGCAGCAATGTTTTGTCACGTCGGGATGCTTGCCAGCGCTGCTCTGACCATACCTGCCCTCCAGGCAGCTGGGCATGTGGTGGGCTGCTCAAACTCTGCCTGAAGGTTTCGAGAGGTATGGCTGGTCCCAGATGGAACAGGTTCCAAAACAGTTGTTCTGTCCCGTATCCCCTGTGGAGCACAGACCCAGCGCTGCAGACAGCAGTGGAGTCAGGGCAGTTCCTCCTCCCCATCCTCAGACGTCCTTTGCTGACCAGAGCTCACCTGACTGAAGGCGACCTGGCGCTGAGGCTCTGTCGAGGAGATCTCTCTGCATACTTCTGTGGAGAGGTCTCGGAGGCCAGAACAGAGAAAACAAGTGCTAATTCAAAAGAGATAACTAAAACCTGGAGCCATTCCTCTCCACCTCAGTTTTGGCACAACACTGCTTCTCTGCTTTCCTCTGACTCACCCAGCAGTGACGTCTCCACACGTGTGGTGGTTGTAAGCGTTGTGCAAGGATGGAGTTAGGGGGTTGCTGGTAACTCCTCCCGACCTTCTTCAAAGGTCACTGGCTCAATCCAGCAAATCTGAAGAGGAAACAAATGCCTGAAGAGCCAAATCCCCCAACATGTCACATCAAATCACAAAGGAGAAGCTACTGGGACAGAGCCACTTGGTTGGAGCGTGTGTATTCCGCTCTCTATCATTAATTTACTGATGTTAAATATTTCAGCGGGTAATTATGGGACTTCCAGGACTATCCTAGTGGCTGTGATCACAAATTATTCATCAGTGGCTCTTGCACAAGAAAAGCCTTTCTGAATGAAGGCATTTCTGTAGCTCTTGCTGGTGTTTTGCATTTCAGCTGACTCCCTCTGCCTTCCTGAAGGAGATGACTCTTAGCACCAAGCAGAGGCTGGCCAGCACTCGGGAGATGCGGCGGCCCCAGATTACCCAGCTTCTCGACGTGAGCGAAGCCTCCCGTCATAAGGTAGCCTTTTCTTGCCCTTTTCCTTGCTGTTTGACGTGACATTTGAAGTGGGCCTATGCTTGTGACAGGCTTGCCTCCAGCTTATCTAAATACTTTGGTGGCAGTTTGTCGTTTCAAACTGCTGCTGGTGGTGGTGGCGTTCCTTCTGCTGGGGGAAAGGTGAAATGTTTTCCCCCAGTGAGCTGTTGAAGTCCTGGCCTGCACTAAGCCCATATAAATCACCTCTGCTGAAGTTGGTGGCTTTTGCTGGAGACGAGCTACTGTGGCTAAAGCATGATCCTGGAGAAAGGCTGGGGGGGGACACAAGGATGCAAGTTTGCAATTTCCCACCCTCCTGCTGAAATAGGCAGCCCTTGGTCTGGTGTAGTCTCTGTCAAACGCTTGGGGTCATCGGATGGCCTCAATGGTGGCAGCGTTGGTCTTTGAGGGCTGAGGGCCTACGGTAACTCTTCAAGGTGTAGCTCAAGCAATTGCATGAATGCTTTGGGTTGGAACGACGAGTGGGACCCTTACAGGGTGTTAGATTTTTCAGGCTGCCAGGTACACAGGGGAATGGCGCTGGGCAGAGGGGAGCGGGTGTGCTTTATCTGGATCAGTGTTTGCTTACATGTATGTTGAAAGCTGCTCTTCTTACACATCTGCTTAGTAGAACGCACGTTCCAAGTGGGTAGATGACTGAGGTAGGCTGTTGAGTGGAAAAGTGCCAGCAAGAGACCTGTAACAAATTGGTTGGGGATTGCCTTAGACAGCACGTGAGGTTGGGAACGCCTCGGACGAGCGCACACAGAACTGGCCGTGTGCTGTGGCTGCTGGCTTCAGCACGACCCTGACTCCTGTGCAGAAGCAGGAGACGTGCCTGTGTCTTGTGAGTGCGAAGAGTTCAGCTGGAAGGGGGGAGACAAAGCAGGGAGGGATTTTCTCCAAGTAATGCCTCTGCGCCGTAAGCGTTTGCTGTTTCTGTGTGTCGTCAGGCGCGCTTCTGTAGTGGTATTAACTGACGTGGCAATAATGGACTGTAATGAAGCATCCGTTGAAAGCTCATGGGAAAAGGAGATGCCAAGTCCAGCCCTATTCAAGTTGCGCAGTAGTGCTGGGGAAGGAGCTGAACCTTATCACCTCATCTGTTGCTTTCTTAACGGCGGTGTTCCTTTTTGGCCTGTCTTCTCTTCCTCATGGTTTCTAGGCTGTGTATCAAAAAAGAGATTTGAGGATGGGTTGGACTTGGTGACTGTCTCAGGGTAAAGATAATCCCCAAACTGTTTCCCGTGGAGTCTCCTGTAAATGCTTGGCTTTCACTTGCTGCACGAGTGCTTACGGCTCTCGCAGTAAGTGCTCTGGAGCGGTGTGACCGTGTTAGCCCAGGGCTCTGCCGGAGGTAAGCGCTGCCTTGCCTTTTGGAGCAGGAAACCTGGAGAAACGGCCAGCAAAAGAGCTGCTCGCTTGAGCCTGCTCAGTGTGGCCCAGAAACATTTGATCTGCTCAGAGCACAGGTGGGTGAGCTGCCGTTCCCCTGGCGTGAGCTGGGCAGGCGTACTCACCGGGAGACTGTACTTCACTGGGGACCGATGTAGTATTCTCTGATTGATGAATCTTTCTCCCAGCGGCTGAAACTCTGTTTTGCATCTGCAGTTCTCGGCACCTTCCCCGAGACAGCGCTCGTTCCAGCCTTTCCCGTCAGAGGTGGTATTCCAGAGCTACGTCCCCTACGAGGTCTATGAAGTGCCACTGACTCTGAGGAACGAGGACAAGGTAAGTGCTGGGATGTGGAAGTTTAACCCTGTGCTGGAACTGGAGAGCAGTGTCATCCGCGCGGTGCACAGCACAGCCAGTCACCTGCTGCAGCACAGCACATCCGGAGTAAAATGTCTCGCCACCTTTATTTTGCAAGATGGTGGAAATCTTGCCATGCTGAGGTTTCTCGCCCTGGTTTTGGCTGTGTGTTGGTAGTCCCTAACCGAAAGGAGCTTTTCTAGTCAGCATCCTTCCCCCTGAAAGCCCTGGATGGCTGGGAATGTTGAGGGCTGTACAGTTCTTCCCTGCCCTCGTGCTTTCCCTCGAGTGTACACCGTGTCCTGGTGGCTCCGTGGTTAATCTTGGTTTCCACAGGGCACCTCTGCCTCTGGGTGAGCTGCACAGAGAGCTGAACGGGCTGTCAGAGCTCGGGGGTTGAGTCTTCTCCGCTTTATGCTGGAGTAAGTTATAATTAGTGGTAACAGCGCTTCAGGAAAGGTGGTTTGAAACAGCAGTGGAAACAGACTGATGTAGCAGAAGCAGTGGGAGGCCTTTAGGTGCCGCTTCAGGCTCCTGCTAAGCTTAATTGGGTTCTGCTCAGGTTTTTCTGAGGCAATGTGACGCTCTGCTTCCCCTTTGGAGAGCCACAGCACGTTCAGAGTCAAGTGCCCTCGGAGGTCTCCACCTTTGCTTGAAAAACCTGATCATTTTGAGATTTCCCAAGAAAGCTGCAAATGGAAAAGCTGGAAAATGTCAGCAGTTTTGTTCCACTGTAAAGAGGGAAATTGAGACCTTTTGAATTTCAGTTGGGGAAACATTTGCTGGAATGAGGCATGTGCCAAGAGCAAGCTGGTGGGAAAAGGCAGAGGGAGGAAAGGAGCTGAGCTCGGTGTTCTCTCACTGCGCACTTTCCTACACGCAAGGGTTTCTCTTGATCTGTAGCAGTAAGTGCACTGGCAGCAGAGAAAGGTCAGGAAGAGAGGTGTAATTAAGGATACTCTTCTGTAATGAGGAATAAGAGGTATGTGTGAGGGGAGGGTGGGATGGGAAGATGGAAGTGTGCGCAAGAGCCGGTGAATTCCCCCCAGATTTCCAGATTTACCTGCTGGGGGGGACAAACAGGTGGACAACAAAAAAAAGCTGCCAAGGCAGCGAGTGGAAGGACAGCGGGAGAAGTCCAAGTATTTCCTGAGAGAACAGGTTTTGACAGGGATGTGGGTGAAAAGGGAAGACCCTTTGGCTGGGAAGGATGCGTGTGTGGTCCCTCAGTTATTCCTGGAGAGTACTGCACCATTCCTGGTCTGGCATTTAACTTGGGAACGTGGATAAGGTGTGGCATGGGTGCCTGCACCCAGGGAATGCCACTGGTGTGGTCTACACTGGGGTTTGGGCACCCCTTGCTGTAGGTATCTTCTTCCCAATTAAAATGTGCCTCAGTTTCTCTCTTCCTACTCTCTGCTTCGTTCCCACTGAGTCTTTTGGCTTCAGCTGCTCCATTATCCATGCAGCACCTCAAAATGGTTATCTTTGCCAAGTACCAGCCAACAGGCAAACAGTTGATTTGCTCTGTTCATGCTTCCTCAGGTGGAAAAGAACATCTGCATAACATTTCTGCCCTTCCCAGTAAGGAATAATAAACTTGTCCAGCTGCGCCTTGGGGTTTACGGGCCCTGTAAAGGGGGAGGCAATGTGTGAATGTGGGATTTTTCCAAACCGAACTAGTTTTGAAGCTGGTAAGACCTCAGCCATTGGAGAGCGTGGGTGTAAAAGTAAGATTAGCTCTAAGGAAAATCCTTGGTATGTTCTAAATACAGAAAGGTAGAGATGATAATCCTGAGAGGGTGTTCTATTCTAATTTTGTTGGCTTTTGGCAATGTCCTGGAGAAGAGCAGTGTTGTGCTCTGTCTCAGAGTTTTCGCACTGGTTTCCCAGATTCTTCTGAATCTTATACTGCATGGCAGCCTGAAGTTGTTTGCCCCCTAAAAATCCAGCTGACAGCAAAATGTATTCCAA
This sequence comes from Falco peregrinus, assembly GCF_023634155.1. Taxonomy (NCBI): domain Eukaryota; kingdom Metazoa; phylum Chordata; class Aves; order Falconiformes; family Falconidae; genus Falco; species Falco peregrinus. Next base: position 1,967,613 of record NW_026599603.1, read on the forward strand.
ATAGAGGCTCTGTAATGGTGCAACTACAGAAGTGCTTCGCTATATACTTACTGCTCTCACCTGTGTTGTACAATTGCTTTTCTGTCTTCAGGCTGTTCCTCAGCACCCTCAGGTGTTCTGGGTGGCTTTTGCTGAAGGTCTTAGCCACACGTGCTCCTCTCCTAAGGGACCTGGTGACCAGACTGCTTGTGTGCACTGTGAAACTGGCTCCTGGAACCCGCTGCCCCAGGACATTGCTGGGTTCCAAGGGCGTTTGGAGAGTTCAGGACTGCCTGGGCCATGGGTTACCAGGCTCGGGTGGGTGGTGCAGAACAAGCCTCCATTTTTTCCAAGCCTCCTGTGGGGTTGTTGTTTGTCAGTGAAGCTGCCCGTGAGTCCAAATCACCTGCTTTAGACTTTGAGATTTGGTGCTCAGGGGTCGAGAAATGCCTGCGTGCTGTCTGTGTGCTGGTGGTGTCCCAGAGGGCAGAACCGTGCAGCAGGGTGCCTGCAGGGACTGCTGGGGGTGGGCAGGGATCCCCAGGGATCTGGCTTGCCTGCGCTGGCAGCTGCCTGGCTACGGTCACAGGCAGCAGGAGCCTCCGGAGAGCAGAGGTTGGCTTTTAAAACTGAGACTCCAGCGGCAGTCAGTGCCGGTCATGTATCTCGAGGCAGAAGATGCCTTTGGAGCCCATAGTTGATAGCCAGAGCCTGGGGGGTTGCCTGGATTTCCATCACTTTGCCAAGTTGCTGGCTCTCATCCTCTGCATCAGCCTTTCCTTGTAGCGTATTGTGCTTCTCCCTTGCTTCTTTACAGCTCCCTGTGAATTTTCCTAGCCATCCTCTGTTTGTGGGGTTGTCGCTTTGTCTTCCCATGTTCCTCCTTTTGCTCTTCAGGCTTGCTTTTATTCCCAGTGAGGCCACAGTATGTGTGGTCTCCTCCTCTTGCTGGTCTGCATGCATGACTCTAGCCCTGCTCAAACCTAGCATGTTAAAGTGCATTTCTTCCTTCCCCCAGGATTAACACGTACTGTTTGGCTTTCAGACAACACAGTCCCCTTCTAGGGGCATGACTGCCTGGGTGTGTACAGGCAGAAGCCGGCAGGTTCTTTGGGCCTGTTGAATACACGGGTGGCTTGATTCAGATATTATATCTCGGTGCTGCTGGTGTCTTCCCTGCTTGGCCCTTCCTTCATTGCCCTGCTGCCTCTGGCCTTGAGCTATTTTGCCCAGGCAGAAGGGATTAATGTTGACTCTTGTGTATTATGTGCACGTACCTCCAGAGCTAAAAGTGCTTTGGAAAGGTGGTTAAGGAAGGCTATTGGCAGGTCTCTTCTGCTCCTGTTTCCACAAGCTGCAAAATCATACTTTCTTACCTTTTCTGCAGGTTCCTCAGCTGCTGAAGGTCACCTTGGAGAGGTCACCTTATTTCAAGTTGATCAGCCACCATGCCGTGTGCCGCAAAGTACCGCCTGGCATGCTTGTGACTTTCCACATCGTTTTCACCCCCAATGAGAACAAGGTGAGACTGGAGGTCCCAAGAGACAGGTGCCTTCAGCGGGAGGCGAACCTGCGGGGCTGGGTTCAGAACAGGGCGTCTGCTGTGGGGTTTGCGGCACTGCTAATATCTGTCCGTTGCTGTATGGTTATGGGTTTGCTCTGATAATTATAAATACAAAAGCCTATTTAAAATTGACCTGTTGTTTGGAGGACGCGAAGTTGAGCCTGATCAGAGTGAGGACCACCACTTTTGAAAACTGGAGTCACTGGGATGTGTATCACGTTGGACACAGCAGTGAGACAGTGGAACGTTCTGTCTGAAGCCGGCACTTTCCTTGCGCACTGGTTATAGCCCGTGCCGTGCTGCAAGGTTTGCTCTAGGCTGTGGTCAGGCAGCCTGCGGCTGGTCACATCCTGGCTGGCAGCACCATGCGATGCCACCGCAGCAGGGACTGATGGGCTGTGCATTCCCTCCCCGTGCTTTCCTGGGCGTTTGCAGGGGAAGGTGCACGTGGGACAGTAGGAAGATGGCCGGGAGGAGTGTTGATGTTTAGCCATCCCACCTCTCTACTCAGTGTTAGGGGCTTAATTATGATAGAAAATACTAGAGGAGTGAATAGATGCAGAGAGCTTTCCTCTTTCCCATCTGGCAACCAGTTCCCTGCCTCACCCTGGGCTGGAGCGAAGGTGATGCTTTTTCATACCCTCTGTGTTCCAGCCTTGCCGCTGTGCTGCCCCTGAGGATACTTGCCTGCCTGTGCTCCAGCTGTGATTCTAGGGGAGAAGATGTGCTCGTGGCGGGGAGCCAGCCTGGCACAGCCGCACTGAGCTCTAGATGTCTTTAATCACAGGGGGCCGGTGTGCTGCAGATGACAGAGACATCTGGAGCACACCCAGGCATTGAAGGGGCAGGTAGAATCTGCAGGCAGACACTTACCCCGGAGCCTTTGGGCAGTCACGCTGGTGTGGCTGTGGCTGTGTGCATGTGGCTGTGGCTGCTGTGTCAGCTGGCACCTATTCCCTGCCCCATGTGCCATGCTTTTGCTTGGAGGTTGGAACATCGGTGCTGTGGCTCTGGCAAGCCTGGCACGGTGCCGTGATGTGAAGGGGTGACAGTGTTGTCTGGAGGCTTCTTAATGCAGAAGGGTTTAGCACATGGCATGGAAGGGAGGAAGCATCGCAGGGGCATACAGCCAGGCTGACTCTTTCCAGCAGCACTCTGCTGCCTCTTGGCAGGGTTCTTTGTGTGGCTGTGTGGGCGAGGCGAGGTTAGGGGATAGCTCTGAGCCAGCTGATGCTTCTGCGCCAGGCCAGAGGCGCAGGATCCCTTTGGGCACAGCTGTTCTCTCATCTTCTGTTTGCTGCTTAGATTTAGTTTAATGCCCTGTCCTATCCTCAAACAGCGTGGCTGTAGCAAACTAAAGAGGAAATGCCCTGCGGCCCCTGGCTCCCTGAGCTTGTGAAATGATCTGTTGCTTTGGGGAGGGACTGAGAAATGGTTTTACATCATTCGTATGGAAGGTTAAAATGACCTTGGCCTAGGGCAGTTCTCCATACTGCCCAAGTGACATAAGAGCTTAACCTCACCGAGGTAGGCTTTGCAGAGGACGCTGCTTCCTTTAAAATGTGATTTATTAGTATTCATGAGCATTCATTTTTGGGGTGGAAGTAAATCGGTTCCCATGAAGGGCAAATTGCTGCTCTTCAACTATAGAGAAGCAGCAGAGCAACACATGAACATCACCCCAAATAGAAGTAGGGTGAGAGAACCCCCAGGAACACTCATGTCCAGTACTTTGTCCCTTGTCTTGCCCTTGAACTGGTGAGTGTGTGGCATTAGGGAGCTGTGCCAGCGAGGTCCTCTGTACAGCTTCAGCGACACCACGGCAGTTTCTGCTGACCTGGGTTTTGTGCTCCTTGCAGGGCATTGGGGGAGGGATGTGGGCTGCTTGGTGAGGAGCACAAGGGGGATTGTACAGCAGAACCAGAATGTTGTACAAACGGAATGTTTTGGCTCATACTTGATGGAGCGTGAGTCAGCGGAGTGCCAGAGTGCTGTAGCTGAGCTAGAAATGCATCAGTAGCATGGTCAGGAGGTGCAGAGCACCTTGCAAAGCCCTTAGCCAAGAGGCAGGCTTTGGGAAATGGTTCCGTAAAGCCACCTGCGCTGGGCTTGCAGTTGCTTGCCTGCAGAGTATCTGTGTGTTAATTGCAGAAGGCTCAGGAGTGCTGCCTTTGAACAACCTCTACATCCCTGATGCTGCACGATCCACAGGGACTGTGGGTAACCCAGTGAACTGGGATGCGGGTCTTCCTGATGGGGAGTTGGTTTGTATAATTCTCTTGCTTTGAATCTGTTCTTCCCTGGGGTAAGTCTGACTTGAGTGAAGTCACTCCTGAATCAAAGGAGTACAGTTGTGGCCAAGCCTTAAGTACTAGGGCCATGTGAGCTGTTGGTGGCTGAAATGCTGTGTGCCTCGTAGCCCTTTCTTGGAAAATGAGCAGTTCCCTGCTGTCTGGCAGTCATTTGGGAATGTGCCACGTGATTGGACTGTCAGTAAATAAATAAACAGCTGGTGTGCCTCTTGGTTTATTGGCACTTGTGTTATAAATGAACTGCTAATTTTTCTGCTGGGCAACATTTCCAATTTGTTACTCTTGCTGCTTCTGATTTGCACGTTTCTGTTTTATGGCTCCAGTTGTACAGCGTGGGTGTTCTCGTGCCAGCCCCTGTTCCCACATGTTCTTGCGTTATGGTCTGACGGCCTCTGCTGAACTGGAAACCATTGTGGCACTGACTGGCAGATAAACAACAGACAGAAATACTTCCATTTGTGCGTCCTACAGGCTTATTAATAGTTTATTGTAAAGGAAGAAGGAAGTAAGAAGCACATAAAAACATAGCACAGCTTATTCCGTGTTGTCGTCTTGCTCTTTTCACTGTAGCAGTGCACTGTTTTCAGGCAATGCAAGTTCAGTCTGTGAGGTTTGTGAAATTCATTACTGATGCTCGGTGGAGACTGAATTAATGCACATTGATTACTATGAAATACGACAGGACAGCGAGTTACTGCATTACTGAAATGAAGTCCTTTACAATTCAGCGCAGCCCTGTTAGATGCTTTGTAGCGCCCAGAAGCTATTCCAAGTATACTTTCAAGATGACTCGTGTGGGGAGGAAAGGGGCAGAAGACCAAGGCAGATGGCCCGGTGATAAATGAACCTGGAGCTAAGCGACTCATTTCAGAGTGCTGCGAACCGGCAGCTGAGGGGGGCAGGTGCAGGGGCACCCCCTTCTCCTGCGACTGTATCTTCATCCTCCGGTCCCTCCTCTCTGGTCATGGCCCTTATTTTCCAGCCTTTGATATCAGGGTTTCAGCGGGAGCTTTCCCTGCTTGGCTTGCCGTGTGACCTCATGCTACAAGGATCTTTTCTGTGCAAGTCGTCTGCTGCAAGGAATTCAGTGCAGGATTTAGGATGGGTTATGCAGGAAATCTGACATCCGAGTGTGGTGTTGTGGGCAGCTAAGGTTGATATCACTGTGGCAGTATTACCGTTAGCCCCTGAGTTTGCAGAGAGCCTGAAACAGCATCAGAGACGAGCAGCTGCTTCAGTTCCAGCGGGTGCCAGTTCAGATGCCAGTGGCGATACCTGGAAGGCCAGAGCTTGTAATTTACTGCTTGTCAAAGGGGTGTGAGAGAAGGGGAACCATCGTACAACTGTCTGCCATCCTTGCAATGGAGAGGGGAGTTGTATGAAGGATGTAGTCATGTTTTCATGAAAATCTGTAGCCTGAAGCTGTGTCTAAACACAACAAACTTTAGAGCATAGATGGGATGCAACCCCTCTGTCATCCAGGCACGTTTATTTAGAAACGTGGTCTTAAACAGTCTGCTAAGGGTTTGTAGTTGCGAAGCAGAACAAGATTTTGCACTGGTCTCAACAGTTGCCCAGGCTGTAAGCAAGTGTGTAGCAGAGTTAGTGTCCAGGTAGCACGAGGCAGTGCTGCAGTGGAGACTGCAACCCGTTCCCCACCCAGGGGGGCAATTCAGCTTTCAAAAGCTTAAGGGACCATGGGTCCACAGCGACACAAACAGCCAGCTTCTGCCTAGCACCCCTCCTGCCTTGGGTTTCGCCCTGTTTGGGCTGACGCTGCATTCAGCCTGGTGCAAGGTCCCACTTTGGTGGGGTGGTAGAGCGTGGCTGAAGGGTCAGCCTGCTCTGAAGTCCTGAGTCAAGCCTTGCACGGGATGCCATGTTCCACGGTGTCCCTGGAGAGGGGGCTTGGGACATAATGTGCATCTGCATGAATGGTGAGAGGCAGCTTTCTCTCCCAAGGTCGTGGTTGTCTCTGTGAAACCAAATCCTTGCTGCTTTAGCCTTGCCCTCGGGTCCCTGGAGAAAGAATTCCCTTTCCTTGTGCGTTGCTGTGCAGGTTGTCCCGGTGCCCCTCCAGCAAAGGAGCTGGGAAGGTTGCCTGTGCTTGCTTTTGGGGGAGGGGGGGATTTATTTCTTGGGCTCTTAATTGCCTTGCTGTCATCCATTTGCTCCTTAGCAATGACAACGACTTGACAATTACTTCCTTTTACTTCCCTCAAATACCTCCAGTTGTTTTAAGTTCCTTTTTTTTTATCTCCCTGCTGATCTGAACTTGCATCCTCCTCTGTCTACCTGGCATCTGGAAGAGAGAGATAAGTAAATATGGCATGCCAAGACTTAATAAGGCAGGTAGCTTTCAATTGGCTTTGCCTTTGTTACAGTAATGTGGCCGAAATAACAACAACAGCAAAAGCAAATGGCACTCTCCATTTGCTAATGCAGTTTCTGAGCATCTGAACAGTCTGGGAGGTGAAGTACCCAGGAGGTAATGGGTGCTTTAAAGTCATATGGGCTGCCCGTAGCTTTTATTTTAGAGGGCCTGGGCTGCAAGATTGAGTACAAACTTGCTAATTCAGAAAGACTTGCTGAAGATGAAACCCTTGCCTGGAATATGATGTTAAATCCTGCAGGTTGCTTGCTGCAGTTCCCTTGCTAGTATTTTACCTTCCAAATAGGAAAAGCAAAAGCCCTTGTGCAGTTTGTAGGGTGACTGTTTGAGATGTCTAGAAGAAGAGATCCTTCTTTATTCTTTGTGCCTTGGATGGGGCAGCATCTGTTTTGCCAACCTTAGTGGTGGGTGAGGCGCTGGGTGGTGGGTGAGGTGCTGGGTGTCAGCTGTTGTGTTGGAGCACTGGGTACGTGTCTGTGCCACGGCTGGCTGCCTTAGGGCCCTTCCAGGAGGGGATGGGGATGGGAGCAGGAAATCCCAACCGCGGAGGAATCCGGATCAGTTCTGCTGAAGGGAGTTTGCTGCTGTGTGCGGTTCCTAAATCAAAGTGCTTGCTGCTTCAACAATTACAAGAATATCAAATGAGTTAAAAGCACCGGGGCAAAAATCAGGGCAGCGAGTGAGTGATGAGAAGCAGAGCTTTGATCAGCTCATCAACAAGAGCGCTGCTGGGGGTAATGGCTCCTGGCCCTATGGCAGCAGCTTTACCACTGATTTCAGTGGGGGCAAGGTGATAGTTCCAGCGCAGCGACGCCATGCCATACATCTGGAGACTGCTCTGCTCATCCCTACAGTAAAATGCTTTTGGTAATTTGATTTGCCTTCCTGCTGCTAAACGCCAGGCAGCCGGGGCGCGGGGGGGATTGCCTGGCTCTGTTCTGAACGAGCCAGTGGCTGGGAATGCACAGCCGGCTTTGCTCTGGTGGGGTGTCTGAGTGTCCCCCGTGTGCAGCTCCCGATGCCGCCTGCCTGGGGTGGGTGTGCTAACCAGGCACGCCGTCACTTACTCCTCTAGAACAGACCTTACAGAGGGGTTCGATTACGGCATCAGCCAGAGCTGTCTCTGTGTCCCCTGGGGCTGGGTGAGATGTAAAGGGAAACTGAGATGAGGCAGAGGAAGAACTCTCTTGAATTGCAGTGCAGAGCTGGCGTAGGCTGCTGAGGGCAGGGGTGGAACTGTTAGTGCTTTGAAGTACCTGTGAAACCTCTTGCAAAAACAGTTTGGGTCTGGAGCTGAGCCGGCTCTGGTGTGGGGAGATGGGTCAGGTGGCTTTTGAAGGGTGCGTGTCCCCAGCCTTGGCCCTGTAAGGCTGTGGGAGCGGGTGAGAAATACAGCTGTACCCTACACTCAGCTGGCATCGCAGCAATTACCGTGTCCAGCTTGTGAAGCATTTCCCCAGCGACTGACCGTTGACCATGCATGTGCTGAAGTCCTTTTGAAAACATACCTGAGCATCCCCTGCCAAGCTTCAACGAGGTCTCCGCGTTGCTGGCATTGGAGTTAGTGCTGTGGCACAGCTGGGTTCTCAGTGGTGCTTCCAATAGTCTGCGGTGGCGATCGAAGCAGGTTCCATTAGTGCTGTGATCCCTTGCGTGAAGCGACTCTGTTTTGGTGCCTCGGAATCAAAGCATCAGATAATTGTGGTGCTGCCAGCTTGCTGCGAAAGCGGGTGAATCAGTGGGCTTGTTTCTTCTTTGCAAGTTAACAACTGTGTGCAAGTCATGCTGGAATGAAAGGTCATGAAGGTAAAAAGTACTGTTGCGTTACTGAATGATACTGCTACAGTCCTAGAAAACAGCAATTTTCCTTCTGCCATGGGGAAAGTACTAAAAGCATTGTGCTGAGATTGTTTCTTTCCCTGCAGGATTATTTCCACGAGCTCATCTGCATCACAGAAAGGGAGAAGTTTGTTGTGCCAATCCGAGCTATAGGTGCCCGAGCTATCCTGGACTTCCCCGACCAGGTGAACTTCTCAGCCTGTCCAGTCAAGTACAGCACCCAGAAAACGCTGCTGGTTCGCAATGTTGGTAACCGGGCGGCCCGCTACTGCATCAGCACGCAGAGGTAGGGAGCTCATCTTTTTTTGTGCAAAACACTGTGGCGTGATAATATAGTTGGGAAACAGCGACAAAAAGGAACCGGAGCACCTGAGCTGCCGTGCTGCTGCCGTGGCTGGAGATGGGCAGGGCACGTGGGTTTTGCTGTTGATTATAGTGTTTGAAGCATGGCGCAACCTCTGCTAAAACCCTGCAAGCTGCAGAGTGGAGTTTTATAGTGCAACGGTGTCTTCAGAGCACAGTCGTGCAAGACTGATTCTGTTAGACTGAAGGAGCAATTGTAAGAAGGCAGCTGGACTGCCCTCGGGCTGTGGAAGATCCTGCGGGGCAGACGACAGCTCTAGGAGCTCAGTTCCTGCAGACCAAGGGCAGTGTTAAGAAATGGGCAAGCTCTGAGCTGGTGGAAGAGACATTTAAGAATTTATCAGCAGCTTTGTCTAGAGTAGCAAGTGCAATTGGAGATTGTAGATCAAAGCAATTGGTATAGAGACCCTGAGAAAAACAGGCTGTGATCCAGAACCTGGTTTTCCAGTAGGTTTGATCTGGTCCCTGGGATCCAATATTCTTCAGCAGAATGAGCTTGTAAGTGGAGATGAGCTGGCAGTGGCTTCAAAGCTGCACTACAGCCCCAAAGAGGAATGCCTTACAGCGGGGGCACAGGCCAAAGATGCAGCAAATACCTGGTGCATGGGTTGGGAGCCTTTTCTAGAGCTTTGTCTCTCTCGGATCTCCTGGAAAGTGCTCTAGCATGCTGTAGTAGCCACCACCAACCTCCTTGATCCTCAGTACCTTCTGAAATGGTTATGTGGCCCTGTTGGACAAATATACGCGTTCCTTGGGAGGCCACAAGCACGTGGTATTTGGGCAGTCTCCTGGTCAAGCGCCCGATGTGTGCTGTGTCGTGGACAGCCTGTACTGTTCCTGTTGGTCTGAGAAGACAGTCACTGTTTTTCCAGTTTGCTGAACTGCACCTGCAAGGAAACCAGTTCAGCTGGCTGGTAGTTAGCTCCGAGTTGCTTGGTCCCAGAGGTCTTGGTGCAGGAGCTGAGGTCCAGAACACAGCAAAGACGTGCCGTCTGCCTTAGTGCACCTGAGTTGCTTCAGTTTCTTCCCCAGGAAAACAGGGGTCAAGAGAAGGCTCTTTGCTCTTTCTCCTGGGAAGCGTGAAGGTCCAAGAGGCTCCTACCAAAGCCTGGCAAGGCTATGGAAGCTTCCAGGATGCTATTCAAGCAGGCTGCTGCTTTTCACTGTGGAAATACGTAGGCAGGACCTTGTAAATCCCTGTACAGCTTCCCTCTGGGATTTCCAGATCTAGTCGTCACCACCAAAACAGATACCCAGTCGTGTCTGGCATCTCTTGGCAATGTCCTTGCCAACTCTTCTATTGAGTGATCCAGCGTGTGTTGAATCCTGCTTGATACGGATTTTATGCTGAACTTCAGCAATTAAATTTTTCAGTCCTGATTTGCAACAGAGAGATGGGAAGTGTTACAAAAGCTTTATTTCATACGACACACAAAAAAGTACAATTCTGAATAACTGGATTGTGTGTGTGCAGAGATCAAAAGCTGGTAAGATTTCCCATGTCAGCTGAAGGCATCAGTCATCTCTTCCATTTCATTACGAATTTTGAAAGCCAGTTTGAAATTTCAAACTGATGATTTAAATCTTTGAGTATAAGCAGCGTTTTATTCTAATGAAGTCGCCTCCACTTTCATTCAGATTTCTTTTTAAATACTCTGAAGTTCCTGTGTTTCTGCTGTTTTTATTTTTTTTGCTTTAAGTGTTCAGCAAAATGTCATAATGGATTCTTCATTGGGAACTTTCTTAGAGGTTGAGTTCCTCCAATGCCTGTCTGTCTACCATCTGCTTGGATATATGCACAAATGTATAGGAAATATGAGAAATTTGGGGGCTATATGTGAAATGGAATTGGGCTGATGGAGAAGAGAAACTCAGAATAACTTTGGAAGGGACCTCTGGAGATCATCTGACCAAACACGGCGCTCAAAGCAAGACCAGTGTCAAAGTTCAGTCGGGTGTGCACACAACATGAGAAGTAAGATCGGGTAATACCAGCCTTGCTCTGTCCTCCTCCAGGCTGTGCAAAGCCCTTTATCCCAGCATCTCCCTGTATGTCCTGTGCTGCAGCCTCTAAGCTCCCTTTCCGTAGAAAGGCTTTTGTGCCCTCCAGCCTGTACTGCCAGGGATTCTTCCACCCCAAATACAGGTGGCTGCATTTCCCATCCCTCGGCTGCATGCAGTTCTGCTGTGTCCCAGTGAATGGCAGCCCAGCCCTCCAGTATCTGGACCGTAGTGCCCCAAGCTTGTATCCCCCACTCAGAATCCAAGTGTTCCCCCCTCTTGACCAGGTCAGCACATCCCCTTGCAGCCTGAGAGCAGAACCCCCACGTTCTTTCTCCCTGTGCGATGAGGCCATGGTGTGCCAGGAGCGGTTCTTCCAGCCAGTGCTGGGGACTGCACTGTGTGACAGTGGGTTCCCTGCTGCTTGTGCTGTGAGAAGTTGCTCAGGTACCTGCCCCGAGGTCCCAGGTGAGCTCAGTGGCTCCAGCAACCCCAGCAGAAAAGAAGTGGCCTCCCAGCTGGCTGGGAGTAGGCTGGAGAGTCAGAGCAGTACTAGTGTAAATATAGAAAGTCTCTTCCTGTCGTTCTCATTGTTAAGGCTGGATAACGAGTTTCTTCTCCATGGCATTCAGGGAGATAAATGTCATTCCAGTACGTTTCAGTTGAAAATGGCGTCTGGAAGCAGATCTCAGCGCAGCACTGCCTTTTCCTGACGTTACAGACCTTGTGCTACGCTGTGCTATGGCGCCAGAGAGGATCCGTCTGAGAAGATACATTAAGGAATGGCCCATCAGGCTCTGAAAGCTCAGGAAATGATGCTACAAGGTGCAGTGCTAGGAGCCCCCTGTAGTACCCCTATACGACATCGAGGTGTGGGATTGGAGAGTTACCACAGGATGTACAAGGACAGGACAACAGATGCCAGAACAGATCCCTATGAAATTGCTTACTAGTCTGGTGTTGCTCCCTTTCTGCAGGGCAGTAACGGGCAAGATCTCAGCAGGTTCTGGCGGGAAGGTCTCCCTCAGGCTGGTGTGGCTAGAGGAGTTTATACAAGCTGGGGATTGCAAGGCACCGCTGGGAGATCTGGACCTGTGACAGTTTAGATGTTGTACAACAAAGCAAACGTACAAATGGACGTAGTTAAAAAGGATGTCAGAAAAGAAGCTGTTAAAAAACCTCCAAACCTTATGTTTCCTGTTTTTTCAGGAGCAGTAGTGATTCACTAACAGGGTAGATCTAACAGGACAAGAATTATCCTAAAGAACAGCTCACAATTAATGGAGAGAAGGCCAGAGTTTAGCCTGCCAGCTTCATCTCTTGGCAGTGGCTTTCATGTGGCTATTAGTGTGTCAGGGACGTTTCCTTAGCATCTCTTATCTGTAGGCTGCAGCGAACAGCTTAGTGATGTGGACTGAAATTCAGAGTTCAGGTTAAGCATGGACCTTGCATCCCTCTGGGTCTTGGAGAACCAGGTCTATGTGAGGGATACCAAGCTCCTGCGACAGCAGTAACAAAGTTGTCCCGTGGGTACAGCGTGGGGTGGGAGGCAGGAGGTGCGGTGTCTGACTTGTGCTCTGTTTCTCAGTCCTGAGAATGAGTCCTGACCTTGGTGGGATCCTCTTCTTCTGATAATTTGAAGATGGGAAGATACCTTCTTTCTCGGGCATCCCCTGAAGTCATCCTCAGGAGTGTTATGCCCATCCCAGCTATCTGAGGGCAGGGGTATGCAGACAAGGGGATGGGATGGGAGGTGTGCTGAAGTGTGGCCCTTAACCAGCAGCTTTTCTGTTCTGGCCATGTTTCGGGGGGGGGGGGGGGGGGGGGGGGGGAGTGAAAAAAAAAAAAAAAAGTTGGGGGAATTTTTCTGTGCCTTTCCCCCAGCAGGCAGTGACGCTAGCCAAGCACCAGCAGAGCCCTGCCCAGTATAACCAGGCACAACCCCCAGTGCAGGTGCAGGGCCATGTAGAACAATCCAGTTCTGAGGCTGGCAGGGCCTTGGCTTTCCTCCTCCCTCCCAGGTGTCTCAGGTCCAGCACGTGAACATCGCAGGCCCAGTGCTTCCCCATTAGTCACTGCCAATGTTCTTGCTGTTGTCAGGGGAGCAGGTCAGGCCCCTAATTGCAGCAATATCTCCTTAATGAGCAGGAACTCCAGCAATGTCATCAGCTGTCACTACTTCCATGAATGAAGCTCAGCTCGTGCATGGCTCCAGTTTTTCTCATTATTTTTGTGTGCTGCATTCCCTAATCACTGGGAAACTCTCTGGAAGGTGTTTTTGAGGTGACAAATTGACCACCAGCAAAGCACTAAAGCCAGTAACTTTTGCTTTCTAAGTGAGGCTGTACAGGAGCCACAAAGCCCAGCTGCTGTTGTGCAGGAGCATGTTGCATCTGACTTTTCCCTGAGCGTTAAAGAACTGAATTATGTGTCTGTCAGCCGAGAGCTGTTTACCTGGCCACAAATCATAATTGCTCGTGTTAAATCTAAAGTACACCAACACGTTTTCATAATTATTTCCAACACATTGCACAGAATTCCTCCAGCAGGCCAAGCAAACAGTTACCAAGCTTGGATTACAACCCGGAGCCCCAGATTGCATTGCTTGTGAATACACCGAAAAGCTCCTGTTAAACTTGCCTCGATATGCTCCTGCTGATGGTGCTTCATTTAGCCAGAGATCTAATTGTTCAGGTTGTAAATGGGTACTCCTTTTGTGTCTTGTTCCCTTGTTATTGTATCACTCTAATGTGCCTTTGCACTCGTAGAGATTTTTCTTTGCTTAGAGCAGCTTTCACTGAAACACTGTTAAAATGTGCCCTTTCTTAGGCAAAACCAGGATGCTTTCAAGGTAAAAAAAAAAAAAAAAAAAAGAGTTGAATTCTGCAAATTAAACTCCAGTTATTCTCTGGTCTTCAAGAAGAAATTCTCTTCTCCCTGTCTGATTTCCAGGCTGCAATCTCACTGCCTTGACATTTGTATCTCTTGAGGTGTATAGGTGGCAGGAAAAGACGGATTCCTGAGGAAGTCTGTGTCAAGCTGTGCATGCAAATAACCCTCACCATCTCCGTGTTCTTCAAAAACCCTCCTCCGATCGTATTGCTAGCAGTCAGACTCTTGAGCCTTGCTGCAGAGAACTGGATGCAGGGTATGGGGGAGACGAGGTCGTTTTATAGCATAGGATGTTCTGAGGGCTGGAGCTCTTCAGGAGTCGAGTTGGTGGCTCAGTTTCTGATACTGTCTGTTCTCTTTTTCTTCTGCTGACTGTGGTTTGTTTGCTTCTTGCTTGCGCAGGTGAGCTGGAGTGAACGAGACAGCCACATAGTCCCCAAATGTCCCACAGTAATCCTGATGTGCCTCTCTGTGTTGCAGCCCTTTCTCTGTCGATCCCTCTGCTGGGACTCTTGGGATTGGTGATGCCGTGCAAGTAACAGTGGACTTCCACCCACAGAAGACGGGTGATTATTCCGGGTCCCTGACAGTACACTACGACACAGGTAAGTGCGGGACACTGCATGGTGCCCACGCTCTGCGTCCTTCAAAGCAGAAGACTGTTAAACTTGCTTTGCAGACTCCTCTAAACCCTTTTCTTTCTAAACCCTTTTCTTTCAAAACCTCTGCATGTTTTGGTGCTTCAAGTGAGCAGGTAAGGGGCAAAGGCTGAGTGTGCCCTTGTTCTGTGTGGCTGCGTGCTGGTCTCTCCCTGGGGGACGCTGGTGTCAGCCGGGAGCGTAAGTGTGTCTGTGTCCCCGGCTCCTCTCCAGGAGAGCAGCAGTAGGGGATGCTCAGCAAAGCGTGTAGAAGCAGGCAGTGCATGTGCTTTCTGCCTCGTGGGCCCTGGAGTTAGCATTTTTCTGTGCTAGAGGCTTTATTCTCATCTTTGTTTAATCACTTCTGATGGTTTTACCTTCCAAGCCTTTGTCCAGTTGCTTTGTGGGTTTGTAGCTATGAGCATCTGTAGGCTCCCATGGCAGTACGTTCCAAAGGAAGGAATATTCTTTGGGAAAGTGCTGGTACTACACTTCTGTAATTTCTGACTAATACTATTTCAGGCCCTTGGGTTCCTGTTTTACGACAAATGGTGACAAATTTTTCCTCCTTCGGATTTTCCCAGGCCGTTTGTGCTCTTACAAACCTACCTATCTCTTGTGTGATTTCTAGGTTAAGGAATCCTGTTCAGTCTTTGTATAGAAGCTGCTCTGTACTTTGGAGAAGGGCAGAAAGAATGATTACATTTCAAAGGCTTCAGCTTGGCTTTGAAGATCAAAACTATACCCATTATTTCGAGACCCACGTGGCCATGGGTTTAGACAGTGAGACCATGATAGTTTTCGTGGAGTTTATTTTGCAGTAGTTAGTTGTCTCGTAGAGCATGAGGTCATGTTTCCATGAACCGGAGTTGTGCATGCTCGAAGCACTGTGCATGTCTCCCAGTTCTTGGGTCCTGCTTCCTCTGCTTGCCAACGTATGCCGAGGATTCAGCGGAGGGGGAAGGCAAGCTTATAAAGCACGCCTGCCTCTGTAACGCTTCTGAACCTCGGTTATTTTTGTACGCTGAGTTGTCTGTTACAGAAAGCAGGCTGTCCAGTCACTGGAGACGTTGCTGTTTCTCGCAACATAACTCGTGTCTGGCCACGAATCCCTCCCACTCCTCCTCGGCTCCCTTAAGAGCAGAGAAGTCGAGGTTATACAGGCACGAAGGCTGAACTCTCCATGTGTGGAGATGAATGAATGGCTGCAGAGATCTGTTTGAAGGGTGAGTCGTTCTCCAACCTCCCTCCAAGAGAGGGGGGGCTCTTTTTGCCGGCACGACTGTGATACTGCCGCATTGTGTCTGGCTTAGGGTTTAAGGAGTCCATCCAGTAGGCAGCCAGCTCTCCCCTTGTGCTTTTGTGTGGCAGCCTTGGAAAGGCAGGTCCATCCCCTGGCTGCCTTGCTGTAACCCGTGCAGCGAGGGGAAGGCTCTGCCTCGGCAGAGGGATGCTCTCCAGGGATGGCCGGGTCGCTGCCCTTCTCAGCTGGGGCTGGCTCTGAGGCTTTAAACACGCTCCACAGAAGTGCCATTTCGATGGAGAATGTCTCGTGTTTGGGGTTTGCTTCTCACCTGGGAGGCCCTCACCTGCAACAGGCAGAGTAGGCTCGGTGCTCAAGTTTGTGCTTAGTTGACTCCTGGGAGTTGCTTGGTAGGAAGAATGAAGGTTTGGAAGCTCTGGCAGTGAGGGACGCTTTGGTGGGGGTCTCTTCTGGAGGGTGAAGTGCTGGCAGGTGCTCCAGCAAGACTCCAGGCGTTAATCGGCTGCTGTGCGCAGCCAGGGACTCTCTCCTCTTCAGCTCGGTCTGAGGCGGAAAGCAAAGGTGTGTTCGCTCGGGTTGTGGGACAGCTTGGGAATACTCGGTGTAGACTTGCACGCTCAGGCATAGGCACCAGCAGGCTCCAGGCAGAAGAAATGGGCTTGCAGGGCTGTGATGGGCAGGTTGGTGTGGGCCGTGCCCCACCGGTCTCATTCTGACATATCTTCACAGACCCACAGCAAGTGAGGGCACTGCTGCTCCAACACAGGGAAGTTCTCATCCGCGTCCCATCCTGCCGTGGGCTGTCACTTTGCCTGTTTCTCTTCACCTCCCTCTTCTGCCTGCATGCCCCAGGCATCTTGTCATGTTGGCAACAAGGGATCAGGAGAGACACAACCCTGGTGGCGTGCTTGCAGGAGACTCTGGGCGAGCCGTGACCGAGGTGGGGCCTCCTCCGAGTCACCTGAATGACTTTGGATGCAGAATTCCCTGTGACCCAGGTGGGATGGCAACCCAAAGGCCACCTGGGCACACTGAAAACATCTCCCTGTAGATAGTGTTGCCTTGGGGATAAATGTCTACAAGCCCACCCAGAAGTAAGGTGCTTAAGGTGGTGCCCAGGACATCCTCATGCTGTACACCTGCAGCTCTTGGGGTGCAATAAATATATTGATCTGTGGAACTGCTCACACAGCTAAAAGCTGTGACACTTCTGTTCCCTGTGGTTTCCTCCGTTCCTTGTACTCCCATCAGCAAGGGCGATGAGCAATGTCTGCCTTTTGCTTTGTTCTAGGTGAAGATACGCACACAAGCCTTCATGGAGCCGCTGAAGATGTCAACATCAGGCTGGACAGAAACTCCTTGGCAGTTGGGAAGACCTACATCACGCTGTCAAATCACAGATGTGTGGTCATCCACAACCGGAGTAAAATCATAGCCCACTTCCAGTGGAAGGCTTTTCTTACTCAAGAGGAGGAGGATCAGGAGAAGCTGAGGTTCGTTGGAAAGATTCCTTTCAGTAAGACACACTGCCCAGGAGTGAAACTACCATACGGCCTCAGAGGGATGTTGGTGCTTTTTTGGATGGTGTAGGAGAAATAAAGCATCCACCGCATCCGGGTCTGTGTCCATGGGCTTCAGGGTAATGGAGCTCGGTGCTTCCCATTCTGGTTCCATCCATGTTCCAGCTGATGTTTTGGGGAGGAAAGGTTGATTGCAATGACTGCATTTCCTCGGAGAGCAAATTCCCGTCTGTGGGAGCCCTAAATCAGTGAGGCCAGGTCCCTGGGCTCGCAGGGGGTCTGTGAGGCTGAGGAAAGTGTCGGCACTCCTTACCTGGGACGGCGTTGAGCGGTAGCACCTAACAGCTGCAGGCAGCGTACCTGCTGTGATATTCACTGCAGTTTCTTCCCCTCCAGCTCTGGTAGGATGGCAACCTTCTTCAGCCTGCTTTTGCAGTAGTGCGCAGGGCAGGGTGCTTTGCTGGCCCCGAACGTTGAGGCCATCCGGCTGTAGGATGCTGAATTGCCTTGCGCTGTCCCGGCTTCCAGCACAGCGAGGTATCCCTGCCCCTTCTCCGGGGCTGGGGAGAGTTCGGAGGTGGAGGGTTCTGCGGGGAAGGCAGGGACAGGACTTGGAAGTGCCTTTGGGCGTCAGCACCTGTGTCTTCACGGTGCTGAGAGGTGGGGCAGGCTCTCCAAAGGGTGTCTCTGAAGCTTTGAAATTCCGTTTGGGGCAGGAAGGAAATGCTTCTAGCCCAGGGGGAGGCACTGGAAGTGACACTTCAAAGCTGGGGTGATGTAGGGGGGTCCTTGTGTGACTTTTCAGACTTGGACGGCTGTAGGTGTATAGGAGTTAGTCTGAACCCAGAGCTGATCAGGAAACTGCCTTCAACTGGAGCAATTTTAAAGGGCTTCTGAGCAAATAAAGTTCAATGTAATTAGGTCAGAAAAGCCTTGAAGGCCAAAACTAGTTTTCCAGTGTTCTCTGTTTTTAATTACACAGTGTGTGACTTTGGTGCAAGCGCAGTGTGCTAAAGGAAAAAATCTCATGACCTTGTCTTGCTACTTCCCTGCACCATTCTTTTCGCATCTCTCCCCAGCTGCCCGTCACAGATGGGACCCTGAGCGATCCTCTCTCCCCTCAGAAGCGACCAGCTTTCGCCACAGTTAACGTGTTTCCCCAATTTTTTTGCAGTGACGCTTGATCTCGTGCCAGCCTGTGTTCTTTACTGTGACCAGGGCGCTTTGTTCTTCCTTACTTGCAGTCTTAGGGGTGGTCATGGCTCCGAGGCCACTGTGCTGCTGTCGGAGCAGCTTTTGAGATCTTTTGAGAGCAGAGAGGACTTTGACAATGGGAGGAGGCAGTGCAGCAGCCTGTGCTTGGCTGTCACCCAGAAAGACCTGGCTCTCACAAGGTCTACCCAGGGGTTTGCTCTGTCTCCCTCCTGCAGGACTTTCTGGGATGTAGCGGTGGGATTCTTGTCCGTTGCTGAAGGCTGAGTTGAGGGTTGCTCATGTCGGTGGCTGGAAGCCCTCCTCATGCACAGCGCTGTAGGTCAGCCATGGAGAAACATTTCCCACGACACTCCACTGGGAGCGAGCCAAAGAAAGTATTTTTGGCACCGGTGACAGCATCTGCCCGAGGCTCTGTCTATGTGCCGCTAGTAACGTCCGTGACTGTGTTTCCTTGCTGATTGTATTGGAATTCAGCTGGGTGGTGACTGCTGTCCTGTTTATAGCGTGTTGCCTCGATTTTCTGTGTCCGGAGCCTTCCCCTCATCCCCCTCGAGTAGTCACCTGCTGGTTCTTGGTGGCCGGGGGACTGGAGCGTGAAGGGGGCACAGCAACGTGCCAGCTGGGAAGCAAGTGCTCTGCAGCAGTGCTCCCTTCTCACCTCTCGGTTGTGAGCTTTCAATGCTGCAATGATCGCTGCTACAACTACCAAGTAAGGGAGAGGTGACCTGTGTCAAAGCTCTGTGGAGAAGGCCCAAAAGAGGAAAAAGGTGAAGTGGTTCAAGGCTGGATGTAAGGGTTTGGATTCAGAGGTGCTGGTGCTGACTTCTTTATTGGCTAATGCTGATGCCAAAACGGCACAGAGTAACAGCTCAGAGACTAATTTTTTCTTTAAGCAGCAAAGGTATTTATTTCGTGCAACACTGGGGAGCTACCGATTTGCACCGGACAAACTAGCTCCGAAGTTTTCGGTGAAAAGTCGGGTAATTTATACAGTTTTTGTGAGAGGTTACAACATCTTTACATACATATTCATTTGATTTTGACATCTAATCATTCTATTCATAATAGGTGGGATCTAGGTGGAGTAAACCTTTCAACTTTCTTTGTTCAATGATCTTCTGACTCATGGTTTTCCTTTAACATCCTCAGTGGAACCTTTCCTAATTATTCAGAGTACACGCCTTTACCTTTTCTAATCATTCAGAGCACATTCCTCTACTTTAACGTGGTCAGTGGGAGGGAATAGGCCCTGCCATCTCTCTCTTACCTCAACACAAAGAGAGCATCACCCAGAGCACAGTACCAAACACATCCTGACTAATCTTTTTAAGACCTTGCTCTGTTTCAATGCCAGGCAAAGCTCTCAGGGCCTCTGTCTTCATGCACCTAAACCCATTAATTTCACTGAAGTGATGCGATGCCCGAATGCATTAGCTTGCTATGCAAGTGCTCTGGGATCCTCTGCTGGATGGCAGTGTAGGCAACGGAGCAGCCAGTTTGCTTATCCCTGCCGGTGCAAAAGGGAAGATAAACAAGTGATGCTGGTAACCTGCAGCTGAAGCCCAGCTGCTTCTCCGCTTCCCAGTGAAGCACTGCAGTGGGTGCTCCTTCATCTCCATCCGTCTCCCCCGAGCACCTCTACGGGCAACAAAGCCATCTGAGGGTGTTGGTGGGGTTGTCCATTAGTCGTGGCTGTAGCCTTGAGCCAGGAGGCTCCCCTGAGGGCTGCTAGCTTTCAAACCCCTCTTCTTAGCTTGTGAGTGTGGCGTAAAAGTACCTGCCGTGCCAGTGCAGGAGTGATAACCTGATCTGCTTGGGACCCCATGGCTTGGGGTCAGCCCCTTGCTGAGCTGCTGCTGCTCTTCCTCCCCCAGTGCGTTGCTGCTCCTGCACTTACATGACAGTCTCTGCAAATATGTTGTTTATTAAATGATCTGCTTGGTTTGTGTCTCCCCATGGCTGCAGGCGCTGTCGCAAGCTGCAGAAGCAGGAGGAGAATGAGAGGAATTCTTTTCTCAAGCAGCGCGCGGTGGACCCCACGCTCCAAGAACGCCTTGCCCTTCTCTCCCGTGCCTTCCAGAACCAGAGGGCAAAGGTGCAGGAAGACTCTATGCTTTTCTCTGATGATATTTTTGCCATTGAGCCAGTGGTAAGTGATAGCTGGGAACCTCCCTTCCTCCTCCTCCTCCTCCTCCTCTTCCTCCTCCCTGAATGAGGTTGCTTGGCAGATCCCCACATCAGTGTCTTGATGTGCCGAGAGGGAAGACATGAGGTTTGTAGTGAGGCTGGGAGAGATTGTTGCAAAAAGCATTTCTAAACTGCGAGCTCCGGGCAGGCGCTGAGAGCCTGCCTAAAGCTGAGCTCTGCTGCAAGGGCTGTAAATTAAGGGCACTTCCTAAGTGTCCTGACAGTGTTCCGAGGTATCGATGATTATATATAAGGGCACTCCTTACACGTAGCGTATGGGGATTAACCATGAGTATTAGTTCACATACTGAAGAATGAAAAGGTCCTCTATGGAAAGGAGGGCAAGTTCAGCCCAAGTTTAATTGCGGCAAGACCAATCCCTTCATATAATCTGGACTTAGACCGTGCCTGAATCTCCCTCCCAGCATCGTCTGTGACCTGCACGCAAGGCTGGCGGGTTTAAACAGACTTTTTTGAGTTCTATTGCACGCTTAGAGAAAAGTTTTTGCTTTTGTATTTATGCAAACAAAACCTCATGTCCTTCAATTAACTAGAGCCCTGATTCTGAGTATTTGTGTGGTCTGAGATGACGAGTGCCTGCTGTCTGAGCAGTGTAAAATCCCTTCTCATCTTGGAGCAAACCCTAGAATAATCTTAGCCTCTTCTTTCTTGTAAAATAGGTGAAACTATTGTTTTATTATTTATTTTTAAGGAAGGGGATCGTGTTCTCTTCTTGGTTGCTCCTATAGCCCGTACAAGGCTGAGAGCCCCCCATGTCAGCACAGCTGCAGTTTCACACCGCCGCAGCTGAGAGCAGCGTGATGTGACCAAGAGCCTGTGTCGGAGCAGCAGGGCTGTAGCAGGGAGTGGGAGCTGATCAGCTGAACATGAAGAGCATCCTGCAGTGTGTCAGCTGGTTTTGGAGCGTGTCCCAGGGCTCCTGCTGCGGTACAGCCGACTATACCTCCATAACGAGCTTAACCTGCTCTTGGGCTCCTGAAGTGCATTAGGGTGAGGTCCAGCAGCCTGGCTGCCCACTGAGTCCTGGTGCTCCCTGTAGCGCTGTACGGACCCAGAGTGTAGCCTGGCCTCACGCCTTGAGTGGAAACCTTTCCTAAATGGCTGTGTTGATGTTATAGTTTGCTCTAGGACTGAGCGTAAGTGGGCTGCTGCAGGAGCCTCTCCCCTTCTGTCCTGTCCAGCATTATCAATCTTGTGATTCCCATTAATTCCATGATCTATGGAACAATGAGTTTCACATTCAGAGTTTTGCTCGTGTCTGTCTTCCCCCCCGGCATATGGGTGTCTTCACATCAAATGTTAGTATTTTTTCCTCTTTATCAAGTGTAAAATCTAAGAATGCACTGCCGCCGACTTCCACAACCTTCTCCCCGGTGACAGCCCTGTAACTTTTAGCTTGGGCAGGCCCCTTCTGGCAGCGCCGTGTAAATCTGCTGGAGGGGCCCCGCCAGAGCCTGGACCTTGCTGCCTCGGACCTTCTGGCCAAAAGCGGCTGCTGCTCTTCCCACCTATCACCCTGGGAGCACCCTATAGAAAGAATCAAACCCTTGGAAGAAGCGGCTGGAGGTTCCCAGAGGTTAGGAGGCTGCTGGAGGGACGATAGCCTTGGAAAGGCTCTCTGGGCAGGGTGGCTTTGCAGGGTTTGTGCAGCAGCTTTGCTGTGTAAGCGGGCCGGTAGCTGCCAGGTGTTGCTCTCTGTGGAAGCTGCAGCGGGTTATTTCAGCCTGTATGGGGTTAACTTGTGGATGAAAATAATAACAAAAAAGGAGGCAGTGATTTTGGAATTAGCATGTGACCATGAACATTCCGAGCAGCCATCCAAGCCTGTGGGAGACAAGCTGTTGTGTAAGTCTGGCTTTCTGAGCGTGTCTCCGATTTGATTTATCGGAGATGTCGGCTGTATTTCTGTCACAGATGTGCTGGCCTTGGGGTTCATCGAATCCCAAAGTCAGCTAAACTCACTCAGCTGGAAAAGTGCGCTGTTGTTAGCAGATACATATTCACCAGGCCAACGGTTCTTTTTAATTTTCTTCCTTTCCCGCTTAGCTTCGTTTTTGCTTATGAATTGTGTTACACTTGCTTCCATTAACGGGAGATGTATTGCCTCTGTCAGCCTCTGAGTAATAACCAAACTGCCCCGAAGCGTCCACAGGGCCAATATATCTGATGGCGGCACATAAAATAGACCAGTGAGTACCACTGGCTTGTGATCCAGCAGAGACGAGCAGCAAAAGAGTACTTTGTTAGATAGTTGACCTGAAAGACTGATACTGCTGCCTTAGGCTGCCAGAAGCTTGTTTTCTGGCCTCAGTGGAAGGAGAGATTTGGTTTGAAGGCTCAGGATGCGCTCTCCTTCCCCGCTTGGTGCCCCTCTAAGATGAAGACCTCAAGCATCGTCACTACTCTCAGCATTTCATTAACGTCCTTCCTCAGCACAGCAGCAGCGATGGTTTGTGTGGCGGGTGGTGCTGGTAAGCCTGGCAAGGCACAGTTTGTCGCGCAGGAGCCGAGCGAGGGCTGTCAGCAGCTCTCTGGGCAGAGGGCCCCAGCAGCTGGAGGATCTAAGGGCACCACTGGGCAGCTCAGCCCACGCAGTGCCCTTTAAGGAGGAGCGCAGAACGCCGGTGAGCCGGGGTGTGTGTTCAGCTACAGCTGTCAGGCTGGAAGCAAATGCAAGCAGCTGCCTAATGCACGCCCCCCCAGGGACTGCCTGCCCAGGGTGAGACCACTGAATTCAGTCTGTTAAACATACAGCGAGCAGCTGGGTGAGGAGCGCTGGTGAGTTATTAGACTCTAATTAGCCAAGCCAGGGAAATCCGTCATCTGAGTGTTTCTTCTCAGTGGCTCGGCTTAGGCAAGCTCCAGGTGTCGTAGCAGGGCTTATGTTGTTCGGAGCAGCACCCCAAAGGCTTTTATTCCTGTAAATTCAAGATTACTCTCTGGACGCTTTTGAGTCTGTGCAGCATCCCAGCAGGACCCGAGGGATCTGCTATCTCGTACGCTGACTGTGGGTTGCAGGCTGGTGTCCCCAGTTTGCTTCCTCAAGCGAGTGTGTTATCATCTAGTAATGCTTCATCTTCCTCCAGTTGCTTGCTGGGTAGAAACACAAAGTCCGTTTGATCTGGCAAAGTGTTTTCTCTAGGTTTTGAGAAAAATCCAGGTGACTTTATTGTTTCTTCTGTGTTCTTACGCTTGGTTTGTTGGAGTTGGAAACAGTTCTCTCTACCTGTTCTTCCCTCTGAGCAGGCTGTGCATTAGGGAATCATTGTAGCTGCAGCCCAGTAACTCAGCATGTCATAGCTCTTTAATTTTTGTGGGGGCTGGCCTCTGAGCTCTATGTGCTAAGTTGATGGGAAGTATTATAGTTGTTTAATATTTATGCTGTGGCAGTGCTGGAGGCTCCACTCAGTTCAAGATTCCTCTGGACAAAGCACGGAGAATACCCAGCAGCAAGCAGAATCAAGCTTTGTGCATAGAAAAATAACTGTTCTTTTTGTGGTCTTCCCAATTTTTTTCATTGCTTTAAAATATTATTACGGTTGTCAGAGATGCATATATTTATGCCAACAAATGGATGAAGAAGCATTTGTAGTGCTGGGGACTGAGGGGAATATCAGTGGTGCCTTTGTTGAAACCGGTCGCAAGAAGCAAGAGCCTTTAGAAGCCAGGGATGTCTCTGAAAACACATGACGAGGCTCCCTGGGACTGAGCACCAGTGCCAGGACTCTGAGAGAGGGGGAGAGAATGAAGACCCTGAGGAAGCAGCGGTTGCGCACACACTGGTACCATGGGCCGGAGTTAAATCCCGGAGCAAGAGCCTGGCAAGGAAAAGAGCTTGCTGGTTGCAGTAGGTGTGGAGCTGTAAGCAAATGCCATCTCTTCTTGTTTGAGCCTGTGTTCAGGGAAACAGGGATGTACGCACCTTGCAGAGAGAACCGGGCTGCATGTGACTCTCAGCTCCCTTCTCGGGTCATCCATCAGCTGGAAGAGCCTGCGAGCTGGCTCAGTGCTGGCGGCACAGGGCAGGAGGAGCCTGGTCTTCACTGCTCCCCAGGAGGGCTTGTTCTGCTTGGTGCTGAGTGCCCTGACTCACCAGAATCCATTAAAGAGTTACATGCACGTACAGGTTGAGGGTATAAGAGGCAGCACGTTTGTAACGAAGAATGGAAAAATCCCTTTGACTTGCTGACTCTCTTCTGATCTGGGTAAAACATTCCCATGGCCATAGGGAGACAGGGATGCAAGGGAAGGGTTGGAGGAAAAGGTGCCTTGTGCTTAGATCAGCTGGTACTTCTGAAGAAATGCTTGATTTGCTGAAGCCAGCCAGTTGGGTTCCTTTATTAGAACCCTAATTAAGAAAAAAAAAAAAAAGCCTTTACCAGGTGCTAGTAAAGGTAAGGGACTGACATTTTTTGCAGCTGCTTCCAAAGTCTTACAAACCTGGATAAGTGCTGTTTGCTTCTTGCTCTTCATTGGTGCTCTAAATAAAGGCTTACAGGGCTGTGGTTGAAAACAAGAAATGTAGTGTTTGAGGATAAATGGTTTGTTGTCTGCTTCTGTTTTAGGAGGGAGATGTCTGGCCAAATTCTTCAATTGAAATTAAGGTGATCTTCAAACCCCGAGAAGCCCGAGTCTATCAACAAACAGCCTACTGTGACATCTCAGGTACGGCTCCTTTCTCCTCCTCCTGCCACCCACCGCAAAGGCAGGGCACAAATACTCTTCCAGCCCCCTTGGTCCCCGTGGACTTGCTAGGAAGGGCCGGTGGTCAGCAGGGCAGCGCCGGCACCTTCCTGCTGTCCCTGTGGCTTCCAGCTGGTCTGTGCAGAGCCAGGGCTTAGGATGCCTGGCTCTGACCACTGATGGCTCTAGAGCAGCCAAAGCAGCGAGGGGATAAGCCTTCCTACCAGGCATTTGCTCTGCTGCAAGGTGTTTGTAAAGGCCAGAGAGCTACACCGCAGAAGAGCTTTGGTGGACGAGCACTGAGCCCCTGTAGACCTGCAAGATGAGCCTTGGATCCGTGGATGCACTGTCAGGCTCCTGAGGCGGTAGGAGCTGAGTGAAACGTGCCCCCTGCCCCTGGGTCACCTCCCGCTCTCCAGGCGCTGCCAGACCGTAGGTGGCTGAGCCCCGCTGAGCGCAGGGTGTCTGTGAAAGTACCAGGCGTGTGCCGCTCTCCCTGCGTGGGACCAGTCACCTCGTGGCTCGAAGTCCGTGCTGCATCTGCGTAGTGTTGTACAGGGCTCGCTGCCCTCAGCAGGGTGAGCTCCCTGCCCAGGAAGCACAGTGCGAGCAGCCTGCTAGACAAGCTTTATGCTCCTCCTGGCTGACAGAAGTGCTGTCACGGCTTTTGCTGGGAGCGGTTATCACTGACCCACCGCGTTACGCTGCCTTTGCCCTTACAGAGGTGTGACGGCTTTGCTGTGCTGGCACGGGCAGGGAATGCTTGCAGCAAGCTCCGTGGTTCAGGTTACCTTGTCCTTCCTCTCCGTCTGTGTGGTGCTGCTTGAGGTGGTTTTCAAGAGCGGGAGGTCCCTGTCAGATTTCCATCCAGGGAAATGATTTTCCCCATCTAAGAGGAAGGAGGTGCGAGGCCAGTGGTCCCCAGCAGCCAGGCTCCCGTTCTGGAGGGTGCTGAGATCACTAACCCAGCTGCTTTGATCCCGTCCTTACTGCTCCAAGCTGACGGATGCAAAGGCCATGAAACAGCTTTTTATTGATACGGTAACTGCGCAGGGTTCAGCAGGCTGCTGGGGCGCGGCTGTCAGCCGGCTGCTGGGCCTTGCTTGGGCTCTTCCTTCTCAGCTCCTGTGCGGTCATCTCTGATGGCAGCGATACAGACAGCAGGTTTTTATGTTTGGTTCTGTTTTGTGAGCTTTGTGCCTTCACTGAACGGATTTCAAAGCTTGTCTAAGTGCATGGGAAGGAATTCCGAAATCGTCTTTTATGCGCAGCATATCTTCTTCAGGGTGCAAAGTGATTGCTAAGTTATAAAGCAGCCCGAGGGCTCAGTTAGAAATGAGAAGCCAGCCCCGAAGTATATCTCCTGAGGGAAGAGAGGGGTCCTGTATCTTCTCGCGGAGCACCTAGTGCTGGTGCCACCCAGCCCGGAGTCAGGGACTGGCTCCGAGGCTGCCTGGAAAATCCAGGCGAACCGAAGGAATTCTGTACTGACATGGCAATCTCTCCCCAGGCCGTGAGACCAGGCTGCCCCTGCGCATCAAAGGGAGCGGCATAGGGCCCCAGCTGCGCTTCAGCTTTGACCAGCTGGACATCGGGAAGGTTTTTGTTGGATCAGCCCAGAGCTATGAGGTGAGCAGTGGGGTTTTCTGGGGTTGGGGTGGATCCTGATGGCTCCTGGGGCAGCGGTGAGCTTTGTGGGCCTGCGGGATTTCTGGCAATGCCGGCAGTTGTGAGCACGGAATATTTGACGTGAGTGAAATGTGGGAGTTTTTGCAGAATCTGGATAGTTTTGATGGGGTCTGAAGGGTGTGTCTGTTGTTCCCAAAGCCCCGATCCCTGCTTTTTGGCAACCTCCCTTTGAGACCAGCTGGGAGGCTTCATGCAGAAAAACCAGCCCTTGACACATGAAAGCACCACCGGGTCAAAAAGGTCAGGATCCAGAGGCTTTTGTTTCAGCCCTAGATGCACTGCACCCTGGTACCCTGGCGGTTAAAAAGCAGCTGGAACAAACGTGTTGTGTTCCAACTCGAGTCCGTTGCAAACACCTTTCAGTGAAGCGCATCCTCCTGGCTCCTGGCGCCGGAGGGAAGCCGGCCAGCCTCCCCGCACAGAGCTGCCCGCGCAGGCACCGGGAGCGCTTTCCCTGCTGACCAGCCTCCTGCCACCCTTCAGACCTGGTGCACCTCTGGCTCTGTGAACAGAGCAGAGCAGTTCTGGAAATGAAGCAGAGGAGCTTTCTACATGTTTCCCTCCCCCCACCCATGATGGCAAGTTTTCTGTCAAAAAAAACAAACCACCAAAACCCACACAAAGAAAAAAAACAACCCAAAAAAACCAAAAACCCCCCAAAAAACAAACCCCCAAAACCCCAAAAATCTAACCCCCCCAAAAAAATACAGCAACTGAAAGAGGTAGAAAATGAGGCAATACGTCGTGCCAGACGCTTTCAAAAGCTTGACTGTGGCAGGGAAGGACATGTTAAGGGGTTTTCTTACCAAAATCTTGTGCGCTCTATGCATTTTTAATGCTGATACTTTATGGAGTCTATTTATATAAATTATTTTTTTTCATTACTTGAGAAAATGTGAATGAGTAGATGATACTGTAGGTGCTGTATTGAGCAGCCAGACTGGAGGTGAACCTCAGCGCAGGATCCCTAAGTGC
The DNA here is from genome assembly GCF_023634155.1 of Falco peregrinus. Lineage (NCBI taxonomy): Eukaryota > Metazoa > Chordata > Aves > Falconiformes > Falconidae > Falco > Falco peregrinus. The sequence continues at coordinate 1,995,147 of NW_026599603.1, forward strand.
AATTTGTAACTAAGGTGTAAAACACATGAGTAGTTTTCCAGTTACCAGTGCAGAGTTGGAATAGGTGAATGTTTTCAACAGCAGCTGCAAAACTGGAAAATAAGGGCTGTATGTCTGCTTCTGTCTCAGTTTTTCTGACAGGTTTTGGGGGGACAGAAATTAGGGAAAAAACCTCCAGAGCAGGTAGTTGGGAGCGCAGAAATGGCAGGCTGTCACCTGCAGCCATCGGAAACTGTAGGGCTTTGCTTTTGGGTAGGTCTGGTGACCAACAGCGTGCTGGTACTCACAGGCAGGTGTGGGCGCTCCTTGCTGAACGTGAAGAGAGCTAAATCTCACCAAGCGCCGCAGGATTGTGTCGCTTGTTGGAACAGTAAATAATGGTAAATTGGCAGATGATGGCTGTGAATATTTGTGAAAGAGAAATTCTTTAGACTAGGAGGAGCTGCTATGCACCTCACTCTCGCCCTTTCTTGACGTGTCTGGTTGAGCAAAGACAGAGAGACTCTCGGATGAAAGAAAAGAATAAAATGAGCCTCACTGACGTACCCTAGCAGAGTCGGGGAGTGCTGCTGAAGCTGGTTATAGGGCTGTCCCGAGGTATTTTCCACATCAGATGAGCTTGTTGGCGGCAATGGGAGCTGAATGTGTTTGCCCTTGGCGGGACTGGGCTCGTCTGGAGCAGAAGCAGTTAGGTGGCGATGCGCTAGTAATGCTGTGACCGCCCTTTGCTGCTCTTTGGGGCAGGTCTGCATCGCCTTGGTGATGCAAGTCCAAGCGGACTGCTCTGTGTCAGTGGAATAAGCCCAGGGTGACTCAGTTTCTGTGAAGTTATCGCTGTTCTGCATGCAAAAGCCCAAAGGCAGAACCTGTCCCGTTGTGTGTTCTTTAGCTTCAGCCAAGCAGCAACACGTGGCATCTTCTGCCTTTTATAGATGTCTAATTAGAGAAGAAATCAGCCTTCTGTAAGGAAGGAAGATTCCTCATGTATTTCCATTTTGATTTCTTGCTGCTGCAGGCGATCCTGTTTAACAAAGGAGTCATCGATGCCCCCTTCAGCTTGGTCCCTCCAGGGACGGCTCTGGGCTCCTGCTTCTCCTTCCACCCCCAGGAGGGCATCATTTCACCAGATGGCCTCCAAATCCTCCGGATCTCCTTCAGTTCCACCATCCTGGGGCCATTCACAGAAGAATTCCGGTTCAGTGTGGGTGGGTCCCCTGAGCCTGTGACCTTGACTGTCAGGTGAGGAGGGTTCTAGGAGCCTGGTGGGCACATCTGTAGCCATCTCTGGGTAATCATCTCCCACCTACCTCATTTGGTGATGGAGCAGAGAAAAAAGGGTGTCGTCTAATGTCTTAGTCGAGCACGAGGGTGACGGGTTGGTTTGAAACCCACTGTGGTGCTGAGACCAGCTTTTCCCTGTCCCGGTGGTAACAAAAGCTGAATGCTTTGCAGTTCTTTTTAACCAAGCCAGTTCCTTCTCTGCCTTTGTCCTTACAGGGGCTGTGTCATTGGACCAACTCTCCATTTCAATGTACCTTCCCTCCACTTCGGTGATGTCTCCTTTGGTGAGTGTGCCCTGGGCTTGGACTGCAGGTCGGGAGGTCTGTGCCTTACTGAAATGAAGCACTTGAAGAACATCTGTCGCTTGTGTTCCTCCACAGCAGCCTTCAGGGTGTTAAAAGCAGGGCTGCCGCTTGCTCAGGTGGTGTTTTACTGTCGTGAGAGCAAATAGGGCCAAAGGAATAGCAAGCCAGTATTTTTCTGGTGCCCTCAGAGCCTGCTCAGCCCCAGCCTCCCATACCTTGGCGACAGAATGATGGTGAAAGCCTTTGTCCCAGAAGGGCCCAGGGGCTGGGGCTGCAGGAGAAGGGCGTTGGAGCCACACGCTAGCCTGTGGCTGCTCAGGGCGAACGCTCCTGCTGCAAGGCGAGGACACCACTTACCCACTTGACCTTTAGTGTGAGATGTTGATTTGTGCCGTGAGGGCTCCTGGTTATCTAAGCCCAGGCAGTAGCTCTGTGTTGGGCACTGATGTCCCCAGAGATGTGGGCTCCTTCTCCTTCCCCAGCTGAAGCGCTGACGGAGCGGGTGGCTGAGCCCCAGTGTCTCCATTGAAATGCAGATTCTGATTCTCCATCTCGAGTCTCACAAAAGGCTTTTTACTGAGATGATCTAAAGTTTAAATGTGAAATCAATTGTGGATTGATTGAAGGGCCGTTATCATTCTGCACCCTGGATGCCTCTGTGTTTTCATGATGTTTGTGGGCTTTTTAAAGTAAACTCATTACCTTCCCCGAGCCGCTTCCCCCTCTCCCTGCATCACCGCTCTGCCACTGCTGTGTTACCTTTTGAATAAATAAACCCACAAGAAACGCACCAGGCAGGAATACGGTTGTGTAATAGGAGATTCATCCTACTTAATCTGATTTCGTTAACAAGGCCTTTTCAGCTGAAGGCAGCTATTGTATTTTTGCTTCTTGTAACTGTGCTGCTGACTGTTGTCTGCCTCTGGCGACTTCGGTCCCATTTGGGGCTGTGCAGTCTGTGTGTGTCCTTTCTGTGCCCCCCCCACCCCCCGGCCGGAGTAATTGCTGGCCGTGGGCAATGCTCACTGCTGATGGGCACGGAGAAACATCTGCTGTGCCTGCAGGTGGTTTTCCTCCCTGTCTGTATGCAAATAGCGCTTGGTAAGCAGGGCATGGGAGGTGTCTCCTTCTGGCAGAGCTGGTGTCCGCTCCAGAGCAAGCTGCGGGCTGGTGTCCTGCCTCTGCAGCACATCCCCTGCCACCCAGTGTGGTTGTATCACTGGTTTTCCATTAGGGAAAGCAAGTGTCAGAGCTAAAGTGATGTCAGGCGTTGCGGGCAGTAATCAAAGGCAGCGAGGATGTGATGTCCCCATTTGTTAGGTAAGGCGAGACACGTTCCTGCTCGTTTCTAAGGAAGCGTCAGGTTTCCTGCAGTGGGGTGGGCTGAGTTGTCCTGTGCTCAGTCGTCCTGTGCTCAGTCTGGTTGCCCCGAAACAGGAGCTGCCTTAGGGATCCTGCCTAGGGAAGCTGCATCAGAGTGCTGTGCATCATGTTGTAGTGCCCAGTTTCGTCCTTCCTTGTTATTGAAGAGAAGCTACAGCAAGGAAAATCTGCTACTTTCATATATTGAAAACCAGGGGAATGTTCATGGAGTTAATGGGGAATTTTACAGGCTGAATTTTCAGGATAAATGGTCTGTCTGGATGCACGCTCGTCAGTGAGAAAGAGTTGGGGCTGGTTTGGGGGCAGGTGAGAGGGCTCCTCACAGTTAGAGGGAGACTTCTGCTCTTCAGCACCAACACCGCTGCCCATTGCCAAGGAAGCAAGCTCGGCCGTCGAGAGAAAAGGCAACTTCAGTCACAACTCGCTCCTCCCCGAGCTTCTCAGTTACCTGCCGTGCACATTGACAAGAGCTCAACTCCAAGCAGGGTTTTATCCTAACAGGAGAGTCGCAGCAGGAATCGCAGCGTAACTGGGGACTTAACTGGTATTTGTCTCACCTTTCCAGGCTTTCCTCACACCCTGTCGTGTCGCCTCACTAACACCTCCTTGGTGCCTGTGACTTTCAACCTTCGCATTCCTGGCGATGGCTCAGGACAGCGCAGCATCACCAGTTTTACTCAGATTTCAGACAACGCTTGCCTGTCCTGGAGGAAGGGAGCCCAACATCACGTCGAGCCAATGGAATTTACCATAATGCCTTGCAAAGGCACCATCCGCTCCCAAGGAGCCCTGGATATCCAGGTATGGGATGAGCCCGGCCATACGTGCTTCAACAGGTGGAGCTGCAGCGCTGCTGGCTTTGGGCATAACCGAGTAAGAGATGGGCTTTTGTTAGCTGGGGGACTCTGGGATGGAGCAGCGTTTTGTTTCCAGAGTCGTAAGCCAAGGATCACGTATCGTGTGGTCAAGCACAGAAGCCGTGCGTGTGTTTCTGAGCTGCTTAGAGCGATTTGTTTGATTTGAAGGGGGCCGAGGAAGGGTGAGGACGGAAGGTGGCTGTTGAAAAGAGAGATGCCATTGCCTAAAGCAGTTTGCTTTTCTTCCCGGTCTTATTTTTCCTCTCCTGTTGAGCAGGATGAGTTGCATTCACTGCAGCGGGGGCTGAGAAAGCTCCAGCAGCCATGAACAAACTGCACAGCTTTTGCTGGGCCACGTTTTGCCCTCAGCTTCCCAGTGTAAAGCTGAACTCGTTCTGGGAAAGTCAACAGATCTCCCCTGGGTTCCCGCTATTGTAGTTGAGATGAAAAATTGGTCCCTTAATACAGTGGTGAGTAGACCATGAGTTGTGCTTTGATTTAGCTTACACGTGCCCTGGTGTGCAAGGTGTATTTCACAGGTGGGGTTTGTCAGCAGAGTTTTGTTACTGGGAAAGGCAGTGGTCCACACGTGGAGCAGCAGCAGAAGCAAGGCAAAACGCTCCCTTTCCTTAGCGTGGAAGGAGAAGGGCAGGACACCACACGTGCGTGGCTGATGGCTTCTGGGAGTGCTGAAGTATTTGACGCCGCTCTTCTCCTCTACCAGGTCACCCTGTGTTCCAACACGGTGAGGCAGTACGAGCTGGCGCTGGTGCTGGACGTGGATGGTGTTGGCCAGGAGGTGTTGGCGCTGCCTCTCACAGCCAGGTACCGGCGCTTTCCTTGCAGCTGGCCACCTTTCCCCGCGTAGCCAGGCCCAGCACGCTGCCTGGCGTGTGGTGTGCTGGCTGCCGCCCCAAAGGAGAAATGGTGCTTCATGAGCTGGTTCTGCCCAGCTCGCTGTGAGCACAGCCGTGCTTTGCCAGCGGCCCTGTTGAGAAGCACCTGTGCTCCGTGCTCAGGGCCATGCCTTTCTTGTTCTGTTTTGAAGGCAACAGTGCTTATATTCCTTGTTGGCCCATCGTCTGGGACTTGAGGAGTAACGAATCTGCAAAGGGCTGCCCCTGCTTCTCCCTGCAAGCGGTGGGCTTGTGTTGGGTTGGCCCAAAATGCAGCATTTGTTTGGAAGGCGGCGAGCAGCCTGCTGAAAGCTGGGGTCTGGCTCAGTTAATGAAGGCGTGTGCAAATGGGAAAGGGGCTTACGGCAGGACTGGTGGGGGGAAACTAAAGGGGAAACTCGTCCTTGGTGTGGCAGGTGAGCTCAGCTCTCTCTGGTTCTCTTGAGCATGAACGTTCCCAGACTTAAGCCAAAAGCTGCTCTTGCTGCAGCCACGCTCAATGGCGTTGCGCCGCAGCGGGTGCCAGTTTAATGACGAGAGGGACGCAGTTCGCTGGTGCTGTTCCCTCTCCCAGGCAGTCAGCCAGGCGGTGCCTGGGCTGCAATTTTGTAAAACGAGTGGGAATGGGAAAAGTCAGTGTGTGGGCTGGTGTGTGGAGGACCCAGGCAGCTGCAGGAGCTGGGAGAGGCTGGTCACCCACTGCGAGAGGCAGGCGGTGCTGGTGCCCTCCATCGCGGGGGCAAGCGGCTGAGGTTTCAGGCAGGGCGAGAGCGGTACGGGAGAGGAGGGAGTTGCTTTTACTGAGATGCTGGAGTCTTGTTTTTCTTGAGCTTTGGGGAGCGCTGGTCCTCAGCGGGAAGGCTCCCGCAGAGCTCGTGCCTTGCTGGGACTGTGGGAGGGTCCTTGCCGGCCTCCTGGGGCAAAGGAGGGGCAAAGCTTGATGAGAGAGCACTGGGGCAGGGCACTGGGCAGCCTCTGCCACGGGAGTCTGGGGCTGCCCCTCCTTTACAAGAGTCTGTTGATAAAAAAGAAGTTAGAGGTGAGTGATTGCTGTAGAGGTAGGAAACGTCTATCTGGCAGAGACAAATGCCTTGTGTCTATTTCATGCTGTTTGGGGAGTGAACAACTTCTACATTCTCTGTGTCTCTAATTCCTTTTGGTCATCTCTTCACCCAGATGTGTGGTTCCTCTGCTGCACGTGCTCAGCCCTGTTCTGAGATTCGGACGGTGCTTTCTGAAATTCCCTTACGAGCGGACACTGACCCTTGTGAATGACAGTGATCTTCCAGGCTGCTATGGAGTCCTTCCTCAGGTTTGGCATTGCGTTCGCCTCCTGCCCTCCAACGTCGTTATCGAGGGGTTTATTAGGAAAAAAGGGGGTTTGGAGAAGACCTTGCTGTTTAGTGTTCAAACCTAAAGTTTTGCAGAGAACGGGAAGCTACCTGAATATGAACTTCAGGAGCGGTTTGAACTCTTTAGGAAGCAGTTTTGGTTCTAGTCTTTGGGGTGCTTTCATGCAGGAGAACTTTGAGGGTTGTGAAAAGCAGCTGCAAGGAGGCCGCCAGCACCGGAGTGGGTGTTTGTGGGTGCAGCAGCTTTTGGACCCTGTGAGGATGCTACTTAGCCCCATATAAATCTTGCACCTTGTGTTGCGCTTTTCTGCTTTCTCCTAGGGATTTTTAAAAATGTGGGTGAATTGCTGTTGTGGTAGATGTTAAGGAGCTTGAAGTTTCCTCAGACTCTGAGGTTCTGTCAAATTCTGACAATTGTTGTCTTTGATTCTGTCCCTTATAGGAGCACAAGGAGGATGCTGCTGTGTGGTACTCCAGCCCTGTGCCGTGTGGGATTATCCAGCCTCACAGCTCGGTGGAGATCCCGTTTACGCTGGAAGCCCAGGCGATGGGAAGGCAGGACACTATTGCTAGTGTCTCAGTGTTTGGGAATGAAAGATCCCCGCTGGTGAGTGCTAGGCGAGATGCGTGCCTTTGTGTGACTCATCTTGGTGGGGCATAAAGTGTACTGGGGTTCTGCCAGGGAAAAGGAGAAGGTCATAATATGTGGCTGGTGTGGACAAGGAAAGAAGGGGTTCGTGGCATAAGTAACAGCTAATGCCTAGAGAAGGGTGGTGTCCTCGTAGGCGTCTGAGATGGTGTTTAATTATGGGCGTGTGAAGCGGGATAACAAGCCCAGCCTGAAACCCAGAACAATTCCTGGGTCTCTCGCTCTCCTGCATCATTAGATGAGCAGCAACAGATTTCTGTAAAGCTGGATTTAAGCTTTCATGAAAGTCAGGTCCATCCCACCTGAGAAATATCCATCATATCTCTTTGCCAAAAGCCCCATCCAAAGATGCATGAGACTCCACGCTGCTTGCATCTGGAGCACAGACTGTTGTGTGTTTGGTTTTTTTTTTCCCTACCAAGCTTGGAAAGGGGTGAGGCGAAGCATTCCTGGACTAAAGCCTCCTACAAGACATTGGCATTCAGGCATGTACAGCAGCAACAACAAAGTGTAGGCAAGAGAATGTTGTATGTGGTGTCCTGGCTTCCACTGGCTGAAACAGAGAACAAATTTAGTTAATAATTTAATTTTAGAACCTTTTTAATTTAAAAGGAGATTAACTTTTGAAGCAGCTGTTTTAAAATGTCTTGTCCTCTCTCTGAGCACAGAAGGGGATATCAGAGGATTCCTGAGAACCTGAAGCTTTCTGTAACGGAAAGGAAGGCTGGCATTTTGAAAGCAAATGCAGGGCTATAAACTTTTTATAAAATGAATTGAAACGATGATGCCAAATCCCCTGGATGCCACTGATCATCTCAACCCCGGCTGCTGGGGATGTGCATGTAAACCAGTCAACAGCAAGGCCAGGCAATGCAGGCTTTGCAGGGAAGTCTCACGTTTGACAAAACAGTTGCTCGCAGATAGAAGGCATGCTTCCCTGGAAGAGGAGGGTTTCTCCCCACTGGAATAGCCAGTTGTTTAAATGTCACCTGGTTTTTGAGCTGCAGGTCCCTTGAAAAGCTTTTACCCTTGGGCTAACAATTTATAAATTGAAAGTTGACCTTACCTTAATCTTTTCTATTTGGCCGTGAACGTGTCGATGTTTTGCCCAAAGGGCGAGCATTTCAGCTGGAGAATCGTAGCTGTCCCTAAAGAAAGGACTAGATGCATTGCGTTTTCTATAGGTCTGTCTTCTGGTTGCAGTGCAGTTCCAGTAGTTCCCTGGTAGCTGACGCACCCAAAGCTTTCTGGGCTGGCAGAAGAGCTGGCTGTCTTGTTACATGTCCTGCGCTGGTGGCAGATCCTACCCGTACGGCTGCAAGTCTGACCTTGGGAATCGCTGCAGCGTGTTCCAATAGAACTTCAAAGCTCGTTCTTGCCTTCGGCTGGGGTGCCCAGTGTCGATGCCTGGTCTTTACCGCCATTTCAGGCGGAACGTGGTACAGATCTTTCATCCAGGTTGTGCAGAGTCCCTCCACAGCTCTGTTGTCGGGTATTTTGTTTGCAGGTGACCGCGTGCCAGCTTCAGTCTGGTGTGTGTCATCTGCATGAAGGAGCTGGTAAATCCCAGCCCTGGCGTTACTGGTGGCAAGGCAGCCTCGTGTGCCGCGGGCAGGGGGTTTGGCAGCTGACCGCTGTCAGAATAAGCGGGCACTCGAGCACAGCTGTCCGCCAGGGTCAGATGCTCTTCGTTCCTAAGTGATCAAATGTGACATGACCTACCTGTTGACAAAGCCAGAGGTGCTGGGGGGTGGGGTGGGGTGGGGCGGTGGCTGGTGGCTGTTTCTGTAGCTGTGGCAATATTGCTGATGGCAGAGCTGCCATCTCTTCTTGCTGCCTTTCCCTGTGCCATGTTGCCTGTAACGCTGTTGCATGGCATTTTTCTTGTCCCTTTTAAGAACCCTGTAGACGAAGGGGTTGGGGTTTTTGAAGCCCTCTCCTTGGTGGTGAGGATGCGTCGTGTTAGTACACAGGCTGACAGAAGCCAGCTTGCCTGGGCATCCTCCAGATGTTGTTCTGCTCATTCCCAAAGAGCTCTGCCCTGCCTTTGCTGCTGCTGTCCCGCTGTCACCAGGAAGCTGAGCTGGCTGGCGAGGCGCAGCTCTTCCCTGCAGCTCCTCCTTCCCGGGAGCTTTGGGCAGCATCGCCCAGACATGCATCGTCGTGCGTGGCTTCAGTTCCTTATTTTTGAGGCCCCAGCCTTGGTAGGTGATTTTTTTTGGTGCTTAGTTGCATGCATCAGTGGCCTGTCAAGGGATGAGCATTTCTGGATGCTGCTGCTTCTGGCTGAGTTGGGCTGGTGATTCTGACAGCTGTCAATGCCACTTCCTTGAGCCAGACATCATTAAAGGTTGTACACGGTGGAGGCTGGTTTCTTTTTCGGTTAAATCGTACTCTGTGCCCTCCAGTGAATCATACAGCATCTGGTCAGCATTGGGAGTTTTATGCATTCAGATCCTGTTGAAGTGTTGAGGTGTTTGGAACCAGTAAAATCCACAGCAAGACTGGACAAATTCTCCTTGTTTTTAATGATGTGGGAAGGTGGTTTAGCAAAGGGATCCGTGTTCCTCCTCCAGTAGTCTGTGCCAGTTCTGCAAGGAGAAAGCTTTTTGGGTCTGACTGTCAAGAGGAAAAACACGGCTTGAATGATGTAATGAATAATTAATGCCTGTTATTCATGTCATACCGGCAATGCACCTAGGCACACATCAGATGTGTGCAGTAACTTGCACGATCTCTGCTCTGAAGAGCCTGCTTCGCTTCTGGCTTGTGCTGGTTTTCAGAGGTGCATTTTTGGGAATGTCAAAGAAGTAACCGTCCAAGTGTCACTGTGCAGCAGCAGTGGTCAGGGAGGTTTGGGGCTCGGCTGAGCAGCAGAAGGAGCGGGAGCAGGCACAAGGCAGAGAAAGGAGAGCTAACTGTGGAGGAGGTCTGGAAAGGAGAGCGTGGGACCCAGGGTTTCTCTGTCCCCTGAGAACGGGAGCTTGTGGCTTTCAGATGGGATCGCTCCCGAGCCTGCACTTGCCCCAGGCCTTCTGTTTCAGCCTTGCAACACTGAAAACTTCCAACAGCCGTACTTATCGCCCCGTCGAGGAGGAACCTTAGAGCTGTCTCATATTTTTTAACTTCCCCTGCTTTTCTTTTTTCTTTCCTACCTGCTTCCTGGAGCAGAATGTGTCTTTAGTGAGCGTTGGAGAAGAACCGGTTGTCTATGTGCATCCGAGGGAGATAAATTTCGGCAGTATTCAAGTTCTACAAGATGCGTCCAAAAGTCTCCACCTCTCCAATCAGGCTGTCATCCCTGCATCCTTCTGTGTAGAGATGGTAAGTATCTGTGGGGCTGTTTCCCAATGAAAATTGACTGGTCTGTAGCAGCCTGTGGCTTGATTTTTACATGCACCGTTTCCATATTGCTGTCTCGGAGAGAAAGCAAGGCATTCCGTCCCAACGCAGCGAGAGAAGCCTGGCTCTGGGGGCAGTTTTAGCTGGGGCACCCCTCAGTAAAGTAGACAGCTTGCATAGACGCTTGTGCAGAAAGGAGTCTGGATCATCTTTACAAGTTTTCCCTTTGTTTTCTGGAGGGTATTTAACCGAGTCGTGTCTTTGGAACTCTGAGATCAAGAGGCCCCTGTGGCCCTTTGCTCCTGGAAGGGCATGGATTTCCCGACACTTTCCCCATTAGGTCTGCGTTTGCTTTGTGTCAGACTGCTGTTTGTGACAGTCTGGGGTGTGAAGTTTGTCCTCAGCCTGGTTGTGGCGAGGTGAGTTTCACACCTGCTGGGGGCCCAACCAGCTGTGGTGTTGCACAAACATGTAACGGTAAGGGTTGTGTAGCTACAGGGTCTGTGGGCTCCGTCGCGTTGCAGAGCATCTCCAGGGGCCAGCCGCAGGGAAAGGCCGTTGAACTGATGGAGGCCGCAGCTGACAAGCTGCGTGGCAGGTGGCAGGAGGCGGTTGGGTTGCTGCCCTGGCGGGGGGGGGGCAGGGCTGGTGCAGCCAGGGAGGGCTCCGTGCGGAGGCTGGGTGGGATGTGCTGCTCACTGGAGGTGGGATCTGTGAGGGGCTTAAAAACAGGGTTGGGGGGAGGTTTGTTCTGCTCCACGCTAGGTGGGCTGGATTTGTGGAGCTGGTTCACCCAGGCCTGGCTCTGTGGGCTTGGTTGGGTCTGCGGGTAAAGCATCAGGCAGCGTGCGAGAGGCCAGGCTCAGCCTCCTGGGCCAAGGGGGAGGGGGACGAATTTCCTCCTTGCTGCTTTTCCAGCTGTTTGGGGGACAAAGGTAACCTCCAAGTGGGGGAGGGATTCCCAGGGCAGCTTTCTCTGAATCCACCATGAAAACCCACTTTCCATCTGTGGCGAGAGCAAGCCACCAGGGATGGCTGGTACTGGTGTTGAAATGATGGGTTTGCATGCCTGTCGCAGGCAGTGACCCGCAGAGCTGTTCGGGTCCTGCTGCCCCGGTGCAATGCCTCCCTCCTCCCCGGGCAGCTCGCGGTGTAGCCGGGGGGCTTGCAGGGTACATCTGCCCCTCCGTTGCCTCAGGGCCCTAACCCATGGGACTGGGCAATAAAGCCTGTCGTGCTTCACCGCCATCTCTGCCAGTCCTGGGGCTGATCAGTCACTAGAGCAGTAATACGAGGCGGCTCAGGGACGGTTTCTTTGCCTGCAATAAAGACAGGCTCTGCTTGAGCAGTGGCTTGGACCAGATGATCTCCAGAGGTCTCGCCAGCCCCAGCCGCTCTGTGACTGTGTGTGTGATGATCCCCCCTGCTGACTCCACGGGGCCGAGTTCCCCCATGGTGAGCATCTCTGCTTTTCAGGGCAGCTGCTGCTCTCATGGAGACGTGCCAGGAGGCAGGTCCTGGGAACCTGCTCCATCAGCCGCTTCACCAAGGGCTCTTCAGACAGACTCCGGGCACGGTGCTGCTGAGGCTGCCTGATGGGAGCAGCGCGGGCGTGGGCGAGATGTGCCCGAGCTGCGCCCTGGCCCTCAGCAGCTGCCTGCTCTGCCGCTCTTTTGCTGCCCCAGTTGAAGTTTTGCCCTTGGCTGCCTTACGCTGCCTGGCAGCTCCTTGACGGGAAGCAGAGGGGACTGAATAATTGTGGAGATAAAGCCTGAGATGCAGTTGGGCGTCAGGGTGACGCGCACGTGTCCACCTGAGAGCGGAGCAGGCTGGGCTGTGCCTTAGCCCAGCTGATGGGTGACACGGGCATCCTTCATTCCCCCGTGTCCCTGAACCCAAGCCTTGTGTCCTCTAAAGCGCCAAAGCCGCTGCTCTGATTCCTGCTTGGAGGTTGCTGCAGGGGGGTGAGCCGTGATTTCCCTGTCTCCCATTTGTTGGCCAATCTGCAAACGGTGGCTGTGAGGCTCAGAGATCATGGTCTCCACTTGAAAGAGCAAGTTATTGACTGAAATTTTCACAGGAGCGTTGCATCGGGAATGTTATGCGCACTGACCAGCAGCTTGACGAACTGAATGAGGTTAATTTGAGGGGCAGCAACAGGGCAAACGAAAGGCTGGTGTCTTGTTTGAAACAGAAAAGGAAGATGCTGTAATGCAGATGGCCGTGCTGCCACCCCGATGGTACTCTTAACCGTCGAGTGAAAATTGCTCTTCCTGTTAAGGCAAGCTTGCTGCTCGCTTTGGGGGAGGCAAGATCATTACCTGAGCAAGCCAGGATGATTTGTGGTGAACTTCACTTTGGGACAGTGACTTCAGGAATTACTTGCAGTTCCCCTCAGGCACCAGCTTCCCTGTACCCCTCTCCTCTCTGCTGGGTGAGTTGTGTCTGTTCTGTTCTCAGTTGCAGGGAGCAGCAGGGAGCATCTCTGCCACCAGAAGAAAATAAATAAAACCCTGCCAAATCTGTGTGTTGAGATGGGGCTTTTTGGGTGGGAAGAGGGTTGTAGGGACTGCATACCTGCGTCCTCGGTTGGCTTATCCCTGCTTGCCAGGGTGTCTGCAGCTCTGCGACCCTTGGGACCAGTGTGTCATCCTGTGCTCACCCAGTGAATCCTGTGTCTGTCGGGTGTGCTTTTCCCTGTCAGATTGCTTTCCCAGCTGCCAGGCAGCCCAGCCTGCTAGGGAATCCTCTGGATCCAGCGAGGGGGGGATTTGTGTCTGTCTTGGGTAAAAAAAGACTGGAGCAATGGGTCAACATGAAGGAGCTGTTGCAGCTTAGCTGGGGGCTGATGTAACCTGCTGATAAAAGTGGCTGTTTCTCCTCCTTGCTCCGCTGTCATCTTCTTTTCCTGCCTCCCTAAGTGCCTGATTTTTGCCATATTGACAAGTGCCAAAGGCTTGTTATGGATAGATGGAAGTGTTTGCTCTCCCTGCAGAAAGGAAAAAGCATCGTTCTTAGATCATTTCCTACTTGTTCTTTGTCATGCTGTCTTCTCAGGGATCTTTTGTGTGACTGCTAAGGTTGACATCTCTTGGCATCACAGAAGGCAGCTGCGTATCACGTCTCTGTGATCAGGAAAGAAAAGACAGGCCTAGGGTGTAATTTTTCTTAATCAGTGGCAGCTTTCTTCTGCCTGCATAACCCCCGTGCTGGGTCTGTTATATGCTACCGCAGGGTGGCAAATGGTTTCCCAGTGCCTTGTAACGAGGAGGAGACAGAAAAGCTTCCTTGGGGTTTCCTCTTCTCATGACAGTCGTAATGCGGGGTCCTGTCTCCTTCAGCCTGAGCCCTGAGCTCCCGGATCCAGAGCCCTGTGCTCCAGGTGAAGCTCGCTGCTGCCTGGTTTCCAGCAGTGCTTGTACAGCCAGCTGGGTTGTCTTCAGGAGGGTGCCTGGTGGCTCAGTGCAGATCCCCGTCTGCGTTCCCAGGGATGAGCTGCTGCCACATTCAACTGGAGCTGACCTTGCAGCATAGACCAAGATTTCGTTGGTTGGTTGTTTTTTTTTTTTTTTTAAAAAAAAAAAAAAAAAGCTGTACCTGGTTATCTTGTCACTGGGATTCGCTGTGGATAACTCCATGGATTTTTCAGGCAGCGTATAAAGGCTCTTGGTCAGGTGCGGTGTAAGCAAGGGCAGAACACGCAGTTCCCATACTCTCTGCTCCCCTGTAGTGCAGGATTTGTTTCATTTACTAATTTCATTGCTTATTCCCTCAAGCTTTTGATGACATTGCTTTTATTAATGAAATGGCCATATGGAAAGACCGCAAAACACGGAGATAAACTTCCAAACAGTGCTGATGCTGCTTTAGTGACTCTGTTTCTGGGTCTGGCTGATGGGCGATTCTGTTGCTCTCTGAGCAAACCGTGCAGGTTCCGGGCAGTGAAGGCTTTGAAGAGCACATCAGCATTGTCTGCAGTTCTCCCCAGCTACTCTCGCTGAAGTCGGAGCAGACTTCAATCAGCAAGAGGATGGTTTTCAAATCTACTGTAAATCACTCCCCCCGCCCCCAAAGCAGCTGAATAATTGGCCAGCCTGTCAGTGTTTGCTCATAGTGAGACAGAGGCAGACAGTGCTGCGCCCTTCTCATGATATCTGCAGTGCTGTTTAGAAATTAGGATTAAATTAACTTTCCAGGGTACGGGCAGCACTAGCCCTGCATATGTGGCCTCTTCCAAGGTGAGCAGAAGTTTTGAAGATGGATAGGCTTAACTCTTTCCTGAGCTGTCCCACCAGAGCCTCATGGTGCTCCAAAAGCTCACCTTTAGAATGAAACCCTTGGTTTGGCTTTAAAGGCTGTGTTTTGCTTATACACAGCGGTACCAGTTTGTGCATTTCCACCCAGTTTGGTTTTGCCGGAGCCCTTTGTTGTAGCTGACAGGGCCTGGAAACACACAGCATCAGTCGTGAACAGGGCTCGTGGCCAGGAGCGTCCAGTCTCATGCTGGTGAGGGGTTGTACCAAAAGCTGAGGAAGGTAAAAGGCTGTTTCCCTCCCAGTGTCACTCAGGCTTAGGTCCAGGGCACGTGGGCCTTAAAAGAGGGAGCAAAGGTTTGGAGGAGACCTTGGAAAAGGTGCCTGAAACCTGGCCTCAGGGAAGAGTTTGGATTTTATGGCATCCGGTATCTTCTATGGGTTCATGGTCTTTCAAAATTGCTGTGTTTCAGTAATGGAAGAAATTGTTACTCTGCTCATCTAGGAGAAGGGAACTTGTCGCATTGTGCTGCACCCGCTGGCCAACAGGGTTCAAGAAGGGTAGAAGTCTTCAAGGCAGTTACGCTGCTACAGGCCAGAGTGACTCAGCTGAGCTCTCTTCCCAAGGGAAAAGCCGGAGGATTTTGGTTGTTCAATCCTGTGCTTGGCAGCAGCTGGCCAAGCCGTGTCCGTGTCCTGGCTGGAGAGCCCCAATGTGCAGAGTGGTGGCACTGGTCTCCCCAGCCCAGCGGGGAGGGCAGATGGGACCTGGAGGGCTGAGCAATGGCCAGGGGACACAAATGGAGACAAGCTTTGCTGGCTCACTCAGCAGCTGCTGTTAGCTGAAGCAAGTGTGACAAATTGGGCTCCGTTGTCGGTGGCAGTGAGTGCCACACTTTAATTCTTTTTTCTTTTCTTTTTTTTTTTCCACTGGCTTTAGAAGCTCTGCCTCGATTTCACAAAACTTCTCCTTGCTGGTGCTCTGGGGCAGAGGCTCAACCAAAGCGGTCCCCCTGCTTTTGCCGAGGAGATGCTGGTGCCGAGGTGCCAGGAGGAGGCTGGTGGCTGGTGGGAGCATCCGGCCAGCCTTGTGCTCTGATCCCCACCCTGTGGGCCTTAGGGTGCTTCTGGGCTCTTTCTGCCACTGGCAGTTTGTGCGGGTGAGGAGTCACTCTGCTATGAAGAGCACAGGCTCCCGCCCCTTAGGACAGCTAAAGCCCCTGGGACAAGGCTCCGTGCGCAGCTGATGTGGTGGGGGGTTATTTCCCCTTCGTGCGTGACCCCCACTGGGGGCGGTGGATCCGCCTGACGAGGTGTGAGCGCTCTCTCGCCAGAGCTATGGCTTGGTAAAGTACAGCTGCATTTTTTGTGTTGAGTTCTGCTGCTTCTTCCACTCGTGCAAGGCTGGAATGACCAGATGGCTTCAATTAACGGGCTCAAAGTAACTTGCAGAGGGCAGCGTGGTGGGTCCTCGGCCATCCCTTGGGGCAGCCATCCAGCCGTCCATCTCTGATGCGCGCTGATGCCCGCTAGAAGCGAACGTTGGCAGCTCTTATTCCCAATGAAATCTGTCCCAGGAGAAGCTAACGATCTCAGCGCTGAGCTTCTCGAAGCGGTTGATGCCAGCCCTTGCCTGGCGCTCTGGCTCTGGCGTCCAGTGGTGCAGGCTCCTGCAGGGACAGAAATAGCTGCTGTCTTTGTCTGCCCAGCACGTGCAGCTATTGCATCGTGTCCTGGAGCATTCAAGCCTAAGCAAGGAGCAGGGATCTTGTCAGAAGTTAGATTTTGGCCTTCAGAGCAGGGGGATGGATGCTTTTAGCGTGTTCCCAAGGGATTTCTTGTCTCTGGGACACAACCTGGACCGGTGTAGGCAGAAGCTGACCTAAAAACCTGAGCGGAGCTGGTCCGGCAGAGCCTTTTGGTCCTGGCAGGTCTCCTGTTCAGCGGTGCACTGTGCTGCCCCTGGGACCCACACCAGATGCTAACGGAAAGGATGAGGATGCGATGCAAATCGTGCTCCTCCGGAGTGGGCTATTGGCCTGGCAGGGCACGGTGGGTCTGCGCTGGGTCACCCTGGGACACTGCGAGTCTGGCTCCATCGAGACAGCCTGTCATTGTTCCTCAGTAATAGTTCCTTGGGTACAACTTACTGCGCGGCTTGTTGCCAAGCTGTGATAAATGAGCTTTGTCAGATAGCAGACTTGCAGATTCACCTCTGGAGCAGAGCTATCGGGTCTCCTTTTCAAGCAAGCTGCTCGGTGTCAGCGTGAATCGGAGGAGAAGTTGTACATTAACGTCAGTGAAAACCTAACGCCCACTGGCTCGGTGTGAATGAGCTGGCTGGGTAGCCCTTGGCTGGCGGCAGCGCAGCCGATGCCTCCGAGGCCAGCGACCAGCTGCAGGGACCACAGGGGAGGGTTGGTGGGAATCCTCCGTGGTCAGTGAGGTCCCAGTGTTTACCCCGTGGCAGCCACCTGCCTCCATCCCAGTCTCGTCTTGCTTTTTTAAAAATTTTTTTCAAGACTCTTTTTTTGAAGCCCTAGAGGACAAATTAAATGGAGCTGAGTGTATAAATGTTGCTGGTGCCTGGAATCGTTTTGATGCCTTTGGCACGCTCCGTTATGGGATGCAGGCATGCAGCCCTGACCTGCTCTACGTGGAGGGCACAGCCAGCCTAAGGAGTTAGCGTAGCGGGAGCACCTACGCTTGCTGCTGGGACCCTGAATGCTCAGCAAGTTATCGCTTCCCTGGCCTCCAGCTAGCCTTCACCTTGTCAGCAGAGGTCATTTTGGGGTGTTATTTTAAATGTTTCTGTGACTTCAAAGTGCTGCTTGGTTTTCTGCTGCTCTTCTCCCTTGGGCTGGCTGGTGTCCTGTTAGAGCTCAGAGCTGCCAGCCCGCCGGACGGAAACTCGAGCTAACTTCACCTGGATCGAGCACTTGCTTTTATCATGTCAGGCCTCTGAGCACACCGTTGTTTTCTATTTAAAGGAAAAAAAAAAAAAAGAAAAGGAAAGTAACCCTCTCCTCGACAATACTGTAGAGTTTTGGATGAGTGGTGCCTGTCATCCCAAACACAGCGCTGAACTGTGATGCATGTAGCACTGATGCTGTGACGGACACTTGAAAGCCACGTGTCTGCATCCCAGTGCATTTCCTGCTGGCCCGGGAGCACTGCGTGCATTTCTCTTCTGCGAGCTTGCTCCTTGTGAATGTGGCTTTAGGTGGGCTGGAGGGGTCCAGCACCTCTGTTGCCCCATCCGTAGAGGGAGGCCCGTGAGGACCCAGAGGAAAAGAGTGCTTGGGAAGCCCAGGCCATGCCCACAGGGCACATGTCTTGTGGTTTTCTTTCTGCTTCTTGTTTCGCTGCCCTGCTATAAACACTTAGAGCTGACTTTGCCAAAGCAGAGGGCCTTGGGGCACCTCACTGCAGGTGATGATCCGTGGGAACAGAGGGCTGCAGCCCTTGAGGGGCTGTTGAGAAGCCTGACTCTTGGGAAAGAAGACTTTGGGGTTTCATCAACCGCTTTTGCAAAGTTATTCTTTGGGGTCTCAGCAGTATCCCCCAGCCGTGTGGCTGCTGCGGGGGGACTGGAGCAGTCCTGGCTTCCTCTGGCCTGGAGCCTTTATGGCAGAGCTGGCCACCGTTGTCGGGAAGCCAGGAGATATCAAGTGGCTTCCCTGGGTGTGCCCTCCAAGAGGGAGGCTGGAGGGACAGTAGCATTCTCCTGAGGGTGAGCATCCCTTGGGTCAGACAAAGCTGGGTTAACAAAGTGAGTCTGTTAAGGGAGGGTAAAACAGAGGTTGTATGAGCTCCTGCACGGGTGCTGTTTCCAGGCACTGTAGCTCAGAGCTGGGGAAACGAAGCCTTCATGGTTTTTACCCTCATGTCTTTAATCCTTTTCTGCATCCCGCAGGAGACCAGGGTCCATGGTTTCCATCCTAAGTTACTGTTTGGCTCATCTTACAGGCTGGCAAACGCTCGCGCTGGAGGATTGAACCCAGTAAAGGAGTGATCCCCCCCGAGAGCGAGGTGTCTGTGGCCATCATAGCAAACTTGGACGACACCGAGAGATTTGAGGATGAGGTGAAGGTGTCCATAGAGAACAGCCACACCTACGTCATCCCCGTCCAGGCTGTCGGCACGGGCACAACGATTGTCACCGACAAACCCATTGCTCCGGAGCTCAACTTGGGCCTCCGCTTCAGGTAGGGATCTCTCGGCTCCCACTTCCCACATGGGCTCGGCAAGGAGTTTTGCTGTAGTCCTTCAGGCTGGTTGTTCTTCAGTGCTCGAGGTCCTGGCTCTGCTTCACCGAAGCCACAGGAACTCCTTTAGGAATGTTCTATGGCCATTTCAAAGTCGTTAGATACCCTCAGAAGCTACCAAAATGGAAACCAGTTGCTAGGTTGTCCCTGACTTGTCTTTAGTTGGAATATGTTTATTTCCATACTTTATCAAAGAATGAGCTGGAGGAAAACAGCAGGTCCCAGAAGCCTCCTGCTGGAAAATGCTACATTACAAGTATAAACATATTTCTGTTTGCAATAACGTTGCTTACCTTTCCAGTCGCTATGGTCTATTCTCTCGCAAGAGTGGAAAACCTTGGTGGTAGCTTGTTAGCAACTCCTCGACTGAATTAATGGTGCTGGTTTATTTCCCTTGTGCCTGGGAGTCCTGCAGGAGCTGCCGAGTTTCTTTGCCCTGTATCATCCATCAGTTTGCTCGTCTTCCCCGGTTCCCCGGCTGGGCCGCTCTTTAGAGGCGCTTGCTCTTCCCTCGTTTCCCCCGCCCGCTTTCCTTGCGGTCTGCCAGCACTGCGGCGGCGGCAGCCCGAGGCAGAAGCGAGCGAGGGTGCCTGCAGGAGCAGCTCTGAGCGGGAGAGGAGGAGAGGTTGGCTGAGGTTGGGTGGGATAAATTGCGTGTGCTACCTGAAAGAGCTTAGCTCGGGAGGGGGCATTCGCGGATCCTAGTGCGTGTGTCTGAAACTGGCTACATTCTTATAAATGGGAGAGAAAATAAGCCTTTTCAAAGCGCTGTTGCTGTTGGAGTCCTCTTGGGACGAGAATAATACTCTTCTCCAAGTGCCTGTTCCTTTTGCTGGCTGCAAAGAGGCTCCACAGTGCTCTGATACCTAAATTTTGGGCTAGAAAGAGGAGGTTGATGCTGCCTTAAGCATTGAGGCTAGATTAGTGGGGTGGGGTGGGGTGTTGGGGTGTGTTAAATGTGCACCCACAAGCCCCCCAGGTAAGCAGGGACATTACAGGGAGATTGGCACTTGGCCAGCGTGCCCTGTGCTCTGTGCAGCCACAGATGGGCTGCACAGCGGAGGGGAGAGTGTGGGTGGGATTGCTGTCGTCGTCCTCTGCCCCCCTTCATGTCTTTGCCCGCAAGCTAGTTGGGAGCCGCCGTTGGCAGCGGGTGCAGAGCTGCCACCAGGTGAGCTGGGGGGACCCAGGTGACATCCCAGATGAGGTGGGCTTTCCCAGAGCCACAAATCAGGCATCTACCCAGAGCTTCCCCTAGCCTTCATCTGCCGCTGTCCACAACAGAAAACCGGTTCATACTAAGCCTTGTACACATCATTTGTAAAGTGTGTTTCAAAGACTCGTTTGTTCTAATCTGTCACTTCTGTGTTGGTGTTTAGCTGCTTGTGGCAGACGTGCATTTTGCAAGCCACGTGTTCTGTACCTTTCAAAAACCCAATAACTGTTGTAGGAACAATTCTGTTCCTGGTGGTGCTCAGATTTATAGAGGGTAGAATAATTATTCCACGCTGGCCTGCAGTTAGTGTTTCTTTACATAATGGAACCAATTTCCATGGAATATTCGTTTTGGTTTATATCTAGCTGTAGTGGTCAATCTCTTGTTGTCACTCCATTCCCTCAGCTGGTAGACCGGGTCTTGTTGCTGTGTTTGTCTTGGGCGAAGCTTATGCTGATCCTGCGTTCTCACAGTGCGTTTACCTTCCGAAGACACAAAACCATCTGCCCTGTTCAGCTGATGCGTTGGGGGCAGGGAGAGTTGGATGCTCCCTAAGAGATGGGGGAGTGAGGGGGGTAAGATGGGCCCCGACGGTGGGATAACTGGTGCCCAGATCTCCAGATGAGTCTCTGCACCCTGCCAGCTCCCCAGTAGCATCTTCAGAGGAAGCCACCTGAGGCAGCAGCTCCCCAGGGGCAGGTGAAATGGCAGCAGAGCTGTTCGTCCACCCACCTGCAGCCAGGGCAGACCAGCTTCGTGCCTGGTGCAGGGAGACCTGCAGGACGCACCTTGGGAAAACCCTCTGAGTGCTGAGCACCAAAGGGTGATGCTCTGCTCGCGAGTACCTGAGGTGATGGATCTTTGCAAAGCTTTTCCTTGCTGTACACAAACTGACCAGCTGCTGGATGCTGAACTTCGGGCCAGCCGAGGTCTGGCTTTGGCTGAAGCTTTGAGCTAGGTCAGCCTTTTCAGAGGCGGTTTTATTGCTGGGCGTGTGGTCAGATAACGCCATCGGGGTGCTGAAGCTGGGTGACCGCTGGGAAATAGCAGCTCCCATAACGTTTTCCATCTCTGCTTGTCTTCTAGCTTTGATCGCTGCTGTTACCGTTTCAAGATGACAAACAGAGGACGACGCACCCACCAGCTGTATTGGTCAACAGAAGGCTTCCCCACGTTCAGCCATCGTGACCGTCTCCGTGCCATCAGTAACACCAAGGGCACAGATTCCTCCCAGAGCCCCAAACCTGCCTGCCCTGTGTTTAAGCTTCAACCGCTGAGGACAGAGCTGATGCCGGGCAAGACTGTGGAGATGGTGCTGGAAGGCTCCTCCAGCACTCCCCAGGTGAGGTGCCCCACGAGGGCTGCGCCCTCCCCACCAGGTCACCTCCGCTGGGGCTTCTTCCGACCCCTTGACATTTGCCTTGGGAAGAGGAGCAAGCGCTTTCCAGAAACTGTTTTAATGCCACAAGTTGCCATGGCAGCACCGGCTGCTTTCCTTGCTGGCCGCCATCAGTGTTTCCATAGCCACCATAAACCCAGCTCGCTGGTACCAAAATGCGGGCTGAAGGGAATGTTGCTGCTTCAGAAGCAGAGGGCAGGTTACAGGGTGTCGTGTGCTGAGGCAGAAAGGAAGGGCGGAGAAAATAAGTTACGCTTAGGCTAGGAGCAGAGGCTGTAAATAAATGAAAACATGTGAGGTCATAGATCTGGTGAAAAGAGTGAGTTAAAAAAACCCAAGCACCAAACCTGTGAAGAGAGGGAGAGTCTGAGAGCAGCATCATTTTTCCTCTGTAGACAAACATGGGCAGAGGCTTGTCTAGCGCTGAGTCCTGGAGGAGAAAAAACAGTGTGTGCCAGCCCTGATGGTCAGAGTGACGTTCATCCACGTGGGAAAGTGTTCCCAGGGACCGTTATAAGTGACAGCTTGACTTGTTGTCGGTATTTCCATACCAGCTCACCCCAGACTCTCAGCCAGCCTTGGTGTCCCAAGGGCAGCCGGGTCTGGCAGCACCCTTGGGTGGCAGCTCAGCAGGGTCACGGGGTGTTCTCCCCCCCCGGGCCCTTCTTTCCAGGCCAGGGGAAATCCAACTCTGCAGAGGAGCTGCCAGCTAACCCTGGTGTACATTCCTTGGCTCTGGGACCGCTGGGCCCAGGTGTTTAAGCAAATGTGGAATGAATCTTCATGAAGCTCCTGCTGTTCCTAATGATCTGAAAGGTGCTTGCAAGGGTTGCCTCAGTGGCAGCTTGCAGAAGGCTTGATCGCTCGCCTAGCTGAGTGCCCTCATAAATAGGATGCAGCATAACAAGAGGAGGGGGCTATTGAGGAGAGCAGTGGCTGTAAGTTGCGGCAGGAATAGGGTCCGTGGTTGGGTGGCTAGCAACTGCAGCGTGTTTTGTGGATGCCCTGCCAGCACCTGCTTGGGTGACGCGTGACTCTTGCATGCAGGTGGTGAAGGAGCGGCTGCTGTGTCACGCCGTGGTGGGGAGCAAGGCGGGGAAGGCACAGATAATGCAGATGGACGTCACGTGTGAGTTCGTTGATCCCGTTCTGCAAGTGTCTACCAGAGAAATCGCATTCCGGGTGGAGAAGGTAAGTCTCAGGATTGCATCCTGGCATTGAAGAGCGTGGCTGATGGCCGAAAGCCTGCAGGGTGTGTGTGCCTGTTAAACACGGGGGGGGGACGGGGATTGTTAAACGGCTTCCCCAGGTCCACGGGGCTTCGGCTATCGATTCGAGCCAGAGCAAGCTTTGGCCGTTACCACGAGATGGTTCTACCACAGAGATGGTGATTTTGCTGCCCTGGGGTCGGGGACAGTCACAGCTCTGCCCTTCTCGAGGTGGAGGCAGGATCGAGCTGCTGCGCCAAGGGCACAGGTGAGGCAGTGGGACCCGCGAGCGCAGCGTGGCCGTTGCACAGCTGCCTTGTGCGCTGGGGCTGCTGGGGGAAGAGCCGATCGCTGCAGCTGAGCGATGCTAAACCCCTCCTCACCCTTCCTGAGGTGCTTTGTGAAGTAAGTGAGGGTATTCTTAGTGATGAGATGGTTTTCTGACTTCAGCGAAGTAAAGCTGAGATTGCAGCTGCTGCGCTGAGGGGGGATCGTAGCCACTTGTAGAGAGACACGCATTTGTGTAGTCAGGATGAAGGGAGGTTTTTGAGGCTCCTCCAAGGCATGGGGATGTCTGAACACCGATCCTGCAGGGAAGCTGAGAAAAATGGAGCTTCCTGCCAATTCCTCAGGCTGGTGAAGGAAAACTGTCATCTTTTGTCTCTCTCTGCCTTCCCTGCTCTTGGCATGGATGCTCTTTGCGTTTCCCTCAGCCTCACCTCCTTCAAAGGACCTGCAGTCATCCCTCAGCTGCAGTGATGACAACACCGATGCAAAACAGGAGCCCTTTAGTCTCTGGGTCCTGACTCCTCCATCATCTTTCCCTCTCCAATGCGGTGTCTGAAACAGAGAAGATTGTCCATTATTTAGTTTCTGTATTTTCAGGCCTCTCCTCTGCTTCCCAGGCTTCCAGAGAAGCACAAAATCCTGTGAGCGGGCGGTTCACACTTAATGAGAAGCTTTTCAGCTGTTCCTGATGTCTGCCTGTGTTCTGCTTGATGCCCCGTGCTCTGGTTTATCGAGTGCTATGACACTGCAGCTGTTGGATATCGATACATCCAGAACTAGTTTCCCAACCGCTGCCTAGTTGATGTGAACCCTGCAGGAAGGCCAGAGCGATGCATAAGCAGGAAGAAATAGCTTAGGCTGAGCTTGACTGTGAGGCTACAGACACTTTGTCACTGGAGCAGGGACAGCAGGACACACGTTGCAACCAGACCGTTGAGGTTTCTAGCTGGCTGTTTGTGCGTGTAAATGTTCCAAGCTAACCTTAGGCTACTGCAGGCTCTCTCCTCCAGGCCAAATCCTGCTTGCTTTTCTCTTCTGACTAGCCATCCCTGCTTTTATGAGGCTCCTGGAGCCACTAAGGCTGTACGAAATGACTGGGGGTGAAAATTGTCTTGTGCCATTCTGCCCAAGAGAGGGTAAACTGGAGACAAGCGCTCTGGGTTCACTTTCTGCTTTTGACCTTGGTCAAGCAGCTGCCTCCTCTCGAGGTGCTGTTCCCTCGTCTGTATGTGAGACTGTTTCCCGGCCCCCTGGGGGATGCTGTGGTTTCTAAACGTGAAAAGCACCTGACGTTCTGAAAGAAAAACCTTGTAGAAGGGTAGAAACTAATACAGACAGTGAATAAGAGATGTGTGCAATTTTGGGGTTGAAAACTCTGAAATGCATCGGAAGGGAAGGGAGGTGCGTGGCCACTTCAGGTTGTTTTTTTCTTGTCTCCTCTTTCTGTAGCTACCCAGTGACGTCCTCAGCCTACAGCATAAGCCTCTTTCTTTAAAAAACATGTCCTCCCTGCCGCTGGGCGTCGTCCTGGCCTTAGACCAACCCTTCCGAGTCTGTGATGCGGCCCGGCAGCCCCTCCCTGCAGATGTCCAGGTGAGCAGGACCTTCCCGCGGTGGGCTTTGAGGAGGAGGGATGTGGCGGTGCGTTCCTGTTGGGAGGTCCTCTGGCAGGGTCTCCTGTAGAGTCAGCAGTAGCCTGGCCCCAACTCAATCAGATCTGAAGCGAGCTGCTGGAAGAAACAAAAATACCCGAGTTGGGAAGATACTTCGTGGCTCAAAGCCATGAGGAGAAGGGAGCAGGCACCTAGGGCTGGGCAAGCCATGGAGTAGAGGTATCTCCTGGGACTCGCAGCAGCCGTCCTCAGCCAACCTCAAGAGCAGCTTGCTCTCTGTGAGGGCAGCTCTGCCTTCGGGAAGGCTGAGGGTGCTCCTCCCACTGTCGCCTGGCACCTGCCCTGTCGGTGGTGGAAGGCGCTGGACATGGGCTCTGCTGGACACGCGCTGGTGGAGGTGCGGGCACCGTTCCTGTGCCGCGCCGGTGACTGGCCCCTGCGAGGCTGAGGCTGCCGTGCCGGTGCACTTGTGCTGTGAGGATAAAGGAGTTTCTCTGGAGTCAGGGCAGCAGCCCTGGCTTGCCGGAGTGCTGGTTCGGCTGTGTGTTTAGCACAGAGCCTCTGTGGGTCCAGAATTCAGTAGGACAATATTTATTTCCCCCTGGTATCGATGCAAAGCGCAGAAACGTGAGCCTGCAATAGTCTGACGAGAGCGTGGTGCTTGCAGTCAGGCACTCGCTGTAAAGAATGTGCAGGGTGGGCTGAGAAGCCCACGCTGAGGTCATGCTTTAAGACATTGACGTGTTCCATGCTATCCAGCCTTGGACTTCATTACGCTGGTGTTTGATCTTTTTAATCTCCTTGCAGCCAACGAAGCTGGAGGTAGGGGAGGAATGTCATTTCTTCATCGGATTTAACCCTGCTCACGAGGAGCGTCTGAATAGCTGGGTGGCAGAGAAGGCTCTGAAGATACAGCTGCTCGAGCATCCTCACGAGGAGCAGGTCACTGTTCGGGGAGAAGTCTTCTTCCCAAATCTCCAGTTCCAGACCATGGCCGTGGACTTTGGGTGCATCTTGAATGACACTGAGGTGGAGCGTTACATTGAGATGACCAACTGCAGCCCGCTTCTCGTCCGGTACCACTGGTCATTCCTGACGGGCGGCCACGCGAGCCAGCTGAGGTATGTGCACCGTTGCCCTCTCCTTGAAGCTCCTCTTCCTAGTGTCCTGTCTGTACCTGGCAAAGACCCAGGCTGTTTGCCTGGGATCTGGCAAGCAGCTTTCAACTCTCCCTGGTGGGAATAACACCTGCCAGCCGTGGTCAGGCTAGATGCTCAGGGAAAAGGTGATCTCTGCCGGTTGGACGCTGCAGGGGAGACCATGTTCTCCAGCCAAGCTGGGGCTGTATGACACTACTAACGCTTTTTGCTTAGCCCATACCCTGGAGTCCTGCTGTGCCTCTGGAGCTACAAAGCCACGCTTAGGCACGTGGACGGTAACATCACCGGTTTTCCATCCCTGCCGACCCTGTACGTTGTCATTTCATCCTAAGAGCCTACATAGGCGCTGCCACCAGAAGGACCTGCTGCTGCCCCGGTCCCTTGCTGCTGCTTTGCTGTAGCCCCCGTACTGGTTCCCCGGGAAGGAAAGCTGCTGTGGAGAGCTGTGCTCGCAGACCCTGGTGGCCTGAGGCAAACACCACCCTGGAGAAGGGAGTTTTTGTCTGTTAGCTGTTTTGTGAATGCGATGTGCAGTTGATTCAGCATTTTTCACCAAAACGGCAGGTTCTGCTGGGGCTGTAGGTCCAGCTGCAGGTGTCGGTGGGAGCGCTTGTCTGAGCATCCCTGGGAGGCAGGGCATCCAGCCCTGGTCAGTGGTTTCCAAGCCCAAGAGCACTCTTGCAGTGGTGCTGCAGCACGTCTATAAACACATTTCTAGCAGTTCCTCCCGCTGTGGCCTCTCTGCGTAGTACAGAAGTCTAGTCTGGGCGGTTTTAATGGCAGTAGCAACTGGTTTTTCCATAATGCCCTGGGAAACCAAGCAAAGTTAACCACTGCGCGTTGAAGTGCTGCTATTGCAAATAACAGAGATCAGTTTTGTTTAGGGAGTTGGAATTTGGCTTAGAGGAGACTGGGCACTGGCATTAGCTATGGCGGTGAGGAGGGCTTGGGGGAGAAGCTGTGGACACTGGGGTAGCCCGTTCACAGCGGGGTCTTACCAGGGAACGGCCAGTCTGGTGTGGCCCTTCATGCGCGGCACCTTCAAGAACAGACCCTAAAACGCAGGGGAAAGTCTGCAAAAGCAGGTGCAAGGAGGTGGACAGGGAAAGAGTAACAGGGCTGTAAGCTTTGCTCGGAAGCCCCTGTCATCTCCTGGTAAATTAGATTAGGGTTTAATTACAAGCTAAGGGAAAAATCTAATGTTGATGGTAGAACAATGCATATATTTTATGATAACAGAGAAACACACACATTGGAGCAAAGCCTGTGTGGAATTAATTTCCTCTGGGGCCACTTATTGGCCAGTTGCCTGTTTGGTTTGGTTTTTTGTTTTGTTTTTTTTTTTTTAGGGTTTTGGAAATGTGACTGCTGAATCAGTTTTCAGCTTTTAATTCCCCCATCTCCACTTAAACTAGCTTTGCTGGACCTGAGCCTGCAGGTTCTTCCGGCAGACGCTGAGTTACCCAGCTCTGAGTTGGTAGCAGCTGAGGGTCCTGAGCATCTGGCAGGATAGCTGAGCATCTGGCAGGATAGCAGCCCCTGCTCCAGAGGGTTTGGCATAGCCCCTTTGCTGGCTCGTTAGTGCTGTGGACGTTAGGACAGCTCCCTTTTCTGCTCTGCATGTTAATTCAGCAGTAATGTGCTCGCTCTGGGTCCCTCAGCAGACACCATGTGATTCTCCATGTCAGGGCTGGAAATGAAGATGGTCTCCAGGCTATTAACACCTCAGATGGCTCATTAAGAGCCCAGCAGAAGGGCAGCATGTCAGATATTATTTCTGGTCTACATTAAGCACTGTTGCTATTCTAAATTATCAGATCAAACTAACTTGGTCTGACATCGAGGGAATCAAACATCAGGTCTCGTGAAGGCGAGATCGATAGAATTGAAGCGTCCACACTTCTAACCTTGCTGGAGCTGATCGCCAGAGACTCCCAGCATCAATCAGACACACACATTTATTTTGGCCAGGAGAGAAAAATGTTGTTTCTCTGCCTGGACAAGACTATTTGTGCTTAAAGTGGGTTTGGTTTTTTTGTTTCTTCTAATTGTTCAACCCATTTTTTCCTCCTTACTCTTTAGTCACTGCTGCTACTTTGAGCAATCGTATCAGCAACACAGTCCAGCCATTGCTGTGCGGTTAGTCATTTCCAGGGCGCGCACAGTGACAGTTGGAGCTGTCGGATCTCACTGCAGTGATGTTGCTTCTCTGTCTCCGCGCTGCCTGGTCTGAATGTCAACGGGTGGCTCAGTAAATGCACAAATCTTAGCTCAGCAGAGGAATTTATCCTAGCAAAGAAATAGTCATCAGGGCATTGGGACAAAATGCAGTTTCTAGTTTTTGCTCTTGGCGAGGGCAGACCATCACCACCACCTTCCCCAGCTGCTGGCCATGTGGCCCAGCTCAAGCCGCGTGTTCCCACAGGGTGCACTGGGCAGGTTTTGAGTTTACTTCTGTATCACATTGTTTTGTTTTCAGTTGCAAACACCCTTGAGCTGTCTTGCTTGTTCCAAAGTCCCTTTTTAATCTGCGTCTGTTGGCCTGCAGGACAAATCAAAGTGCATCGTCGGGGTCCGTAAGCCTGTTTAGATGCCTCAGGGGCGCGTGGTCTCTGGTGCTTTGCCCTGTGACAGAGCTCGGGCTTTGTTGGGGGGCTTGTTTTCCCCCGGTGCTTTGGCTGTGCCGAAGGGATGCACCAGCGTGTGGTCCCTGGGGGCCTGGGCAAGGATGCTGGGCGTGTGGGTGCCACGCACCAGGGCAGCAGCCTCAGCGCTGTTAAAACTCCTGCATTTAATGCAAAGGGGTGGTGGCTCCTGGCACGTGTCCTTGGTGCTGGCAGGACCTGCAGGGACCTCGGGTCTTCAGATCACCGTTCTGGGGTGTCTGTCCTGCTGGTGGTGGCTCTCACACAGCCTGAGCTGGCAAGGTCATGTCATCCTGCCTGAATCTTCACGCGCAGTTTGCAGAAGCGGTGTGATTTCTAGCTCCTCTGTTTTGGGAGGTGGGTGTGGGAAGTGGTGTGAAGCTGTGTCCTTAGGAGGCTCAGAAACCAAGAGACAGGCTGAGATGATTTTTTTCCTAATGTCTCAGCGGTTTGGATGGTGGGTGGCACAAGGCTGTCCTGGCCCTAGCAGGAAGGACTCTTCTCTCCCTGCTGTCAGTGTGCCTGTGCTGCCATTGAATCCCCCCTGGATCCATTTTGTCTCATCTGACGGGTGGTCAGGTTGGGTGAGATGGACACAGGGGGGTTAACACCTTGCTGTCAGCCCCTCCAGCCCCAGGCTGACCTGCTTATGTCAGGAGGCTCCTCATCTCCGCTCCAGCGTGCTGGTGGAGGCACTTCTGCAGCCCTTTGGCCCCTCTGCTTTGGGGCTGGTCCCTTCTGCAGGTGGAGGAGCCGCTCTCTGCTCCTTGCCTTCATCCCTGCGTTCACAGCCTTGCTCTGAAAGTGCTGGAGGCTGCCCAGAAGGTCCTGATTCTGAGAAAGGGTTACCTCAAGCCTGGGCTGATGCCAAACATCTCATCATCTTGCCCTTCTTTCCCAGGACCAACCCCCTTTCCTTCAGTGCCAGGAAGATGTCGTGTCATAGAGATCAGCTTTCTGTTGACACCTCGGGTTCCTCACTCCCTTCCTTTTCATGTGATGCTCATTGTTGTTCGTTTTGACTTTCCCCCACTGGAAAGAGTCCCTGGCTGTGCTGCTTCACGCTTCGCCGCAGCAGGACTTGCTAATCGCATCATCTCCCAGCGCTGGGTCCCAGAGGGCTTCTACTTTAGAGGGAAAAATACTGTTGTTGTCTAGGCACCACGGTCTGGTGAAGTTGCCTCAAACTGTTCTGTAGAACTAGAGGTACCTTAATAAATGATTATGGATTTTCCATCTCGGGGGTTTCCCTCTCCTCGGGAGCTGTTACTCAGCCGCAGTATTTATCACGAGCCACTCTAAGAGCTGCGGTTTCATTTCCTCACCATGTGCATCGTAGCGAGCGGTTCTGGGACAGCTGCCGTGTTGACGGCCGGACCCAGGCGCCCAACGGGTGTGTGGGCTGGTGCGTGGCTGGAGGGTGTTGAGGTGCTCCTCTTGGTGGCCTGACACTGCGGGCATCTCCCCTGCCGCCAGGGAAAGGTAGCGTGCAGCTGCAGGCTGCCCAAAAGCACCACTGTCCCAGCTGAGCTGGATTTATCTCATCCTTACGGAGCTGCCCAAGTCAGCGGCCGCTGGAGGTGTCGGGCAGTTTGGTCGCCCATCAGGGCCCCCCAACATGCACCCGGGTGCCTGGGCTGAGAGGAGCAGAGGTTGCGTGGGTGGGACCGTAGGTGGGCGATGCGCTGCAGGGCTGAGCGAGCACCTTCATCCCCTCCAGCCCTGGTTTGTTCTTCCCCACGGACGGTGCCGAGCTGTTGCTCGGGGTCCCCGTGGCGTCCCAGCAGCAGGCGGAGGGAGGGCTGTCAGGGGCTCACCTGGGCCAAGCCGTGTTCTTGCATGTCGCTGTAGGGAGGGCAAGTCAGGCGGGATCTCTTCCGGGTTATGAAGAGCAGAGCCTGTAATCCAGAAATGAAAACCAGCCTTAGATACTAAAGACAAATCTTTGTTTGGAGCCCGTGGTTCAAGGCACTGAATTCCCAGCTGTAAAAAATGTGCCGTGTTTGACTGCGGGGGGAACGCTTACGACTAGGCACAGCGGCAGGTAGGCATGGCCTGAGCGCGTCCCTCCACGTGGCGTTGGAAATCCAAGCAGAGCTACTGTGAGCACCTGCTGCAATTTCATACAGGGACCATAGTCAGAGTCACTTGGGAATTCTGAAAACGTTAACTCATATGCTTTTTACTGGCTGCTGTTGCTCAAAGGATAAACTCGGCTCTGTTTGCAAAACGAGCGGTTGAACTGCTTTGCTGAACCATTTGCCAAATTTGTCCTCCAACAGTTTTTGTTTAGAAACTGCTGGGGAGGTAATGATGGCATCAGGACGTGCCACACCGGTTATAAGCTCGTTTCAGCAGAGCTGCAGCCTTTGTGGCGCGAGGTGCGGTTCGAGCTGCTGTTTTGCAGCCAAGGAGTACCTGTGGCACGGCAGGGAGCTGAATCTCGGTGTCGCGATTGGAATAGATTGATTAAAAATGACCAGCGTTTCCTTCCCCAAAGTACTAATCGCGGCTGCTTTGGTGCTCATCGGGGATCAATGGGCTGTTTAATTGCGAGTCTCTGCCTGGAGCCGCTTGACGTGTCTTCCCGTGTTCCTTGCGTGTGCGAAGGTGTCCCGTGCTGCGCTCGTACCGGCTCTGTCGGGGTTCAGGCACAGCAGGCGGCGGGCTCCGTCCCTGCTCCTGCCATCGCCGCTGCTGGTCCTGACCCGCAGCTGTGCGTAACCGCCCAGGGGAGAATTCAGGGTAAATACCTAGAAGAGCTGAAAACCTCCTTGCGGCGCTGGGTCTGTGCTGGCGCATCGCCATCCAGATCTGCCCCTTTGTGTCTCAGTCCCACCTTTTTGTGCAGTTTGTCCTTTTGTCTCCCTGCAAGGTGTTCACCTCTGATATCTGCAGTTCCTCATGGCAAGCAGTTGCCACTGCTGGACCAGCGTTGTCCCTGGGCAGCCCCCAGCATTGACCTGCTGCATCCTGGTTCTGGAGCTGCCAGGTCGGATCCATTCCTGGGCTGGCGGCACCAGTGCCCACCCAGGGGCCACGTCCTGCCAAGGAGCTGCTTGTCCAGGTCTTCCTCCCTCCTACTGCAGCTTCATGATGGAAGTTACGGTTTCTTCCAGGTTCGGCCCTCCAGCACCTAAACTGTTCATCAAACCCCAGCCACCGAAGGAGGAGGGAGCCTGCTCGGAGCACTCGGCATCTGCAGAGAGCAGTGTCAGTGATGGATGCGTAGAGGAGCCAGCTGAAGCCCTGGGAGCAGTGGGGGATCCTGCCCAAGAGCCAGCAGATGCAGAGGACTCCCTGGAAGCAAAGGTAGATTTTCTTGTACGCTCACTGTTTTGCGTTGCCTCCCCCAGCTTGCCACCAAAAAGCCGTGCTGGTGCCAGCGTAGCGTCCCTTTTTTGCTGCCCTGCTGCCATGTGCCCTGAGAGTGGGCTGGGCAGCAGGGCCAGCAGCTGGACACGGGGCTTATGGGGAGGGACAAGTAGGGTAGTGTTGTTTGGAGAAGCCCATTCAGGTCCTCCTGACCTGTGGTGAGGTTGGGGTTTTTTGGCTGGGTTTTTTTTGCACTGTGAAAGGAGGGGTTTTACCTGCACCGTGATGTGGAGGCTTCCAGTTCCCTTCCTCTGTCAAGCCCTGCCCAGTACTGGTCTCCATGTACCACCTTCTCAGCCCCAGCTAGAGCCACCCGTTGTCACGTCTCTGCCTTCGCCCGAGCCCCGGTATTGCAGCGATGGCCACAGAGCTGCCTTTTTATAAATGGAGACTTGACAAAGTCGCTGTCTTTTCCTCTTAGTATGGGAAACAGCCTTTGGTCTGCTGACCTTCCTGGTGAGCCTCGGTGCTTTGGGGCTTGGCCTCGGTGCTAGTGGGAGCTGATGGCACCTTTTGCTTCGCATGGGACAGAGGCTGCTCCTGGGGCAATAAAAAAGGATATAGGAGAGCACAGGAGGTTCTGAAAGTGCCGGAGTTGGTGTCAAGTTCAAGGAGGGGGGTCGCACCTGCTGACATCTAAATATCAGTGGTTTTAATGTTGTAGCTCTGCACGTGTTTTCTGAATCAGGAAAAAGGATACCTGGTAGGCATAAAGAACAGCACGGCTGAATGTTTTCAGATAGAAGCATGAAATCATTTTTGTGCCCTGCTTTGTTGCCATGTATGCGCAGATAAAGCAGGGAAATTCAAGGGGATATGGCTAGGTAGGATCCAAAATTGCTTCAAAGGATACATCTGGGTTGCAGCGTTGTCTTCTGCTTGTGTCACTGTATCAAGGCAATGTCCATGTAGCCTTCCTGGGGAGGTGGGAGACCATAAGCCTGGGAAAGATGTGGGTTAGCGTCTTTGGGAATATGCCCTTGGCAAAGCTTTGCAGGCTGGAAGATGTGGAGACAACAGAAAGAGCACTGAGATGTGAGAAGGCTCAGCCTTCCCAGTGCTTTATCTCCTTGGAGAGATGTAGCCTCTGGTTAGGCCTGAGGATGTGCTGTACATACCCTGCCCATGTCAGAGCCCCAGCGCAAAGCCCTCCTTCATGTTACCGAAGCAGCAGGTATTCTTAAACTTCAAGAGCAATCACAAAGCCCTTGCTTATAAATAGGGGTCAGAAGCCCAGGGACGAGGTTCCATTTAAAGGATGGCACCTCTGAGGTTAAACACCAGCCCTCAGCTGCTGCAAGGCAGAAAAACATCTCAGCTGCCTTTTCCAGGATGGTGTTATTCAAGAGAAATGGCGATCCTCAGCCCTCCGGCAGTGACGAGTGCACAAGGGGAAAGCTAAGCACCACCTGAAATGGGACAGCTGTGCCAAGGACTTCTGAAGTCCTTATTTCCCCTTTTTGACACTTCTCGCTTGCAGCTGCATTCCTATTGTTGTCACGGAGAACCTGAGCTGTCCAGGGGTGGGGTGTTTGGTGCGTTTCTTGGGCAGGAGTGAGCAAAGCTGGGGTGGCATGAGGGTGCAACGTGCCCTCGAGGTCCCTGCCAGGACAGGGTGCTGGGAGCACCCCGCTTCCTCGTGCAAGCCGGTGGGTCCGAGCCCACCTGCCGGTGTGACACGGGCTCCACCTGCACCTCGTGTCTCATCCGCACGGGTCTTGGACCCACACTCGGCTAATGGCACAGGCGTCCCCGTACTTGGTGTGTGCCTGTGTCCCATCTTAGCTGCTCTTGGCTCGATGAGGCGGTGGAGCCTGCAGCACAGTGATCCCCCTCAGCCCAGCCAGCTGCCTCCTGTAGCCCATGGTGCTTGTTTTCCAGCTGCTGCTGTCCGCTGCTGTGGATCTGGAAAGTCGGAGGCCGGTGAGGACCCAGGAAAGGATGCGGTTTGTGGAGGTGGAGCCCCTCCCCTCGGGAGCGGAGGAGGTAAGTGGGCATCTGTCTCACTTCCCCGTTCCCAGCGTGGCAAGCAGTTATGTAGCCCCTGCTGCCACTGGTGGCCCTCGGTGCTGCTCACGGAGTGGCCTCGCATCCCTCCCAGCACGTTGCGCAGCGCTGCTGAAGCAACCGGCCATGTAGGGCTGACCGAGGGTCCTGCCTGTGCAGCGCCTGTGGAGGGTGTATTCATCTTGTTGCTCATCAGGTGCTCGGTAGGAAATTTTTGCAGTAGCTTTTGCAGTAGCTTTTGCGAGAGCAGTGTGTGGGTCGGAGAGAGAGTGAAAAGTGTCAGGAATCAGACGAGCTGGGCTGGAGTCCACCCCCAGCTCCAAGGGCTCTCATCTCCAAGTCTCGTGTGTTTCTGAAGGCAGTAAAAAGTGTTTTTAAAGGCAAGTTCTTCAGCTGAGAGAATGTCTTGCTGCCAGGAGACATCCCAAATTAATTTAGTGTATTAATACATTAATTAGTATGGGAGAAGATTTTTCCCAGGGTCTCTCCCACCGGTAAGTGGAATGGATGCAGAATGAGGTTAGGGTGATCTCGCCTGTGATGAAGAGGCCCCTCCAGCCACATCTGTACTTTGCTCCAAGCCACGGCTGCTCTTCTGCATCAATTTCCACGCTCGACATCTCTGTCTCTCCTCCCCTGCCTCCAGGTTTTTGATGTCCTGCCACTGTACGGCGTGCTGCCGCCGGGCAAGAGCCAGCGCGTCACATTCACCTTCGTTGGCCGCACAAACATTGCTGCCCGTGTCACGGCGCTGTGCAGTGTGGAGGGAGGCCCGACCTACGAGATTGCGCTGAGTGGGGAGGCTTCGCTCATCAACTACTTCCTTGACGTGACGGAGATCGACTGCGGGCTGCAGGTACCGCACGCTTCTCTTGGTCCTTGTCTTGGAACTGTCGCCGGCGCGTTGCTGCCCACCGAGGTCTCGGGCGCTCTTCCCTTCCCAGCTACTCTGTTGGCTCTGTCGCTTGGAAGTACTGCCTTTGGGTGATACATTCTGCATCAGAGTTGTTTTTTAATGGCCATCTCTACCCCCCCATATTTGGGATTTCCTCCTCTTCAAGGTAACGAGCGCTGCCTCCCGGGACAGGCAGGGACCCCGTGGTGATCTCCAAAGGGACATGTCCCCAGGACCCTCATCCGCCCATCCGTTCCTAAAGCCTGAGGTCCAAGGAGATGCTTTCTTTTAATGCTCTTGATTAATCAACAAAATAAACCAGGGAGGAAGTTAACTTGGGCTTCCAGTCACTGCATCTGGCGAGAATGTCCCAGAACAATTGGCACTCCTTTTCAGTTAAAATCCCCACAGACCCTTCCAGCTGTTGGCCCTGTTTGGCTGTTGCCCTGTCTGTCTCTACTTTTTGCAGGCAAAACAGAAGCAATACTTGTATGCAGGTGCCTCTTGTTCTGAAATGCCTCGATGCCTCCTCTTTTGTTTCAGCTGGCTGTTAGGTGACACCTTAAAGAGCAGGGGGCTTGTATCCCCTGGTTTATTTATTACTGCACCTCTACGTGCTGCCGTCGATAGTGTTCCTGCGTAGGGCTAAGAGGTACCCTGTGGCTGGGGGTTGCCCAGGTTAACCCAGGACACCGCAGTGCCTGTACCTCCTCTGCGCTCCCTGCTTCTGCGCTGTGTTCATGTGCTTTCAAGCCAGGGAAAAGAGAAGGAGACTCCCAGCAGCAGACCTGCGTCTGTAACTTCCCGCTCCTCTGTCTTCTCTCCAGCTGTTTAACAAAGTCAGGGAAGCGGAGGTCACCCTACAGAACAGAGGGAAGATGGGATTCACCTACGTGGTGCTCGGCTCCAGCGCAGCCGCTGCGGACAGCCCTCCGCTCGGCGTGCCCCTGGCCGTGCCCAGCACGGTGAGTAGCACGAGTGATTCACCCTGGCCAGGCTGCCCAGGAGAGGGTTATAGGGAAAAAAGGTGGTGGGGTGGGTGGAAAAAAAGAAAAGGAAGACAGAGCCACAAAACCAGCACGGAGAGCCAGGGCTGTAAGCAGCTGCTGCTGGGTGGCAGAGAAGGTCGAGCAAACGCGGTCCTACTAGAGCCCCTTCATGGCCTTTGCTGGCGGGTGGCTCTGGCATCCTGCAGCAGCCGCCGGCGGGAGGCACGAGGGCTTCGGTAGCTCTTTGGACCCCGAGTGCTGAGCTCTGTGGTTGTGCCGACACTGGAGCCAGATGGTGCAGGCTCTTGTGAGGGTCACCTTCCCCAGGTTGTGTGGTCAAGCAGGGCGTACTCCCTGTCCCTGCCTGTAAGAAACCCCACCTGCCCCCTGCCAGCACTAAGCAGGACTGAAATACTGTCTTGCCTGGGCATGAAGCTGCTTTGCCAGAAATTTTAGCAGCCCCTGTATTGGTCCCTCCTCCAGCTTTGCTGCTTTGCAGCAGTTTTGTGGGGCAGCGAGGGGGTCAGGGAGGATCGGGGCTGGAACAGCCAGGAGAGGAGTTTGCAGCATCCCGGCGCCCCAGCTTCTTAGTCCCGCGTGGATGTCTTTGAGCTGAAGCAGCGTTCTTACCTTTGTCTCTTTTTGCAAGCGGAAGAGGAAGCCAAATGGCTTTCACATTGTTTTCGTGCCCGTCTCCTACAAGGGATGACACACTGATGCCCTCTTCCCGCGGGCTTCCGAAGACGCAGCTCTGCTTGGACCCGTGCAGCCAGCTGCTGCAGCAGCAGCGTGGGTGCTGGCAGCTTGGCAGGGCTCACCTTTGCTGCAGCTGTGCTGTGCGCTGGAGTACGGGCTCAGGGGACCAAGTGGCAGGAGCTGTCCCACTCAGCGGCTTCCCCTGCAGCGTGCAGGGGAGCGGGGAGCCGAGGGTCCAGCCCAGCGTGCAGAGGGCGAGCCAAAGGCGTCTGCGTCTGTGCCCGGTCACCCAGAGCCATGCTGCTGTCTGCTTCCATTTGCTCTCGATGTGGCTGGCGTGAGCCCAGCCTGAGGCTTGGAGAGCCTTTCTGGAAGCCCAGAGAGGAGATGTCCTTCCCAGCAACACCTTCTTCCCCAGAATTTGTCCCAGTCTGCTCCTGCATTTCCAGAGATGTATGTTTGCAGGTCGCTGTGAGTCTGGATGGGCTCACGCACCCCTGGTGTAACCACGCAGGCAGGAGATGTTTGGTTGGGATGATGAATGAGTCAGGCCCTTCAGCAGCAGCCTGGGAACCACTGACGTGCAGTGTGAGGAGCTGCTGGCCCTGCTGAGGGCATGGGCTTTAGCTCGTCTTCCACAGCAGCTGGTAAAAGAGCTTTTCTTTATTCAGTCTGGCTCTTGCTAGCAGAGGGTAAGCGCTGTGAGCAGCAGAGCTGCGCTCCTGCTGAGCAAAGGGCGGTCTGTGCTGTGGGAATGCAGCCTTGCGAGCCCTCTGAAGGACGTACTGCACCCTGGTGTAGGAGACTCGAGCTTTTAGGATACGAGAAAGCCAGAAGGCCATGTTGTCTGACGTTTTCTTCCATAGGAGAAGCTGTTTTCTCTTCTCAGTGTGTCTGTCGCCTGAGCCGTCCCCCCACCAAACGCTCTTTGGTGCATTCCCTCTCTTGTCTCCCGTGCCCTGCAGGGTTACATTGGACCTGGCAAGGAGCAAGTGCTCAAAGTCTGTTACCTGCCAGGAGTGCCTGGAGTCTTCTGCAGGGCTTTGCAGATTCAAGTGGGTCACCTGGAACCAGCAAGCATCACCCTGAGAGGAGAAGGGACCCTTCCCAGGATCTGCTTGGACCTGCCCAGGAACATCAGCGGTGAGCACTGCCTCTCTGCTCCGCAGGAAGGTCCCCTGGCTTTTTCCCCATGTCATATGCCCACAGGGCAGCTCACCCCCACCCCCACTGAGCCTGGAGGTTTCAGGGCTGTCAGAGCAACACTCAACCCTCGGGTTGCTTCCTGAGTCTCTAGTAGGTGAGTCCATGTGGGCTTTGCCCCAGGAACCACCCTGCAGAGCTTGCCAGCATATCTGTCGGAGGCCTGGGAAGGTGGCGGCTGGGCAGAAAAGCTTGGGGAAGCTGTAACGCGGGCTGGCAGGGATGTTGGCAGGGTTGGATTTGCCATGGCGTTGCAGGGGATGGGATGCTCCTCTGTAGAGGGGAAGGTGGGTGGTAGTGAACGTCAGGATTCAGAGAGGAGCAGCAGCATCCACTTCCCATAGATTGCTCAAGGAGTTTGTTTCTGGGAGAGGCCAGCATCAGGGGAGTGGGGCTTCCCAGCTTAAGTGGGATTGGCACGGCGTCCACGCTTCTATTTGTGGATCTCTTCTTCCTCCAGGAAATGCAAAATATGAGAAGGTCCTCAAAGAGGCCAAAGAAAAGATGGCAAAGGACAGCCAGCGAGCTGAAGCAGTTGCTTTGGGGGAGGCGGCGGCCGCGGAGCCACCCAGGGACGATGCGGACACCGCGGTGAGAAGCCCCATTTGGCATGTGCCACCCTGCCCCTGTGTCACTCGAGCCCTGGGCACCCCGCAGCAGGCTTCCTGGGGCCCTGCTGGCACTTGGGACCTCCCTGCCCGCACCTGGCCACGACCATGTGTCAGCTCAGCGTTGCCCCAGGGGCTGCCCAGCTCTGGCTGTTGTCCCTCCAGCAGATGCACCAGCTCCCCGACTGCCTCAGGGAGAGCTCCTGAAGGCCATGCTCAAGTGACTGAGTTCCTGGCACTTTGAAGGAGCTGCGGGTCGTGGCTGAGGTTTGCTCACGACCCAGCTTACCAGCAGCAGCCTGACTGCGCCCTGGGGCTGTGCTGTCAGCGGTCATCTCCAAGAGGCGTCAGCTTTCTCGTGGTTCCCTTTCCAAGAGAGCTGCTGTCCAAGCTGCTCTGGCACTGGTTGGGGGGCAGGCAAATACTCGGAGCTCTGGAAGGTTCCTGGCTTGTCTGGCTGTCTGTCTGGCCAGATCAGCTTTTGTGACAGTGACTGGGCAGGCGAAGGTGCTGGAGTTTGTTTCCCTTGAGATCAGGTCTTGACTAAGGGAGCAGGAGGTGTCACAGACGCTGAGCAGCGAGGCAGAGGGACTCCATCGCCCCTCTCAACAAGATCAGGGTGGGATCCTCTCTCAGAGACAAGCCTGTGCCTTGGGCAGGACCTTTGCTAACCAGCCGCTCTCTTTCCTTTCCTCAGTGGGACACGCAGCTGCAGCTGCAGATGGAGCAGTTGCTGATAGAGGAACATGCCCTGGAGCAGCAGAAAGCTCTCAGCTCCGGTCCCCCAGAGGAAGCGGCCTTTGACCAGCGTGCTCGTCGGAGGCTTCTCAAGTTAGTAGAGACTCCAGGTGCCCCGAGGGTGACACCCAGCAGTGCACCCCTGCTCCCGAGAGCTCCTGGTGTCTGCAGAGCTGGCAGTAGCTGGGCACTGCAGAAAGGGTCTGACCCTGGTAGCTCTGACGTGCTCCCTGTGAGCAGCCGAGTGTCCTCACTTCATAGTGCCACCCTGGGGTGCTCAGCTCCCCACAGATGCTGGGTTCTGCTCTTAGTGCTGAGGGGGTGCAGTGCAGACCATCCAGCCCCTCCAGACAGCACAGACACCGTCCCTGCTGACCAGCTCTGAAAGAGGCAGCTCAAAGCTGGCATCTTTGTTCCAACTGACAGGCCACGCTAAGCAAAGCCAGCAGGGAATCGCACGGGCTGAGAAACCCTAAAGCAGGGGGTGTAGATGCTGGTGGGACCGTAGGGCTTGCCTGGGTGCCTTGGTCCTTCCCTCTGCTCCTTCCTGATGAGGCAGGGGCACGGTAGGCTCCAGTTCAGGAAGAAAATGCTCTGCAAAACAGACCACTTATGCGCTTTCCCGAGTGGGATTGCTCTGGAGAAGGAGCTGCCCTTGAACGCTGTAGGTGTCGATTCCTGCCTTTCCCGGGGCTGCTCTGGGGACAGACCTGGCTGCAGAGCAGGGAAGATTGCCTGTGCAGGCAAATCTCATTGCAAGGTCCTGAAGCGATTTCAGGCTTGGGCTGTACACCAGGTTAGCAGTTCCACTGAGGCCAGTGGAGGTCTGGTGGACTTAGCCACAGTGGCTCTTTGTAGCCGAGGAGCTGCGACCAGTTAAACACAATTTTATGTTGAGGTCCCGTTGGTAGCTGATAAAACCTAGGACCTGCACCCTCCGTGACTTACCAAAGTGTTACTACCAGGTGGTCAGGCCTTGGCTTTCACAGGCTTGAGCTGGGTTTTTACAGCAGCAAATACCCACTTTATTTGTGTCTTCTGTCCACCTGGAAATGTAGCCGAGCTGTGGTTTAAGGAATGTCTCTATTCCTTTCAGAGTTCAGCTGCCTGAGTACATCCTGGACTTTGGCTGTGTCATTCCTGGTACCGTCCGCACACACCTTGTGAAGATCACCAACCCCGGGCGGTTGCCTGTGTCCTTCCTCGCCGATAGACGTGTCTTGTGTGGCACAGGTAACCAGTGCTGGAGGGACTTCCCGTGGGCTTGACAGATGAGCTTAAGTCACTGGGTGTGTGTGGGGGTGTTGAGTGCCTGTTTGTACAGCTTTTTTCTTCCTGACTGCCCCCGCTCGGTGCTTTAGAGCCTGAATTCTCCTGGCCAGCAGTGCCCAGAGACCTGGTCTGCCTGGGACTGCCCTGACACCTCATTTCAGGGACTAGGTGGGCTGATCACCTTGGTCACCTCTCATCATCTTCTGCTCTTGGCTACCATGAGTGACAGCCGAGGTTTTGTGCTCTTTGTGGGCTCATGTTGCAAACGGACGGGACCCTTTGTGGTTTGGAAGTGCTTTGTTTAGACTTCATGATGTCATAGCCCTTCAGTTGAGCCTTTATTGAGAAAAGAGCCTGTGAGATCCTCTGGTGTATCAAAACAGGCTTCCACGACAGGCCCTGAGGCAAGGCTGTGTCCCATCAAACGGTGACTTGCTGTGTCTGAGGGGTGGTCAGGTGTCTTCTCTAAGTTGTTGTCCAGGGAACACCGCAGCATGGGGGAACCTTCGTTGGAAATTCTCCTTTGGGGAGGTCTGTGCCTCCTTCCCTGAGATGCCCAAGGAAGGAATTGCTGAAGCTCAGCTGATGGGTTTCATTTTTACCATGTGGACCTTGGATTCTGGCTGCAAAAACGCTTTCTCCTTGGGCGGTGACAAGGGAGAAAGAGCAGCAGGCTTCTCCGGGGATACAAGGGGGTCTTTCGCAGAGCTGCCAGCCAGGACACCCGCGTGGCCTTAACGTGCTTGTGACACACAAGCGGCATGAGATGTATCTCAGCTGCTTTATTTTCATCTGTTCAAGGTTTCAGCGTGGATCTGGACCATGTGAAGTGCCTGCCCTGCTGCAGGACTAAGACATTCAGAGTGCGCTTTGACCCACAAAGCGCCAACCTGCCACTGGGAGAGGTGGACGTGCTCCTGCCCATCAAGGTACCACCTTTTGGGGCAGGCAGCAGGCTGGACACAGCCGCAGATGTCACCTGGTCTCTCAGCTGGATGTTCTGTCCTTCACTAGGTAGCAGGTGGCCCCACGTTCCATGTCCGCCTCCGTGCCGACGTGACTGTGCCGTCCCTCTGCCTCTCCAGGGACAGGCTGGAGTTCTCCGCTGTCCAGTGTGGGCAGTGCCGGGAAGAAACTGTCCAGCTCCACAATCAGCTCCAGGTCCCCTGTCAATGGTTCGTCACCGTGCACGAGCCTGTTAAGGTAAAGCACAGACAACGTGTGACACGTAACTTCTTGTTGGGTTTTCTTTGCCTCTCTTGCCCTTTCTGCCCCCGTGGCTGCCTGGGCGCTTGGGCTACAGCTGGGCTGAGGAAGCTTCTGAGGGTACGGAGCAAGGCTGCTTCGCCTGGACCTGTTCGTTAGCTGATGCTTCACTTCTCTGCCATCTTCACCCATTCCTCCTCCTCTGAGGACAGTGCCTCCCCATATGCCTGCCCTGCCTACACATCTTTGCTCCCATTTATGGTGCCACCAGGTTATGGTGGCCACGTCTGGTTTGGACGTGGGTGCTCTCCGCACCGTAACAGTATCTCAGAGCACGGCAGGAACCAAGAGTCTGTCCCCACAAAGGCCACCTCACACGCCTGGTTTCTGTGCCCAGGTGGACAAACGCTTGTCAGCGAGCATGCGTCGGAAGCTGCTGCAGGAGTTGGAAGCCAAGCCCCGTGTCTTTGAGGCACTGCCCTCGGCCGGAACCCTCGCTCCCGGACAGCGATGCAACATGCGAGTCAGGTTTTCACCCGTGGAAGAGGTGAGATTGGCAGGTGTCACCCCGCGGAGGTCTGGCAGGGCAGTGTGGAAATGAGAGCCCAGCGCAGGGGATGAGGTCTGGCCTCCGCATGGAGCTTTCTGCCAGCCCCGTACCCACTGTGCCCCAGTTTCCCCTGTAGCGCGCACTTCTGAGAAGCGCTTTGGAATCCCCACGGGGAGTTGCACAGGGAGCATCCAGGCTCGGCGGTGTGGCTCCCTCTCGGCACGTGGAGGAGATCCACCTGTTTCCCCTCATCTTCCACCTGGTGTGGGCATATCTGCAGGCTGCAACGCCCCGGCGCAGAGCAGCTGGCATGCTCGCAGGGGACAACCCTGGAAGGGCCAACCTGGGCTAATCCTGCTGCCGGTACCAGCAGACAAAACAGCCGCCAGACACCTTCCTGGGCACGGCGGGACTGTCACCTGTAGCGGTACGCTGCCAGCAGTCCCTGTGGCTCTGGCCCAACCTGCCTGCGTGTTCCCACGCGGTCTGGGAGTCAGCTTAAGCGATGGAGCATTCCCAAAGGCAGTTTGCATGTGGCCACAGTGACTTGGAAGCTGGCAGTGTGTGACAGCATGGACACAAGTGCTTCCATGCCTGGGAACAGTCCCAGGGACGGT
The DNA here is from genome assembly GCF_023634155.1 of Falco peregrinus. Lineage (NCBI taxonomy): Eukaryota > Metazoa > Chordata > Aves > Falconiformes > Falconidae > Falco > Falco peregrinus. The sequence continues at coordinate 2,037,418 of NW_026599603.1, forward strand.
AGAATTGCTAGTAGGGATGCAACCAGCTTGTGTTGGGCTTTGGCCAGAGCCAAACGCTGAGCAGAGAAGATGACCCTTATTTCTAGCCAGCGGGAGCTCATCTGCCTCTTGCGTGGCTGGTGTTTGCCTGATGCAGCAGTGCCACAGCTGTGTCTGGGCAGCGTAACCCCGAGGACCTTTCTCACGAGCACTGCGCTCCCTCGTGACTGGGTGAAAACGTGTGACAGACTGTTTCAGATCTGACACCAAACAGCCAGTTACACCTCACCCAGGATCCATCCCAGTTACCCGGAGCCAGCATGCAGGTGCTGCAGCCTCTGCTATAATTAAATACCTGTTTTCCATTCACCTTAGAGGTACCGATGACACCGCTGACCTTGGGGCAAGGGTTGAATTCCAGGCCCTTGTCACCTGGGACTTAGTGCAGGACCTTTCTGTGCTTCTCTCTTTTCAGAAGTCCTACAGAAGGAGGCTGAAGATTAACATTTGCCAGAGCAGCCAGCACCTCCAGCTGCAGGTCTCGGGACAAGGTCTGGAGCCGCAGCTGGAGTTCAGCCCCCCAGTGCTTGAGCTGGGACCGGTGCTGCCATACAGCCGTGGGGCGGAGGGGACAGTGGTGGTGAAGAACCCGTGCGAGTTTCCCATCGAGTTTTACTCGCTGGAGTTTGACCAGCAGTACCTTGAGGAGGAGCAGGTGAGCGGGAAGGTCTGGTCCCCGTGTGCGTGCTGCCGTAGCTTCACAGCGCTGTGGTGGCATTCCCGGGCTTGCGCCAGGGAGATGGAGGCAGTCCCCAGGGCACAGCCTGGCGGCACTTGAGGGGCAGCCAGCTCTGCTGGCAGGCGGAGGGGGGTGCTTGGGTAGTCCGTGTTGGGAGGAAGGCATGAGGGAGAAGACTGGTTGGCTGGGCAGTGTGTTCGTGTGGTCAAGAAACCCCTCCTGTACGTGGTTTCTCTTCCCTCCGCGCACAGGTCCTGCGCATGCTGAAGGACTACGACAGCCGCAACACCTTGTTGCTGCCTCTGCGTGGCCCGGGTGAGAAGCTGCCCCCAGAGGTGCTGGAGTACTCTCAGGACCAGAAGAGGCTGCAGGATGATCAAGCAAAGCCCAAGACTGGGGACCCAGCGGACCAGGACAAGGGTGAGGGTTTGGCATGGTCTGTCCTGAGTGTGGACACAGCAGGGAGTCCAGGCTGCGTACCCTGAGTTCTCCATGACCTCATTCTCCACGGAATGCCCGTGCTTTTAGCAGCCGCCTGTTCCCCAGCTTGGTGGAGGAATTGCCAGGTGAAAACCTGTGGCTTGTGAGACGCATCCTCTCGCAGCCCTGAGTGCAGCTAAAGCAAGCTCATATCTTACTGCCACACACTGGGGAAATCATCAGGGTGTCCCCTTGTGTCCCTCAGCCGCAAAGAGCAGGCTCAGATGAGTTCTTCAGCCTGTAGGACCAAGTCTAATCTAACGAGCTGGTTTAGATTTGTTCCTTCGCGGCAACACAAGCACAAGCTCAGAATACCCCTGGACAGGCTCCTCGGTGCCTTGGGAGTCTCCCTCCTTAGGAGATTTTTGCTTTTGCTTGTGGCCCTGCAAAGTGGGAATGGCCAAGAGCAGGTTGCCGTTCCTTCCCCACGTCCTTCCTCCTCGGCCAGCTCTGAAGGTGCCTGGCACCTGTCAGATGGGGGCAGAAAGCACTCCGCTGGGGTTGTTTGCAGCACCTCACCCCGTAGCTCGGTCGTTCCCCCCTCCCTTTTCGATGAAAGCCAGTCCAGCAGGGTGAATTCAGAATCCGAATGTGGGGAAGAGGAGGAGGAAGGTGTTAAGGAAAGACGCGGGACGGCTGGTAACCCGAAGCTCTTCACCTATTTTGTCCATTGTAGCAAAAGAGCCCCAGCGGTGGACTTCAGTGCCACCTCCATTGCTTCACTGCAGCCTGGTGCCATCTCCCTCGGGACTGTTCCCAATGCCCAGTTGCACCTGTCACCCCCCTTAGGCACCAGGACCCGGGACCAAACTCCCATGAGGACCGTGGGGAGGGTTCATGGAAGATGTGGCCCGGGCCTCTTGGGTGTTGCCAGATGCTCTTTCCTCCTCCTGCCACCCCACTTACTGTGCTCTGAACAGGCCCCTTCACCAGCAGCTGGATCTGCGCGAGCCTCGAGGACAGGCACGATGAGATCTGGGCTGTGACATTGGTTTCAGCAGTCTCCTCTCGCAGGATCTGAGGGGATGGGGAGGGCGATCAGGGTCACAGGGAGGCAGGAGGCTGACTTTTCTACCTGGTTCTACACAGCAGAGCACCAGCAGAGCACCAGCAGCAGCAAGGAGGCTGCGGGAGAGCTGGCCGACAGCCCTGTCCATAGGGCCATCGCCCGCCACCTGGGCATCGATATCCCTGCAGAAGGGCGCACAGGCGGAAACCGCAGAGGGATCGTCATCATCGTCCATGGGGCACCTCGGACAGGTACGTGAGCTGTTGGCTGCAAGGAGAGCGGGAAGCAGGAGAGACTTATCCTGGTGGGCCGTGGTGCTTGGTCGGCCAGTTGAAGCGAAGCGAGGCAAGCCACAGCTCTGCTGGTCCGTGAAACAGTCCCAGGCCTTTGCCTAGCTGGTGCCAGTGGTGTGGCTCATCTTGTGTCCGTATAGCTAGGCTCTTGTCCCCCCAGACGGGGTGGCCACGTCCCTCTTGCTGCATGGGACCACATTGCCTAGTGCCCGTGTTTCCTCATGGGAGCAGCCCCTAGCCCGTGCTGACCCCCAGACTGTGCCCAGCTGGCACCCACCAGCACAGGGTAGCGAACGGTGGTGGTGGGACAGGGCTCGAAACAATGTCCTGGCCCAGGGCTGAGGTCACACCACAAGGGACAGAGTCCTGGGCTGAACCGGAGGTGGAGGCGATCCACCTGCCTCTGGAGTTCAGCGCTTCTGACCGTGCTGAAGCTGCCTCCCTCGTGGTGTCCCCTAAAGGGACATGTGCTTTCTGACTGTCCTTGAAACCTGCAAAGCCTCTGGGGGGGCTTTCCAGAGCCTGTCCCTGAGAATGCTTCACCTGCAAATGTCACCAAGCCGCCTTCCTCTCTCTCTCAAGGAAAGACAGCGGCAGCGGTCGCCCTGTCCAAATATTACGGCGCTGCCTGCTTGTCCATCGACGCCGTGGTGACAGAAGCCATCTCTGACGGGAGCAGCGCGGCAGGGCTCCGTGCCTGGGAGCTGTGCGTCAGGGCTGCCGCTGAGCAGAGCCACAAGGAGACAGAGGATGAGGGTAAGGAGGAACACTGGGCGCGGAGCGGCGCTTTGGAAACCCACCACGGCCACCTGCTTCTGCTTGCTCCAGAGGAGTTTGGCAGCCCTTGGGTCTCTTGGGGAGCACGGGTGCAAGCGTGTAGAAATGCAGAGCCATTTCATAACACAGCTCGGGTGATTAAGCAGCTCTGTTTTGAGGGGTCAGACAAAGGCATTTTTACTGCCTCTGGGCTTCTTGACACACGTCCCTTTTTCTGGGAGTGGTGAAGCACACCCGTACCTTTCTCAGAGCTTTATAAAAACATTTTCTCAGAGCTGAATCCAGCTTGCTCCCTGTGGCCATCAGGCAGAACTGCTGCCCACTTGAACAAGGAATAACCCTCTGAAGTGGCTCATTAAGCTCTAGGTGACTGACTGTGAGTGTAGCTTCACAGACATGAGAGGAAGGGAAGAATAACCTCCTGGAGGAATTTTGGATGAGACTCACTGCAGATGAGCTCTTTTTCTCTGGAAATGTATTTTTTTTCCCCCTATACTGACACTGCCAGGTTGCGGAGCTGGCGCGTGCTGTGCTGTGCTCCATGTGAGACTGGAGACTTTGGGGAAACTTTCTTGGGCAGTTGTTGCCCTGAGCTCTGCAGGGTGAGGCCAGACGCTGGCCTTGGCGGGGGACGTTTTACATTGCTCAGCTTTGAACCTGGGTGGTTGGGAGCTGGTGGAAGGGAAAAGGCTCTGGGTGCCGGGTGGGGTTATCCCAGGCAGAGGGTTTAGCTTCCGTGGAGATGGGTGATGCCGGTGGGGCAGGGCTGCCCGTTACAGTCTCCACGGGAGAAGGCAGGATGGGTGCAAGGTAGGAAAATGATGGTGCTGGGGGACGAATCTTTGGCTTGATCCATAGGGGAGCTGCTGTGCAAAGTGTCACCTGTGTGCATGTTTATTAAGGAGGGACACGGGGCTGTGCACGACAAACTCTCTGGCTTTTCCGTCCTCTCTCAGCTTTATCGTGCTAGTAAGGGAAGCAGGGCAGGAGCTGCTTCTGGAGAGCAGCGCTGCTAGTGCCCAGCAGGCTGGGGGACAAGTGCTGTGTCCCTGCCAGGGGTGGAAGGTGCCCGCTTGCTCCCCGCAGCACCCATCGCCAGCCCCGCTGAGCCATCTGTCCCCTCTGCAGGTCACAATGCAGATGTCTCTCTCAGCGTGCAGTGCCACGCCAAGGCCGGGCACAGCTCAGTGCTGCGCCAGTCCAGCTCTGGGGAGGACGGCAGCCTGCAGTCCCCGAGTTCCCAAAGGCCGGTGAGCACTGCAGCAAGCAAGAGGAAGGCGGATGGCCGTGCATCCCAATCCCGGGAACAGCATCGAAGGGATTCGACAAGCTGCCAGGTGAAGCGTGATCTGCGCTGGTTAATGCCTGGGTCCTTTCTGTTGCCTCTGAGAAGCGAAGGGGCTGCTTAGAGTGGGGGCTGGTGTGTGGGTGTGTGGTGCAGAGCGCCAGCTGGGCATGCTTGGGGTGGGAACAAACCCCTGTGCTCTGGCAGAAATCTCGACTGGGCCTCAACAGTTTGTTGGCAAAGTGCAGTCCTGGCTAATGTGGCCGCAGGCAGTGGGCAAAGCTGCGGGATGCTGCGCTGGGGGCTTGCAAGCCACGGGATGTGTCCTCCAGGGTTGTCCCCTGGAGCTGCTGGCCTGCAGGGTTGGTTCGAGCCTCCCGCTAGTGGAAAACCCTGGCTGCAAGCCCAGCAATTGGAACTGTTCAGGGGTTACCCAAGTGGTTTACTTTTCTTGTGGCGTTCAACATTGCAGGGCTCCTCCATTTCTCATCTCCACCCTCCCCTTCCCTGCGTCCCTGCGCAGCGACGGCTGAGCATCGGTGGCAGCACAGAGGGAGGGCTGGGCTGTCTGAGCTGCGTGCTGCCCGAGGACTTGCTGGTGGCCATCCTCTCCGAAAGGCTCCAGGTACGTGGGTGGGGTGGGGGCAGATGCTGCGTTCCTGCTCCAGAGAGACAGGCAGCGAGGCAGTTTGGAGAGGAGGTCTGTATCTGCTCTCAGAGGAGCCCCGAGCTGCACGCAGGGATCCTTGGGGGAAGCTGCAGATGCCCCAAGGTGGCAGAACGTGGGGAAAGATCAGAGCTCGTCTGGGCTGATGCGCTGGACACAACGATGGCTGGTGTCCTTTGACATCTGCTGACAGTGGACATTTACTGACTGGCTGAGAGCCCCATGTGTGCCACAGCTGACTAGAAAAGCTGTTCCTTTTCAACTTTATTCACAGCTGAGTGACTGCTACCAGGGCGTGGTGTTTGATGGCCTGGAAACCCTCTTTGCGCACAACATGGCATCTGCTCTCCTCTGCCTGCTCAAAGCTGTTGGAAATCGGCCTCACATCTACGTCGTGAACCTGTTCCAGGATTATGTGTCCTTTAAAGCCAGGGAGACAGCTGCAAAAGAGCAGGAAGGTGAGACTTTTCATCTCCGCACCTCTCAAATCTTCCCTGTCAAGCACTCAGCCTTATCTGTGTGTATCTGGGTTACCAGCAGAGCTTGTAAGAAGTGGTCTTATTAATCCTTCCACCTTCTGCCTGGGTGTAGCCAGCGCTCAGCTCACAGTCGCTTAAAATGCAGCAGAGCAGAGCTGAGGCTGGGAAGACTTCCCTTGGTCTCTACCGTGAAAGCCTGGGCACAAGTGCCAGCTGTTGTGGCTCAGTACCGAAGCAGCAGCAGCAGCTGCCTGCCACGCTGGTGCGCAGGAGCCAGGCAAGGCGCGGGAACTCGCCGTGAACTGTTGACAGTTCAGGGGCTGATCTGAATTTTGGAGCAGGGCTGTGAGCTCCCCAGCATCTCCTGGCAGGATGATCGGCTGGCTCGGGACACAGCTGTGAATCCTGGCAGCTCACCCCCAACAGCAAGCTCTGCTAATGGTTTCTCCTCTGGCCTTGGCTGAAGGACGGGAGCAGGAAGAAGCTGCCCGCAGGGAGAGAGAACGTCTCTGGGAGATGGACGAGGATGAGTATGATGCCCTCAGTGCGGAGCAGAAAATTCAGCTTCATAACAAGATACGCCAAGTCCAGCGCGAGAGGAGGCAGAGGTCTGTGCGCCTGTAACTCCCCAGGAGGGTGCCCCTGCAGGGTTTTCCTGCTCCGGAGACCTCGGTTGAGCTCAGAGGGGTCACGGGGCGAAGGCCCGAAAGTGTCTGTTCCAAGCGGGCAGTTCCACCCCCCAGGTTCCCAGCAGAGGAAGGCCCTTCCTCCCGGGAGAGAACATCTTCTCTCCAGCTGAGCGGAGAGCCCGCGGGTTTAGACGGTGGCTGCCGGGACCTGGGCTCTGGGCTTGCCTGACCGCTGCTCTTAGAAGTGTCTCTAAGTTAATTACGTTGGTTCTCATCTTCACCCCCCTTCTTCCCCACACCAGAGGGGTTGTGGTGTGGCTTGGTGTGAGGCGCAGCTGTGCTGGCTTGGTTTAGATGCCAGTCCTGCCGTAGGGGAAGTCCTTGCTGATCTCCTAGGTTTTTCCTTCCTGAGCGACACTGGCCATAGAAGCCGGTGGCTCTTGGGCTCACCCTCAGCTGCAGCAGCAGGTCAGCCTGGGAGAAGCTCTGATCCAGCAAAGCAGCCCAGGAGGGGAGGCCGCAGGGGTTGAGGAGGATGCACAGGCTAAGTCTGAAACTGGGAGGGGGACCTGTTTAAAGCGAGCGTGTGTTTCCGCACGTCGTTCAGCCCAGGCTGACCTTACGAAGCAAGGCTGAGGTTTGGCTGGCCCTGGAGGTCCCCTCCCACCTCTCCTCACATGGGATATTCCCAGCCTCCCCAGGCTGAGGGAGGTCCACAGAGATGGCCTAACGGTTCTGCCTGGCCTCAGGGTCAGGGAACGAAGTGCAGGACCAGCTGGGATGGCGGCAAGCCCAGGCTTCTGGTGGTGACTCTCGGGCATGTTTTCTGTTTGGCTTGCTGAAGGGAGATGGAGCAGCTAGCTCGAGAGCTGGAGGAAAAGCGTCGGCAGGAGCTGGAACGCTTGAAGGAGGAAGAGCTGAAGAATTCTGAGCAGGGGAAGAGAAAGGCTGGAAAAGACCAAGAGAATGCTTTGAGGAGGAAAAGCCAGCCTGGTGTCAAGCAGGTGCGTGGTTGTTTACAGAGATGACTGAAAGCCCTGGGGACCTTCCTACGGAGCTGCGCCGTGCCCCAGGGAGCCCCACGCAGTGCTGGGGACGAGCACCTGGCAGGAGCAACATGTGGGGCTGTGCTGGGAAACAACCACCGGGGTCTGATCGTGCTGCTGCTGCACCGGGGTGTCTTCCCATGGGTTTGCTGCTAGAGCTGCTCTACTAAGATCATGCCGCCTTTGAGTCCCGGCTTCATGTAACTCCACATACTGACTACTGAAGCCCTAGGTAGTTTTAGTCCAGCGTTTCTTCCCACTCTGCCTGTGACTTACACCTGTGAGCCATGATCTGTCTGGGATGTGGGGTCTTTTCCTACATGTCTGGCAGGAGATGCCCCCAGGCCTTAGGTATTCATTAGCAGGCAGACTTTGCAAAGGATCAGCCAGCCACAGGGATGCTCAGCGCACCAGAAATGAACCCAGAGGACTGCACGGGAGTAAGGAGGTGTCTTAAGTTCTCTGCTTGGGTTGGGAACCTGTTCTGTTCCTCAGCTGGTTTGCAGGACTCCTCATCAGTCTGACACTGAAGAGTTTGGTTTGTTGAGCTAAACTGGGTACCAGCTATGTTCTGAACTGGGATCTGTAGGGTGCCTAGCACAGGTCTCGAGCGAGGTTTGGGGTGCTATTGTAAAGATCATTGCTGCCCTACAGCACCTGAGTCAGTGCTTTGAAATGCTCACTGCTTTTTTTGCTCTTCCTGCCCAGGGCATGAACAGTCCCACCAGCAACACCAACACATCCAACAGCCGGAGGTCGGAGGTCGCCAAGGGGGTGGTCGAGACACGATCTGTAAGGAAGCACCCGGGCTCTGTTGCACATTGCACAAAGGAAGATGAGCAAAAGCAGAGCAAGGTCACCCTGATGGATGCCCACCTGGCAGCGGCTGCACACCCCACAGACCTGGAAGAGGGGGAAACCAAAAATGAGGCCCAGAGTGACAGCGAGAACTTAGCCCTGAGGTTTAATATCTACGAGACGTCACAGAAGGATGTTGCGCATATTTTGTCATCCTGGGACAGGGTTCAGGGTATCCTGCTGTTCCCCCTGAACCACGAGGACGCACGGCACCCAGCAGAAGAGCAGCCCCAGCACACATCCAGCCCCAGGAGCCGGAGGGACAGAGAGAAGGAGCATCAGGGGAGGCTGGAGAAAGAGCATCTGGCAGAAATGAAGGCTCTTGAGGATGCCAGAATACCTCAGCTGGAAGGGGAAGGTGCAAAAGGGTCAGCCAGAGGCCAGGGTGTCGGGGTGCCCTGCTTGGACATCCAGGTGCTGGGCTCAGAAGATGTGACTAGGAAGATCCTGGAGAGCAGCGAGCTGCCAGCGGCAGAGCAGGTAAAGCCCTGTGAGGCTCGGAGGCTGAGCCTGCCGTGCTCCTGGGCCCCGGTGCATCGTGTCCCACCAGGTGACAATGGCACAGAGCCTTGTCCGGGCCACCGATGATGTTCCACAGTGGCTCCACAGCAGCCCCATGGCTGCGGGAGGTTCTCACCATCCCTCAGGTGGGTGGGAAGCAGGAGTGCTCTCTGTACAAGCATCCCGTCTGTTGAGAGAATTTCCCAGCCTGGAAATCATTGCAAATGGTCCCAGGGCAGGGCAGCTCAGGTTTCCTTCAGCTGAGTCACTGCAGGGAGAGGTTTCTCTCTAGGTCCCACTTGTAGGTCCTGGCACTGCTCTGGAGCCTGCCCACTCCACTGGGCATGAAGAAGCACGGTGCCCGATATAAATAAACCCCCACCACATTGCCGAAAGCTCCGTGCCTTTAAGGAGTGAGTGTGAGGATGAAGGTGACAGGAGTACAAACAGGGTTTTCTCTTACGCTTTAGGTCCTGGATAGCCTTGGACTGGGTCCCTCCGGGCTTCCCATCCCCCCTACTGCTTTCTACTCCGTGATCCACTACCCGGCAGAGCGGATGGCCCCTGCAGCAGAAGCCCTCAAGCACTTTGTCTTTGTTGTGCCAGAAGGCGCCACTGCAGAAGAAGACAAGAATGCTGCCGTAAGTCTCGTGGATGCCCCCGTTGTGCCCGAAGTGAAGGTGCCAGGGCAGGGGGGTGGGTGGGGAAGGATCACTGTGATGTCTGTAAGATGAGAATAACGGTTTAAAAAAACACCTCAAACCCTCGCCTTGCCTTGAGGTCCTGGGCAAGGAGAGTGTTGTAGGCAAAACTAGACCTGATGAGGAAGACCAAGTCCCTGGGCAGATGTGGTTGTTTATTTAGTGCTTCCCCTAATTGTTAACAAACCCACAGCTTGCTTTCCAGGAGGGGGATGTCTCGGGGCAGGTCTCACCTCTCTGTTTTCTCCCTCCCCTTGTGGCTCAGACCCCAGAGGAGCAGGTCGCCCCTGTGAGGAGCCAGTCGAGTGAGGAGAAAGCTGCGGGCAGCTGGGAGGCTGCGAGGGAGAAGCAGAGCTCCGGTCAGGGCAGGAGATGTCTCCCGGGGCTGGACAGGGAAGCACCCGTATCTTCTCCTGGGGCGCACCAAAGCGGCGAGGACATGGTCCCATCCCCGCCGAGACATGTCAGGTGAGCTGAGGGCTGAGGAGATCGCTCTGCTTCATGGCCACCCTGTCAAGTGAGGTCTGTCATCCCCAGCTCCTCAGGGCCCCTCTGTTGGTGCCTCCGTGGGATGGCGAGTCCACAGCCCTCCTCCTCGTCTTGTTTGCTCATTAGCCGTGTCTGAAGCCCTCTCTTTAACTGCCAGGCTGAGCAGCTGCCGGTGGATAGTGCCTGCCCGCGGTGAGGTGGAACTGAAGGTCCACTTCAGCTCCACGGTGCTGGGCCAGTTTGAGCAGACGCTGCGTTTCGAGATCCTGGGGACAAAGCGACTGTACCAGCTGCCCTGCAGGGGCACCTGCCTGTACCCCACCATCAGCCAAGACCCACGGTAAGGCTTGCCCCTGGGAGCCTCCCACGCTGCTCCCCCCTGGGCTCAGAGCCAGGGCTGCCCCTTGTACCCCGGTGACCTTCTGGCTCGGGCAGAGCGTGCTGCCTGAGCCGCCCAGCATCTTGTCCCATGCCTGGAGCTGGGAGTACTGGTACCGCAGCCACCAGTAAGGGTTACGGCTTTCTGACCAGGTTTTCTACTTGGAGCATCTCACAGCTCTTCATTCCCTGTTTTCTCTGCCCAGGCTGGTGTTTCCCCACCGAAGGAAGAGCAAGGCAGACGACGACATTGTCTTCAAGCAGTATGTCACGGAGACGGGTGTCTTCCACTTTGGACCGCTGCTGTGTGGGAAGTCAAGAGACTGGTACGTGCTCCCCGCCCTGAGCGAGCATCCTGATGCGCTGCCTGCGCAGCATGGGACGTTGGGATGGCACCTCCAGGGCCTCGTGCTGTCACGGACACGTCTGGGGACGAGCCGTCCCAGAGGCACAATTCAGGGCAGGCCCAGGTGGAGACCTGCCTGGGAGATGCAGGGGGCTGAAGGGCCACAGATGTGTGAACTTGAGCAGATGATGGGCAAGTGAGTCCTGGAGGAGCAGGGGAGAGACGGAGCTGATCTTCCTCCCCGGTGGGTGCCTTGGTGGCCAGAGCCATGTGCTGCTTCCAGCCTGAAGGTCACTTGGAGCAGCTTGTGTCTCCCCGCCACATCTCAGCTTCGCCACCTAAGAAATGAACTTTATGGTGTTTTTTAAAAGTGCTTTGAGCTCTACAGGTGGACTGAACAAGCAATTATTTTGCTGATGGTTTTATAAAACATTCATCCGTTTGTAATATTAGTAAGGCCTTATGATTCGACCTGCCGATATGGGGGCGTGGGGGATCTGCAGAGGAATGAAAATGGAAATTCTGTTTCCCCGTCCTCAATGCTGGACAAAGTCTGCCGGAAAAAGTTGCCATTGTAGCTGCTGGCGCATTTCTATTTTTAACATAGCTTTTTTTTTTAAATATTAGAAATTAAGTTCTCCTCTTCATGGGAGCTCTGGAGAGCCAGTGGTATTTTGACAACCCAAGCAAATGAAATCAAAACAGTTCAAAACCCAAAAGAGGATCTTTAGCCAGGCTGCTGCATGGCCTTGGGTTTCTGTTTGTGCTTTTTAACCCTTTAACTCCCAAATCTGCTCCATCCCCGAGGGAAGGGACGTTTTTTAAATTCAGCATTCCTCTTGGGAATGAATCCTCTCTATTTCCTTCCCTCAGACTTTGAGCTAACCTGTGAAATACAAGGCAATCTCGTGACTGTTTTGGAAGACAAAAGCTAAACTATTTTTAAAAGCTCTTTCCAAGAGCATTTCTTTGTACCCTGCAGGGAAGGAAACCCAACAAAGAAAGGGGGAGAACCCACGTGCCTGCAGTACCTCTGTTTTTCCAGGCATCTTTGAATTTCTAATTTGTAAAATGCTCTTTAAGTGGCCTGTGCATCATCACGCGTCTGGGCTGGAGGCACCAAGTACAGGGGTGGACATCAAAGTAACGCAAGGATGGACACACATAGCATCCAGTGTGCCCCTGAAAATGATCCTTTTTCTTGGCCTGCTTGTTGGTACATGGTCTTGCAGTGCAGCCTCCCGCTGCCAGGACATGGCGCTTTCCTTGGTGTGGGATGAAGGCGACGGTCTCCTCTGCAGCCTTTTCCCCTTTTGTGGACAGGTACAAGGCACTGGACTGTCCCAGCAACTGTGAGACGATAACCATCCTCAACGTCACCCCCTTGGAAGTAGAGGCGCGTTTCTCCTTTGAGCGCGATCTCAAGGCGGACACGTTCCTTGTAGAACCTCCCAGCCTGAGGCTGAAACCGAACGAGAAGCAGGTAGGGGACAGCAGGTAGGGCAGGCACTGGTGTAAGTGCCCAGGAGCCATTCCTCCTGCTCACTGAGTGCTCTTCTGTATTTCTTGTTTCGGGGACGGGGCTAGAAGCTGAGCATTTGGGCGTACCCCACTTCAGCTGGTCTGGTGGAAGACAAGCTCGTCTGCCGCGTTAAGGAGAACCCAGAGCCGGTGGTCTTCCCCCTGTGCTGCCAGGGGGTGAAGGTGGAGCTGAGGGTCAGCCCCAAGCACGTGCATTTCAACAGGCTGCTTCTGCACAGGTCAGTCATCTCACGGCCCCTCTGCTGGGGACGGGTGCTGTCGGTGAGCTCCCCTTCAGCCTCTCTGGCTGGCTGCATGGCCCTTCAGGCTGGATGTTGGGCTGGCGTCCCTCTTTCTGCCAGCAGTTCCCGGTCTCTTGCTCACCGTTCCTTGCTGGCTTGGTTCTCCCAGGACAGCCGCAAGCTCTGTAGCCCCCAGCAACGTGGTGCAATGGGCATCTTGATTCATTTGTATCTCGTCTGCTGGTTCGGAGAGCAGTGCAGTTGCTCCTCCTTATGTCCCTTCTGTTGGATACACCGTTAGCACCCAGCCCTTCCCCAGGACCTCACCTCTGAGACTTGTGACACAGAGAAAACATTTAACTAATGTTATGGATACTATAAATACTGGATGTGTATAGATAAAGATATATATATAAACTAATGCATAGGGCTGCTCCAAGATGCATTCAGTTGCAAGGCCTATCCTGACCATCGAGCAGCTGGTGCAGGGTGTCTTTCTGCCTCTGCAGGGAGGACAGCAAGACCCTGGTCCTGCAAAACAGCACCCTGCTGCCTGTGGCCTGGCAGCTCTGTGGGCTGGAAAACCTGGGCGAGGACTTCTCCGTGTCACAACGCGAGGGCATCGTGGCTCCGCGCACGGAGTTTGACGTGCATCTGTATTTCAAGCCCACAAAGGCTCTCAACATTGAGAAGAAGATCCGACTGGAGGTGAGGGGGGGACTGTGCCCTCCCTGGCAGGGCAACGAGATCTTCGGGGTGGAGGCTGTGCTTGAAGGGTTCCCTGCAAAGAGGGGGACAAAGGATGAGCCTTCCTGAGGTTCCTTTCTACCCGCATCGCCGGGGGGGCAGGCCCTTAGCAGCAAGGAACTTGCTCTTATAGCTGAGCTTCAGGGGGCATGTGTGCTGCTGGGCCAGGAAGAGCTGCACCTGAGGGACACAAGGCTGCTGTGACCCCAACTTCTGCTGCCTCAGCCTGGGTTCACCAGAGCACATGGTGCATCCCTGAGCATCTGCGTCAGCCCAGACAACCAGGCGCTGTGTCCTGAGCGCACGTTACAGCCACCTTGCCGCTGTGCGTGGTTGAACGCTGTTGTTTGGTTGTCCAGACCTCGGCATGCTCCCTGCGCCCATGCTGGAGCCTGTCCAGGGCTCTTAACGGAGAGCAACAAGCTGTCACCCTGGGGTTTTGTTCCCCGTGGTTTGGGGGCTGCACTTCAGTGAGGATGCTGGGTGATTGAAGAGGAGAGGGTTGACGGTCAATGCCACCTGCTCTGGGACACCTCACAATTCTTGAGGTTGTTTTTCCATCGCTGTGTCTCCCCGGGTGCTTCCGCGGCAGCACTCCCTGCTGAAGGAGTGCCGAGCTGGGCTGGTAGGGCTTCTTACTGCAGCAGCATCTCGCTGGGTCAGCCCGTGAGATGAGCAGGTTGGGAGAGTTTGGGAATCCACAAGTGCTTGTCAAGCAGGGGAGGCCATGGTGGAAGCAGCCAGCAGAGACAAGGACTCGTACGTTGTCTACCAAAAGAATTTAAGAGAACGGTCTAAGCAGTGTTCGTTTCTCGCTGCCTCAGGTTTCAGATGCAGAAAACATCCTGGGGATTGTCCAGACTGAAAATATCCTCATTTCTGCAGAGGGCTATGATGTTGCTCCAATCATCAGCATTCCTAAAGGTCAGTGGATGCCCCAAAACAAAGCAGTCTGGGTGTGTTGCCTTGCCTTGGCAGGTGAGCAACCAAAGCGCTTGGGATGGGGTAGCATGCAAGCGTGGCCCAGTCACATAAAGCGCGTATCCTGCAAGTTGAGTGGAGTGAAGGGCTGTCAGGGCACAGCCAGCCTCGAGTCTCTCGCCCCTGAGCTTTGCAGTGTGCAGGTTGGTCTGGGGGCTTAGAAACAACAGCGATGTGAGCGAGCAATTGGCAGCTCCTGAGGGCTCAGCAGGGCACACAAAGTTGTCGGATCAGTGCTTGGAAGCAAGAAGACAGAAACGCAGCTCCTCACCTGCTAAACCCTGCAGATACTCTCCGAGTAAGAAGAGCAAGGGCAGCAAAGTAGCTAAAGAAAATTTCCAAGAATGGAGACTTGCTGAGAAGGGTTTTGGGCTGCCTGAGAACTCCAAGTGTCATAGAACAGTTTGGGTTGGAAAGGACCTCAAAGATTGTCTTGTCCCAACCCCCCTGCCATGGGCAGGAACACCTTCCACTAGTCCAGGTTGCCCCAAGCCCCGTCCAACCTGGCCTTGAATGGGGCAGCCACAGCTGCTCGGGCAGCCTCTGCCAGTGCCTCGCCACCCTCACAGTGAAGAATTTCTTCCCAACAGCTAATGTAATTCTCCCCTCCAGTTCAAAGCCATTGCCCCCTGTCCTGTCACTACAGCCCCCCCGGAAACACCTGTCCCCACCTTTCTTATAAGCCCCATTTCAGTATTGAGAGGCCAATTGAAATTGGCCTGGAAGTGTTGAAATATCTGTCTTGTCACTTGGTGTGGTCTGTAGCAGCTCACTAATACTCCCCGTTTCTTGCCTGGCTCTGCGGGTTTTCTGCAGGTGCAGGTGGCACCGTGGATTTTGGAGTCCTGAAAGTCCTGGATGATGCAAAGCAAGTGCTGACTCTGAGGAACAAGGGGAAGTACGAGATTGCGTACAGGTGGGTCCAGCTGCCTGGTCTGTGAACGTGTGGTGCCACCATCTGCCCAGGCCTGCCTTCTCCTCCTGCCCTTGGCTAGAACCGCTTCCCGTGCTGGCTGCCTCGTGGTCTGGTTAAATAAAAAGCCCGGGCTCCCTAATCTCAAAGACTTTAAGGGAGAATGCAGCCCCACACCAGCAGTCCTTCACAGCTGAGCAGGAACCAGAAGGAGAGACCCTGAAATTGAAGCCACTCACTGCTGAGATCCATTGCCTTCCTCTGAGGGGCAGCTCCTTTCTCTTTATGACTCTTTAAAGGAGGGGATGAGAAAATTGGGTGTCGAGGTTAGTTTGCAACACTCATGATGGTCTGCACTCTGTCAAGATCTGAGATTCCCCAAGCAGAGCTGGACTCATTCCCTTTTAATTTTTTTATGGTCTTATGTCAAGTCCTGGCTGTGCTGGTGGCACTTGTACTTTTAACTGCAGAGGTCTTTGTTCCTTCCCTTTCTCCCCAGTTTCCAGCTGAAAGCTGCAGGCACCACCATACCAGACCTGGCAAGCCACTTCACTATCCAGCCGCAGAAGGGCCTGCTGGCTGCCTCCGGGCGCCCTGTGCAGGTCCAGGTGTTCTTCCACCCCAAGACGGAAGTGAATATCGAGGACAAACCCATCCTGCACTACCAGGTGAGCTGCCCCAGCCAGGCAGTGGTGGCACAGCACGTCTTGGGAGCGTGAGCAGGACAGGTGCCTTCTGGAAGGAGGGCTTTAGCTGGGTAATTCTCGTAGGTGACAGCAATGTCTCAGAAAACATTTGTGATGCTTCCTAAGCGGAGCTGAAAGTCTGGCTCCGGAGGAGGCGTTGAAACAGGGAGGATGAGCTGGTGGGGACCTGGGGTGGGATCAGGGAACAGAGTCAGAGGCTGGCCTCTTTGCTGGTTTTACCAAGCCCTCCTCTGGTTGCAGGTGATGGAGCCCAGCATCTGCGGAGGAGGCGAGACCGTCGCCGTCATCCCAGTGAGGGTGTCGGCGAAAGCTGTGTTCAGCAAGTACAGCATTCACCCCGCCTCGCTCATCAACTTCGGTGCCATGGTGAAGGGCAGCAGGAAAACCTGCACCTTCATGCTGGAGAACAAAGGCAGCCTTGACTTTAAATTCCTCATCTACCGAGCAGACCAGGACGCATCCCGATTGCAAGAGAAGAGGTGAGAGAAGACCTGCACCACCTGCCCTGCCTGAGGAGGCACGACAGCATGGCTGGTGTGTGACAGGCAGCCCAGACACCTGGGTTATTGTCCAGTTCACGTCACCTGCTTGTGAACAGGGAGTGGAAAAATGCCTCAGTGTCCCCGTGTGTCGGGCAAAGCTGGTGATACAGCTGAGCTGTCCGTAAGCTGCAGGAGGTGCCGCCGGGGGCTGCGAGGGGCAGGGAGGCTTTCCTCGGTGGGGAGGGGAAGGTCAGCTTTGGCTTCAGAGGAAGACGGGGTGGGGGCTCAGCATGATGGACGTTTCTGCTTTCTCCTCTTAGTGGATGTCAAATGAAATCTGCCCACTCTGGCAAGAGTGAGAACTTACACCAAAGGACTTCCTCAGCCAAGAAAAGCAAGCGCTCGCTGCAGAAGGTTGCCAGCCCCTTCATGCAGGTGGGTGGCTCCCGCTCCCCAAGACACACTGCTGTGGGTGCTGTGGGAGGACGCTGATGGGGACTCATCACCGTGGGATGGGACATGGTCTGCACGATGGAGGTCCGTCATCTCCCAGCCACAAGCAGAGGCAGGAGCTGCTCAGTTGCACTGACAGTCCCGTGCTCCGGCTCAGACTTGGAGTTGTGGGGTCAAGACAGAGGAGCAGGTCCCGTGTTTGGTGGCTGCTAGCCAAAATAGGTCTGTGAATACCACAGATGTGGGCACGTTCCTGTTTGAAGTCCCACTCCATAGATACCAGCTGACCTTGTGTTTTCGTCTTCCCAGTCCCCTCTCTTCCCTCCCGTCACTTCTCACAGTTATTTCTGCTCTCCTGTTTTACCCCTGAGGCTGGAGGATCCCAGCTAGCACCTTCACCTTTTACACCCAAACTCCTTCCTGTGTGCCAGCCAGGACAGGCCTGCAGCTCCTCCTGGCTTGTTCCTCTCCTCCTGGCTTGTCCCTCTCGTCCTGGGGCTGCCTCTGGGCCGTGGAGTCATCCCTCCCTGCCCTGGGACTGGGGGCTCGGCCTGGCTGGAGGTTGAGGAGTGGCGTACTCCTTGCTGGGGATGCTCAAGGCTGGGCTGCTGGACATCAGCCTTCTCCTGGGACTCTTTCTGCAGGCTCGCATCACTCTAGGCATGTTCACGGTGTACCCTGGCTTTGGTTCCATCCCTCCTGGGGGCCAGCAGATGATCACGGTGGATTGCTCTGCGGAATCACTGGGGACGTGCGAGGAGCACCTGCGCATCGATATCAGTGACAGAGACCCCCAGGACAATCCCCTCGGCATCCCCTATACCCTGCTGGCTGAGTCCTGCCTCCCAGGTACGCCCCGTCCACAGGTTCCCGCAGCCAGACCTGCTGCTGGTCAGCACCTGAACTTACTGCTTGGTTAGAGAGGCGCCCTGACCTTGAAGCTAAACCCTAAAATCCTCAGAGGTTCCAGTTCTTTTCAAGTCAGCCAGCGGGGAGAGGCTGGGAGGGATGCATGGAAGGATAAAAGGAAAGCAATACTCCTTGACTGGGACTGAGCTCCATCCTCGCAGCCGACTCCCTGCCCAAGGCTGGGTTTTGCAGTGACCTGGACAAAAAGGGTTTATCAAGCCTTCCGAGAGGCCAGCAGGGTCCCGAGAAATTCATCAGGAATTCAGCATTCAGCCCTCCCTCTGCTCTGCTCGCAGCATTTGTGGTTGATGACATCGAGTCCATCTTTGAGGAGCACCGAATCTGCAGCAACGTCAACCTCTGCCAGACCCCGCAGACGGTGCGAGACAAGGGTGTGTATGTCAGAGATGAGAACAAGTTTATCTTCACCGATGTTCGGGTTGGGCACCGGGCCACAGCTCGCTTCAAGATCCACAATGTCAACAAAGTCCCCTGCAATGTGGTCCTTTCCATCAAACCCGTCGCCGGTGAGGTAAGAACAAGAGGCCAGGGTGACCGTTGCTCTTTACAGGCTGCGCTGCCTTGTTCTCCAGACTCGCTGCTTCCTCTTGCCCGCACTAGTCCAGCTCCGTGCAGGTCAGGCTGCAGGGGGGAGCAGCAGTGCCAGGGTGGCAGTTCTGAATTTGGCACGTCTCGAGCAAGGCTTTGGCTCGCCGCTCTGGGTCTTTGGTGGGAGACCCAAACCCTTCTGCACATCTCTTGGAAGCCCGCTCGGAGGGGGCCTTTACTGGCCTGACGTGCCTGGGCTCAAAGCAGACCATTCCCTCAGGCTCCCTGGCCTTTTCCTTCTCTTTAAAGGCCAGTTTGAGGTTAGTCGCGGGGTTTCCGTGCAGTGCCCCCCTCCCTTGTGTGCTGGGGTGGCTGCCCAGTGCTCAAAGCCAGCTTTTGCGCTCCTGGGCTCCCTGTGCAAGGTCAGCACCGCTTTGGAGTCACCCCCTGCGATGGAAGGAGCCTGCCCAGGGCAAGCAGGAAGGGAGACACGCTGTCTGGGGCTGTTCCCGCTGACGCATATAAGAATAAGACTGCGTAAGAAACACCGAAGGATGTTTCCTCCTAACAGGGCTCTGTGGGTTCCCCCAAGTTTCACAGCCCCATCAGGGACATTTTCAAGGTGGATCCCGTTCGGATGTGCGTGCCCAGCTGCTCCCACGCCTTTGCTACGGTGACCTTCACTCCACAGATGATGCGGAGCTACCAGTGCACTTTTGAGGCTTCCCTCGATGTCCTGGCGAGGTAACTCCCCCTGTGAAATCTGGGCGGGGGGACCTGCCTGATGGCTGCCCCTCCTCTGGGAGGACCCCGACCTCTTGTTAACCCTGATGCTCTCAGTAGCCTTAGGCAGAGTGCTTAGCATTAGAGAATAGAGGAGGCGGTAACTACTAGACAGAGTAGAAGGAGAAGGGGTTATAGCTTAGCCTCGAGTGACTGTGAAGACAGTGCAGCATTTGGCAGCCAACTGGGAGTTAGTGAATCCGAAAGAAATGGAGATGTGCAACAGTTGAGCTGGGGCTTTCCAAGGACAAAGGTTTAGATGAAGCCGTTTCTGTGCCAGCCAGCCAGCGTGCGTTATTTCCTCCTTGTTTCTGTTAAAATGAGATGATTGTATGTGATTACCTGGGGTATGTTAAGCTATTCTCTGTCAAAGGAGCGACTGGAGCCCTTCTAAAAGAGGAGCCCAGTTCCCCTGTCCTGGGACGTGTGTACCAGGGCCCTGACCGGCTCTTCCCCAGCCGTTTAGTGGCTGAGTCAGGACAAGTCAGCTTTCTGCTCTAGTACGCAATTCCTTTTTTAGCGTCCTTGGAAATAATCGTTACTGATGGTGCTATTTATTTTTCCCTTCTTGCTTTTATACTATTTCCATGCTGCGCTCGTGCTTTTTGCATGTGTCTCATATCATCGCAGCCAGTGAATTTGCCATGTCTCACCTGTCGCCTCATTATTTACCTGCTGTGCTGCACGATTCGATTCAGTGACATGTTCTTTAACTGCTACTCTGGAAGGCTCTGGCTCTTCAGAGCTCTTGTGAATGGCCCTGATCGGACTGGGAGGAGGGGGGTGGAGGAGACCTGTGTCGTGGGGTACAGGAGCACCAGCCAGGGGAAATGCAGTGGTTGGCCCCTGCTTTGTTGCTTGCCAGGTGGGAAATTGGTTAGTGCCAGCCGTCATGATTTCTCCTCTGCCTTTCCTGCAGCCCTGCAGCAATTAAAGCGCAAAGCCTGACCTTCCGTGTCAGTGGAGATGGGACTCTGCCTCGGGTGACAGTCCTGCGCCCGGTACTTCACAGTAAGAGAGGGAACCCTCTGCTGGTCTTTAAGAAGCTGTTGCTGGGTGATTCACAAAAACTCCCTCTGGTCCTTCGTAATGGTGGCACCCTACCTGTCCAGGTGAGGACCTGCTCAGGAAATGCTCTGGTCTGGGAACAAGTGCTTGTCTCGTGGAGAAGAGGTCCCAGGAAGCATGGCAGACCTGGAAACAGCTCTCAAATTCTTTTTAAGCAAATGAATGACTTGTAATTTCCAGGAAGAGAGTTCCTCTTGGAAATGCGATTTTTCTGACTAGCCTATCCTTTTCAGTTAAATACAACGCAAGAAAGTTGGTGGGGTGTTTTCCCCCCATCTCTCTTCTCACGCTTTGATTCTCGGGTGGGCACGTGTGATGTCCTAGTTGCATTAGATTGTATTTGATCCCATTTTACTACACTTTAATGAAAAATTCTGTTCATTACTTTTGTATCCCAGCGCCTCTGAACACTTCTTTTTTCTGTCTAGTTTTACTTGAACTTTGTAAGTTTAGCTACGAGCTGTGTTTGAAGCGGAGAAGCATGCTGGATGCCCCGTGCTGGACCAGCACCAGTACGGTGCCAACCCACGTGCCAACCCACTGTACCCACACCAGTGTGGTTGTGCTCTGTGTTCCTTTTTCTCAGTTGACGATAGACCTGTTGGATGAAGCGGGAGTTTTCTTCTTGAAAGCCAGGCCCACCACACAGTGCGTCTACCAAGCTGGGGGCGTGAAGGAGGACTCTCCTGCAGGACGTAAATCCAGTAAGCGTGAAGCGCGGTCATCCACACAGGGGAGAAATGTGTGCCCTGCTCTTGGCTTGGCCAAGCAGCCGCCAAATGTTAGATGTTGTTTCTTTGCTGGGGCTCTCTGTACCCCCAGCTTCTCATGTGGACTCTGCGCAGGGCTTCCTCCTAGAAAGTGGTTGGAAGTTTTTTCTGTTCCTCTGGACATGGTGGGTTGAGTTGCGGGGGCCTATCACCACTTCAGCGGACTATCTGAGGTCTTTGCTGCGTGTGAGAGTAGCAGCCTGAATGGAGGCAGCCCCTGAGCCCACAGCCAGCCAACAGAAGCCAAACCCATTCTTTGGCTCAGCTTTACGTGTGGCAGGAGCTGACTGACTGCAGTTTGAGTGAGCGCTGGGTGTTAACCTGTGTTTAAGACACTTCAGCAGTGATACGCGTGGTGCTGTCGTAGCCTTGTGAACATAGGAGGAGGGTCTGGCACCATTGGTGGGAGAACCTGTGCTTGGAGGCAGCTGGGTTTCAGCCCCTTACGCCCCACGGAAATATTTCAGCGGTACAGCTGTATCACTTGTCGCTGATTCCATTGCTGTGCAGAGAGAAAGCCTCACACCGCTCTCCTGGTCCTGCTCCGTGGGGAATTAGCAGAGTTTGACGTGCTTTTCAAACCCACCCTGGCCCAACGTGTGGAAGGCAGGATCCACCTGTCAGTGGTGAACAACCCGTATGAGGAGACCGACATTCAGCTGGTGGGCGAAGGCTACGAGGATGACTTCACGCTAGATAACATCCACGGACTGGTGGCAGACAGTGAGGAGGAGGAGAATGCTGAGGGCAATCTAGAGGAAGACGTAATTGAGGGTAAGAGAGGAAAGGCTGCCCAGGTGGATCAAGGAACAGGAAAACAGACGTTTCTGCTCACCCTGTGCCGCGCACCTGCGGTCCAGCTTCAGCAGCCAGATCCTGCTGCCTTTTGTAGCCTGCAGAGGCTTAAGAGGCAGCTTGAGAGCAGAAGAGAAGATCTTCTGTCAAGGGAGAAGCTTGCAGGCTAGCAGGGAAGGGTCAGAGATACCCACGTTCAGCTGGGTATCTCCAAAAGGAGGGCTGCCAGCCCATGGTATGCTATGGAGATGAAGCCTGTGCCTAATGATTTGTGCCCTCGATATACGCAGCCTGTGCTGTCACCCCCTGACCTGGCGGTCTGGGAGCGTGCTGGCTCTGTGCAGAGGGGCAGTGCATGCTGTGCTGCGTGGCTGTGCACAGCCACAGCCACGGGTTTAGGCATGTGGCAGGGCGCTTCCATGGAAGCGGGAGGATGGGGAACTGCGTCTCCCCAGGGAGGAAGGCTCGGAGCAAGGAAGAGTTGGCCACGCCTGTCTCTGTGGATGTGAGGGGGGTGGATGGACCTCAGGCACACTGAGACCTCCTGCTCTCATTCCTAGCAGCTGCCAGAGTGAATCACATCCCGTTTGGGGACTGTCACATTGGGAAACCCTACAGCGTGACCTTCACCATCACCAACCGCAGCAGGACGGAGGCGATGCGGTTTGAGTGGCTGGCAGACACCCCATTTCACTTCTCCCCCAAGGTGAGTTTGGATGGCTCTGCCTTTTCCCATTGCTCCAGCCCTGCCCGGCGGGTTCCCAGGAGCTGGCAGGGAGTCACCACGTACCGGTGAGAGCCTGTTTCAGTGCCACAAAGGAGCTGCAATCCCTGGCTTAGCTGGCGCGGGGCTGTCAACCCCACAGAAAAGGCTCAGTGTTACGGGAGGTGGCATCTTTTGTATTTTCCTCTGTCAAACCTCAGATGAATACACGGTAAGAGGCAGATTCCTGGCACAGCTGCTCACCACATCGATCTCTTTGCTGTCAGTCCTGCCCTTGCTAGTGATTCCAGTTAGGTCTTGGCTCTCTGGTTCTCCCTAGGTGGGACACCTCCATGCTGGCTGTGCTAAGGCCATCACAGTGACCTTGAAATCAGATGTCGCGGTCACCTTCAAAATGCACCCTGTGAAGTGCAAGGTGGCTAGGATCACCTTCGCGCTGCCGCCGGAGCAGATTAAAGACTGGGATGACTGCCTGCGCACCATCAAGTGGGTGGATACCACCATGAGGGGCCCAGGAGCCACGTGGCCTGTGAAGAAGAAGGTAAGAAATGCAAACAGGAAAAGCTAACGGAGCTGCTACAAAAAAACCCTGGCAGGCCACCATCTCTGCTGGCTGAGCAGCTCCTGCATCCTCCTGACGTTTAATCCATCCGTGAGGTTCACCCGCAGTGGGTTTTGGGGGAGAGGCAGATGCAGTGACCTGTGACACCAACACAAAATGGGGAGGTCTTTTGACAAGACACGTTTAGCCACATGCAAACTACCGGTCTCTGCCAAAAGCTGAAGTGTTGCAACCTGTTTGAACGGGAGGGCACATTTTACGATTTTATCACATTTTGAGGTGTTAAAATTTCTTCATCAAATTCAGTGCCTTTTCACCAACAGGGAGTTTAAGGCGCTGCACTCTGACTCTTGTTTTGGAGTGGAGAGCCACACTAGTGCTCTTGTGTGTGCGCTGGCCAGCCCACCGGCACATGGTGGGTGAGCTGTCAGCTCTGCCTACACCGATAGCAGAGATTTTGGTGGTGGTGCCCATGTTGTGTGGGATGTCTCATTGTGGAGCAGCCCGGGCGCTGCGTGGCAGTCGTGCAGCAGTCTGGAGAAGCATCGCTCCAGAAACTGCCACACACACGTACCTGGAGTGACGGTTCCTCCCTAGTTTCTGAGCCTTTTTAAGACCTGTAAACCACACTTCTTCCCCGTCAGCAGCAGCACTCGGAGGCTTTCCTAGTGAGTTCGTCCCCATTCCAAAATGCCCGTCCCCAGCCCTCACCAGCGTGGCTGTTGCCCCACACATGGTGTCTGGAAAGCACCTCCCGCTAAGACAAGAGGGAAAAGGTGCTTTCTGGTTTTGTTCAGTCTTGGGGTTCTCCATCCACAGACCTCCCACAGGGGAACTTAATCCTAATTTAGAGGCCTGCTGGATCTGTAGCGGGCCATGAAAAAGGTCTGACACTCTACAGGGTTGAAACACAGGGAGAGGTACCTATGACCCGGTCATTGTCCCCATGGGTGTACTCTCAGTCATGGTGGTGATTATGGTGTTCAGTCGGTAGAAACAAACACTGTAATGGAAGGGTTAAATTTTATCACCTTCCCGGGGAAATAAATGGGAATGGTCCTTTCTAGCCCCTGTACGTGGCTGATCTTGGAGGCCAAAAGCCTCCTCTTGCTCAGCCGGGCTTTCTAGGCTCTGCTCAGTGATTCTTCCCTTTCCTGTTTGGAGGTGATCGAGACAGACCCAGAACCAGCTCACACTGTCCTGGAGGAGAGCAGCCGTGAGGTGGAGCTTTGCCTCAGTGCTGTTGTCGACTACGCTGAGCTCAAGCTGGATACGGACACGATTCAAGGAAGTTCAAGGAGACCTTGCTCTTCCAGATGAGGACATTCACGTGAGAGCCAGAGGCCAGGCAGGGACCCGTGCGTGGGAGCTGCCTTTGCCCAGGGCTGACCTGGTGCCTGCTTCGCCGGAGCCGTGCCGTGCTCTCTGGTGGCCTCTGCTTCTCCTTCTACTCGTGGTCTGGCGAAAATAAAGGCAATAAAGTGCCAATAAAGGCAAAAAACCCCCACTGACGTGTTTATTGCTTGGCCACTTAATAAACCTCTTCTAATTTCTAACTGGGTGATTAGGCCTGGCGGGGGGTGGGGGCAGGGGGGTGTGTGCTGCTGCCTGCTGGTTCTGAGGTTTCAGCTTCCACACATCCTGGGCGCCTGGAGATGCCTCACATGTGGACTCGAGTCCCTTCTAGGGCTTTGTGTTCAGTCTCACCTGCTGTTCTTCTCTTTAAACAAGTCATGTATTGTTTCATCCTGTCCAAGTCCTGGCAGGGTGCTGGGGCCTGCGTATCTGCACGTAAAGCCAAGCAGGAGATGGTGGCCACCATCCTGCCAAGACGTGCCAGGAAAGGTTCGATTCTGCCATGCCTTTCTGCTGACAACAACCATGGGTTTGCTTCCATTGCGTGTTGCCTGTCCTCATCTGCTCGAGGACAAGTTTGCAGTCAAAATAATGTCAAACTGAATAAGACCCTTGGATTAAGTCTCCTGGGCACCATGCCTGCCCTTTCCTCTTTAACCTCCAAACTTTGAAACACTTTGTCTCGGGGCAGCCCAGGGCAGTGGTCTAGACGTGGCAGAGTTGCCTGGGGACAAAGATACTCCTGAGCATCAAGGAAGGGGTACCAGAAGCTCACCATACAGTGTTACTTTTCTACTTGCTTTGTATTTATTGGTCATTGTCTTTTCACTCCTCCTTCTTGCTTTTCAGTTCCATGCTGTCCAACACGGGCAATGTGGCCCTGGAATACAACCGGATGGCGGCTGTGGAGGACGAAAGGGCACTGAGCCACACTGGGGAGCTGCTTCCACCCAGTCTGGATGGTAAGGTGCTGCAGCAAATGAAGAGACGGGACACAGCTTGATGCAAGCAAGTTGTCCATTTATTAGTGATTTTCTTACAATAATATATGTTTCTACCTTCTACATATTACACACTGATTGGTTAAATCTTAGTGTAAAAAACACGGATTGGTTGATATTTAAGGCACACCGTTAGAACAATAGGAACTTATTAGTTTACCTTGACATAGCAACAATTTCTATACCCAAATTAGGGGGTTTCTTTCTACGCGGCTTTCTTGATTAACAAAGTTACATATCGGCGCCATCCGTTCCCTTATCTGGCTACTTGTTTCTCTGTCCGTCTGGTTGCCTCCTCAACTGTGACGGCTCAGGGGTCTGCAGTTAGCTTGTTCCTTGGTTCCCAGGGCTTGTGCCCTGCAAGTTCTAACAAGTCTCTACTCATCAGGCTATCAGTACTTGGACTCTTGTCCTTGAGGCCTTGTCCTACATCTCCCCCTTCCTGTTGCACAAAAAGAACCCTGAAATCGAATGAGTTATTAATTTTTGTAAGCATTGTAAAAGACAAGGTGTAAGTAATAAAACAAACAAAAACGCAACTAAAGCATATATAATCATCTTCACTAAACTTAACCATTCTGAAATGCCCCAACCACTAATATCTAACCAATCCCCAGTATCACTTTGTTGAAGATGAGAAACTCCATCCTTCAATCTTTGGATGCTAGCATGAATTGATTCCGAATGATCTGAAAGGTTCATGCAACACATCCCTTCAAACTCTTCACAGCCGTGACCTTGTGCCAGAAGCAAAAAATCTGTTGCAGCTCTATTTTGTAATGTCGCGTGGCGAACACTATCAACATCTAATAAAAGACCAGACAGGGCACTGCTTGTGGCATTAGTTTGTTTGGCAAGCCAACAGCCAAGCTTATCTAATGTCGCTAGAGCCTTTCCTGCAGCAGCTCCAGGCAACAGAAGAGATGTAATAAAGCGTTGGCCAAAGGACCAAAATTGCATGTTATCATCACAATCGGAGGCAAATGCATGAACGCCACGCTTTGTCCTTCGAGAGTAGCGATGTTGTAAAATCATAGATGTGTTAGGAGTCAGGACGGAAAGTCACCCTAAGCTACACGGACCTCCTTTTATATGAGAAGGAATGACAGGCCATGCTCGATCACCACAAATAAAAAATACTCCAGTAGGTAGTAAGAGCGGAGCATTGCTAGATTTAGACAAGTTGTTAGCAGTGTAATTACACCAGATACTTGCATTTCTAAAAACAGGATGAATAGGGGAAACGTCCCATTCCCTAGATTGATTCTTTCCCATGTAGTTAAATTTTATGCAAAAATCCATTTTTACAGAACCAAGGAGTTCAATTTCTTGTGGTTCCAAAGTGGCCAGTGGGAGATGGGGTATCCATACATCCTAATTGTCTGTCACATTTTTTGATACGTTTTTGGGTGGAAAAAGACTTTGAAGGTCCCTAGTATAGGCCATTCATCTAATGGTAAGCCCACAAGACAGGTGGAAAAAGGCTGATCCGGAGAGGCCATAGCAAGACACAGAGTATCCTGTCCAGTCAAGTTCGCCAACGTGACCCAAACATTTACCTTTGGTAGAAAAGGGGGATAAGAGCTACCTTCAATAGGCCAAGGTCCAGGTATGAACATCATTATCCATATTACTGTCAATGCTTGTTTCTCTTTTTCTTTTTCCATTGTCGTTTTACAACCAGCCATTCTTCTGGTCGTACTGTCCACGACCGAGGCACTGCAATTGATTGTCCACACTCTAATCCTACAATAATGTTCTTGTTAATAATATAAATTCTGCTTGCTAATGCAATATATTGAAACAACAACCGTGCAATAGCCCGTACTTCTAGGCTTTCAATCAATGATAAAAAATTTGCAAAAACTAAGTTTGGCAAAATCTCAGAACCTAACCCTGTAACTCCCTCTAATTCCAAAAGAGGTTTTCCCATAAAACATTCAGCCCACTGTATCTGATTAAACCTTAATATTTGATTATTACACTCAGAACACATCCAATGACCCCATCTGTCCCTTAGTCTTACAACTCGCCAGCGATCGTGATCACAGAGTTCACAATGGATCTTGATCCACGGTCGACAAGATGGTCCATGTTCATAGCAACATAACTGTAGAAATGGAGACGCTGTCCAATCTGGTTCATGACAGTGTCGTTGAAAGTCGATGTAAGGGAAGATAATATCTGCTA
This sequence comes from Falco peregrinus, assembly GCF_023634155.1. Classification (NCBI taxonomy): domain Eukaryota; kingdom Metazoa; phylum Chordata; class Aves; order Falconiformes; family Falconidae; genus Falco; species Falco peregrinus. Next base: position 2,064,827 of record NW_026599603.1, read on the forward strand.
GTGGTGCCGTCAGTGCGTTGGGGATCTGGTCTGGTCCAAACGTATTACCTTTGTTAAGTGGTTTAATCCAGGATGATATTGTCCGTTCCAAGCGCTGTAAAAAGCGAAACCTAGATGCTATATCCTGAATTTGTTTACCTGACATTAATGCAAAACAGAAATCCTCACGCAGTTTTTATTTCATTCTGTAGGGTCGGTGTCGGTATCAGTTGTCTGCGGTAAAGGTTCACGGAAAGGTCGTACATTCTTTGCTGGGATCCATCTGGGTCCTTTTTCTGTGGAGACACAAGCATAACCTTTTCCCCATGTAACAAGAGGATGTGGTCCCATAATTTTACCTGTTTCTGGATCTCGGACCAACACTGGGGCTTTAACCTGTGCCTCAAAAGATGTATTTGCAGTGAAATGTCGAACTATCGGTGGGTTGTTATCTATTAAAGAACAATTTAAAAAATTAAAAACATACAACGCTTTCTGTAACCGTTCCTCCGGAATAGCCATTCCCATTCCCCCTTTTTGTTGTTGTAATAGACGTTTTAGAGACTGATGAGACCCTTCAATGAGAGATTGACCGGTGGGGGAATGAGGAATGCCAGTAATATGAGTTATACCCCATAGGGCAAAAAAGGTTTTTATAGTTGTTGAAACATAAGCTGGACCATTATCTGTCTTGATCTCTGAGGGAATACCCAAAGTAGCAAAAGCACGCATTAAATGTCTACGAACATCTCGTGCCTTTTCTCCTGTGTGACACGAGGCAAACAAGGCACCTGAAAATGTATCAATGGAAGAGTGGATATATTTAAGGTTACCAAATTCAGAATACTGTGTGACATCTGTTTGCCATAACGGTAGGCTTTGTAATCCTCTAGGATTAACTCCTGCAGCAACTGATGGGAAAGAATGTTTTTGACAATCAGGACAGACAGCAATAATATTTGACGCTTGTTGAGAAGGAAGGTCAAACTGTCGTTTAAGAGCTCCAGCATTTTGATGGAAAAAAGAGTGACTTCGTTTAGCTTGTGCAATGCGGTCTGGCAGTACTTGAACTGGTAACGTCAATAGATCAGCTCGTCGATTGCCTTCTGCAAGAAAACCAGGTAGTGAGGTGTGAGACCTAATATGCATAACAAAATAAGGTGCAGATTGAGAGTCCAAAAGGAAAACAAGTTCCTGTAACAGGGTAAAGAGTTGTGAATGTGAAACACTCCGCAGCACAGAAGCTCCAGCTCGTCTAACAATACCTGCAACATAAGCGGAATCAGTAACAAGGTGGAGTGGTACGTTCCATTTTCGGAAAACGCGAACAACTGCATTCAGTTCTACTGTTTGAGGTGAACCGGAGACTGTCTCTATGTCCGAGTCCCATCGTCTCCGTTGATCATCCCACCATAGGAGAACAGATTTATGTGATTTGCCTGATCCATCTGTAAACACAGTAAGTGCCTGTAGGGGTTGCTCGCTTCTTCTGGGTTTTAACATCAGACGAAAGTCAATGTTAAACAGTTTGTGTGAAGGTGGGTGAGAAGTTATTTGGCCTGTATAGTCGGCAAGTGCCATAACAGAGGTGTCTGATTGCTGATAAAGCCATTGTAAGTATACTGTTGTTATTGGTAGGCCAATACAGACAAAATCCTTCCCTGATAAGGTTAACAGGCGTGATCTAGCTTTAACAATCAGGGAGGCAAGCATTTCATGTTGTGTCAAAATAGTTTTTGTAGGCTGGTTAGGTAAAAAGATCCATTCAATAATTAACAAGGGGTCTGAGTTCTGAAGATCCCATTGAAATATCAGGGCATGAGGCTGTCGAGCAGGGTTTAAAATAATCAAGTAAAAAGGTAGTTCAGGGGCCCATCGGTGGGCCTGTCGAGAAGCGATAGCTGAGGCAACCTTTTGTAAAGATGTATCTGCTTCAGGGTTAAGATTACGTGGAGAACAAGGATTAGTGTCCCCTTTTAGTAGGTCAAACAGAGGACCCAAGTCTGTATTAGAAATTCCCAATAGTGGTCGAACCCAATTTATTGTTCCCAGTAATTTTTGTGCATCATGCAGGTTTCTTACATTGGTATTGATCTGCAATGGTTGAGGAACAATAGTTTGTGCTCTTATTCGCCAGCCCAGATATTTCCAAGGGGGAAACTTCTGGACCTTTTCTGGTGCTATACAGAGACCTGCCGAATTCACGGCATCTGTGACAAGGGCTACAGCTTTCTCCATGACTTCGTGATGTTGTGCTGCCACTAAAAGGTCATCCATATAATGATACAATAACACAGTAGGCATAGCATTTTGGACAGGACTGAGTATTTTTGCAACGTACCATTGACACATTGTAGGGCTATTTTTCATACCTTGTGGCAGTACAACCCACGGATATCTCTGCAATGGAGCTTGCATGGTGATGCTTGGAAATGAAAAGGCAAATTTCGGGGCATCATCTGGATGTAACGGGATACTGAAAAAGCAATCTTTAAGATCTATGACAGTCAGATGCCAGTGTCGAGGGATCATAGCTGGGGACGGGAGCCCGGGTTGGAGGGCTCCCATATCTTCCATAGCATCATTAATTTTTCTGAGATCATGGAGCAAGCGCCACTTGCCAGTTTGTTTTTTAATAACAAAAACAGGTCAATTCCATGGGCTAGTAGAAGGTACAATGTGTCCTTGGGACAGTTGTTCTGAGACTAAGTTTTGAAGTGCGCGAAGTTTTTCCAAAGGAAGGGGCCATTGATCCACCCAAATAGGAACATCAGATTTCCAGGTTATTTTTAGGGTGTCGTGCACTTCAGTGACCCCATCTAAAAATGTGTGCGGATAGACATTCCCCATTGTGACAATACATCACGTCCCCACAAAACCATAGGGACAGGCAGCACAAAAGGTTTAACAGAAGCCACATGTCCCTCTGGTCCTTGAATTTGAATTAGTTCCAAACTCTGACGACTGTTACCGGTCCCCCCAGTCCCAGCCAGTGCCTGAGAGACATTAGTCAGTGGCCATTGCGGAGGCCATTTGGCTTGAGAAATTACTGTGACATCAGCTCCAGTGTCAATGATCCCATTTAGTGCTATTTGTTGGTCATTGTAAATAAGGGTACACTGATACATAGGTCGCTGTGGAGAAATGGATTGTACCCACAAAATGTGAGGTAACCCTGTGGATCCAAAACCTCCTCTCCTCTGTGGAGGATGATCAGTGATAAGAGAGTTTACCGTTGCTGGAATCAGAATCAATTGCGCTATTCTACTACCCTGAGCTATCGTACAGGGTGGAAATGGAGTCCGTGCCATAATTTTGATTTCGTCCACACTGTCATAGTCAATAACACCTGGTAAAACAAATAGACCAAAAAATGTTGTGGAAGATCTACCAATTAACAGAGCTTGTGTATCAGGGGGTAATGGTCCTTTGACATTTGTTGATAATAAATGAACCGAGGAATCGAGCAGTGTTACTGTGTGTGAGTTGCCAGGTCCAATCCGGCGCTGCCTGAGGTTGCTGGACAGAGACTTGAGGTGTCGGTGCTTCTCTCCGAGCTTGTTGAAATGTCAGCTGTGGCACTTGTGTCTGCGCGCATCGCTGCCCCGCGCTCCGTGGTCGGTTTCCCTGTATCGGTTGTCCCTGGAAGTCATACTTAGATCGACATCGATTAGCATAATGTCGCCCTTTCTGACATTTCGGACAAAATCCAGGACCAGGAGGTTGTTGTTTATTCCCCGCAGCCCGAGCAAGACAATTTCTTTTTAGATGACCAGGCTTACCACAACCATAGCAATTCCCCACACCATGCATCGTTGCAAAAGCAGCAGCCATAGCTTCAAACTTGTGGTCAACCGTACCGATTCGGTTACATGCTTCCACCATTTCCACCAGAGTGGGGTTCGGGTTGGGAAGAGACTTCAGTAGCCTTTTACAATCAACATTAGCATTTTCAACAGCTAGTTTTGTTAGCAATATATCCCAAGCTTCCGCATTATCTACTTGATGTTCCAAAGCCTGTTTTAGTCTATCAATAAACTGCATATAAGGTTCTCGAGACTCCTGAGTGATGTTAGTAAAAGCTTTTTGTGGCTTTTGTACGTCAGGGACCTGGAAAAAGCCTTTTTCGCCTCTTCTCTAATTGCCTCGAGAGCCGCACGGGGGCAGTGTTGAGCCCGCGCTACCGGATCAGCACGTGCCCCGGTGCCCGTACGATGCTCTATTGTCAGTGCAGCTAATGCAGCATCATTACGGTTAACGTACGTGAGCAGGAGTGCTGGCAGTCCCCCTCTCCAGTGCGACTCCCACAACGTGTACTGAGTCGGGGTTAGCAGCAATCGTACTAAAGGTTTCAAATCATGAGGAGCATGACATAAGTATCAAACACAGAAGATAACAGGCTTATAAAATAGGGAGAAGAAATACCACGTTCCGTAACAGTGCGGCGCAGTTCTTTAACAACCGAAAAGGAAAGAGCCTCCCATCGTGCTCCCCCTGCCCGACCCTGAGAATACAAGACCGGAGCAACTATAGTTTTAGCCATTTCTAGATCCCCCTCCTTTAAGGCTTGTTTCTTTATTTTTGCCCACACATCACGCAGATCAGGAGGGTATAAATCAGGCTCTTGTTCAGGGTCTACCGGTCCCGGGTCAAAGGGGTCTTCTTCTGGCGGATACCCCACTGCATTGACACCCAGGGGTTTAGAGCACTGTGATTTAGAGGCTGATAAGGACAGGGCTATAGGAGCTTGCGACTCCTCCTCTCCTTCCTCTGCCTTTTCTTTTTGTGCTTTCATAGTCTCAAAAATAACTCTCCATGAAGAGAGCAGATGGTGGGACTCAGTATCGCCTTTTGTCGCAGAATCCCACAATTTCACCCCTGTGTCGTCCCAAAGTTCCCGCGTGAAAGTTGTAGTTGCAGTCACTGCAGGCATATTTACTTGCACCCACTTAAGCATTGCTTTAAGGTCATGCCCAGAAATACTTTTCTCATGTTTGTTAGGGAGACCTTTCATAAGCTCATAAACGTCTCTTTCTGGGGACGAAGCCTGATTCCCCATTACGGATTTCCCACAGCTCACCTCTCAACTCCGGAGGGATTTCTGGCCGGCTCCCGCTTCCTTTCAGCAGATCATTCAAAGTTCTGTGGGATTCGCTGCATGTCGCTCAGTTAGGCAATTCGAGAGCCCTTCACGTCAGATCCTTCACTGGATCACGTCGGGGTCACCAATTTGCGGCGAATGAAGAGACGGGACACAGCTTGATGCAAGCAAGTTGTTGGTTTATTAGTGATTTTCTTACAATTATACGTTTCTACCTTCTACATATTACACACTGATTGGTTAAATCTTAAGCGTAAAAACACTGATCGGTTGATATTTAAGGCACACCGTTAGAACAATAGGAACTTATTAGTTTACCTTGACATAGCAACAATTTCTATTCCCAAATTAGGGGGTTTCTTTCTACGCGGCTTTCTTGATTAACAAAGTTACATATCGGCGCCATCCGTTCCCTTATCTGGCTACTTGTTTCTCTGTCCGTCTGGTTGCCTCCTCAACTGTGACGGCTCAGGGGTCTGCAGTTAGCTTGTTCCTTTGCTCCCAGGGCTTGTGCCCTGCAAGTTCTAACAAGTCTCTGTTCATCAGGCGATCAGTACTTGGACTCTTGTCCTTGAGGCCTTGTCCTACAGGGGAACACAGACAGACAGGCTGACTCTTTGCACCAGCACTCTGCTGCCTCTTGGCACAGTTCTTTGTGTGAATTTGTGGGTGATGCAAGGTGAGGGGGTCGCTCTGAGCCAGCTGGCGTTTCCGCGCCAGGCCAGAGGTGCACGCTCTCTCTTTGGGCACAGCTGTTCTCTCATCTTCTGTTTGCTGCTTAGATTTAGTTTAATGCCCTGTCCTATCCTCAAACAGCGTGGCTGTAGCAAACCAAAGAGGAAATGCCCTGCGGCCCCTGGCTCCCTGAGCTTGTGAAATGATCTGTTGCTTTGGGGAGGGACTGAGAAATGGTTTTACATCATTCGTATGGAAGGTTAAAATGACCTTGGCCTAGGGCAGTTCTCCATACTGCCCAAGTGACATAAGAGCTTAACCTCACCGAGGTAGGCTTTGCAGAGGTCGCTGCTTCCTTTAAAATGTGATTTATTAGTATTCATGAGCATTCATTTTTGGTGTGGAAGTAAATTGGTTCCCATGAAGGGCAAATTGCTGCTCTTCAACTACAGAGAAGCAGCAGAGCAACAGATGAACATCACCCCAAATAGAAGTAGGGTGAGAGAACCCCCAGGAGCACTCATGTCCAGTACTTTGTCCCTTGTCTTGCCCTTGAACTGGTGAGTGTGTGGCATTAGGGAGCTGTGCCAGCGAGGTCCTCTGCACAGCTTCAGCGACACCCTGGCGGTTTCTGCTGACCTGGGTTTTGTGCTCCTTGCAGGGCATTGGGGGAGGGATGTGGGCTGCTTGGTGAGGAGCACAAGGGGATTGTACAGCAGAACCAGAATGTTGTACGAACGGAATGTTTTGGCTCATACTTGATGGAGCGTGAGTCAGCGGAGTGCCAGAGTGCTGTAGCTGAGCTAGAAATGCATCAGTAGCATGGTCAGGAGGTGCAGAGCACCTTGCAAAGCCCTTAGCCAAGAGGCAGGCTTTGGGAAATGGTTCCGTAAAGCCACCTGCGCTGGGCTTGCAGTTGCTTGCCTGCAGAGTATCTGTGTGTTAATTGTGGAAGGCTCAGGAGTGCTGCCTTTGAACAACCTCTACATCCCTGATGCTGCACGATCCACAGGGACTGTGGGTAACCCAGTGAACTGGGATGCGGGTCTTCCTGATGGGGAGTTGGTTTGTATAATTCTCTTGCTTTGAATCTGTTCTTCCCTGGGGTAAGTCTGACTTCAGCGAAGTCACTCCTGAATCAAAGGAGTAAAATTGTGGCTAAGCCCTAAGTAGTAGGGCCTTGTGAGTTGTTAGTGGCTGAAATGCCGCGTAGCCCTTTCTTGGAAAATGAGCAGTTCCCTGCTGTCTCACAGTCATTTGGGAATGTGCCACGTGGTTGGACTGTCAGTAAATAAACAGCTGGTGTGCCTCTTGGTTTATTGGCACTTGTGTTATAAATGAACTGCTAATTTTTCTGCTGGGCAACATTTCCAATTTGTTACTCTTGCTGCTTCTGATTTGCACGTTTCTGTTTTATGGCTCCAGTTGTACAGCGTGGGTGTTCTCGTGCCAGCCCCTGTTCCCACGTGTTCTTGCGTTATGGTCTGACGGCCTCTGCTGAACTGGAAACCATTGTGGCACTGACTGGCAGATAAACAACAGACAGAAATACTTCCATTTGTGCGTCCTACAGGCTTATTAATAGTTTATTGTAAAGGAAGAAGGAAGTAAGAAGCACATAAAAACATAGCACAGCTTATTCCGTGTTGTCGTCTTGCTCTTTTCACTGTAGCAGTGCACTGTTTTCAGGCAATGCAAGTTCAGTCTGTGAGGTTTGTGAAATTCATTACTGGTGCTCGGTGGAGACTGAATTAATGCACATTGATTACTATGAAATACGACAGGACAGCGAGTTACTGCATTACTGAAATGAAGTCCTTTACAATTCAGCGCAGCCCTGTTAGATGCTTTGTAGCGCCCAGAAGCTATTCCAAGTATACTTTCAAGATGACTCGTGTGGGGAGGAAAGGGGCAGAAGACCAAGGCAAATGGCCCGGCGCCACATGAACGTGAAGCCAAGTGACTCATTTCAAAGACTCCTGCGAACCGGCGGCTGAGGGGGGCAGGCGCAGGGGCACCCGCTCTGCTGCGAACGGATCTTCATCCTCCGGTCTCTCCTCTGTTGTCACGGCCCTTATTTTCCAGCCTTTCTGGTATCAGGGTTTCAGCGGGAGCTTTCCCTGCTTGGCTTGCCGTGTGACCTCATGCTACAAGGATCTTTTCTGTGCAAGTTGGCTGCTGCAAGGAATTCGGTGAAGCATTTGGGATAGGTTATGCAGGGAAACTGACATCTGAGTTTGGGGTTCTGGGCAGTTAGGGTTAATATTGCTGTGACAGTAATTACTGTTAGCCTGAGTTTACAAAGAGCCTGAAACAACACCCAAGATGAGCAGCTGCTTCAGTCTCAGTGGGTGCCAGTTCAGATGCCAGTGGTGATACCTGGAAGGCCAGAGCTTGTAATTTACTGCTTGTCACAGGGGAGCACGAGAAGGGGAACCATCGTACAACTGTCTGTATCTTCCTTGAAATTGAGAGGGGAGTTGTATGCAGGATGAAGTCATATTTGCATGAAAACCTATAGCCTGAAGCTGTGTCTAAACACAACAAACTTTAGAGCATAGATGGGATGCAACCCCTCTGTCATCCAGGCACGTTTATTTAGAAACCTGGTCTTAAACAGTCTGCTAAGGGTTTGCAGTTGCGAAGCAGAACAACATTTTGCACTGGTCTCAACTGTGCCCCTAGGCTGCAAGCAAGTGTGTAGCAGGGTTAGTGCCCTCGTAGCACGAGGCAGTGCTGCAGTAGAGACTTTGCAACCTGTTGCCCCCAAGGGAGGGCAATTCAGCTTTCAAAAGCTTAAGGGACCATGGGTCCACAGCGACACAAACAGCCAGCTTCTGCCTAGCACCCCTCCTGCCTTGGGTTTCGCCCTGTTTGGGCTGACGCTGCATTCAGCCTGGTGCAAGGTCCCACTTTGGTGGGGTGGTAGAGCGTGGCTGAAGGGTCAGCCCGCTCTGAAGTGCTGAGTCAAGCCTTGCACGGGATGCCATGTTCCACGGTGTCCCTGGAGAGGGGGCTTGGGACATGATGTGCATCTGCATGAATGGTGAGAGGCAGCTTTCTCTCCCAAGGTCGTGGTTGTCTCTGTGAAACCAAATCCTTGCTGCTTTAGCCTTGCCCTCGGGTCCCTGGAGAAAGAATTCCCTTTCCTTGTGCGTTGCTGTGCAGGTTGTCCCGGTGCCCCTCACCAGCAAAGGAGCTGGGAAGGTTGCCTGTGCTTGCTTTTGGGGGAGGGGGGGATTTATTTCTTGGGCTCTTAATTACCTTGCTGTCATCCATTTGCTCCTTAGCAATGACAACGACTTGACAATTACTTCCTTTTACTTCCCTCAAATACCTCCAGTTGTTTTAAGTTCCTTTTTTTTTATCTCCCTGCTGATCTGAACTTGCATCCTCCTCTGTCTACCTGGCATCTGGAAGAGAGAGATAAGTAAATATGGCATGCCAAGACTTAATAAGGCAGGTAGCTTTCAATTGGCTTTGCCTTTGTTACAGTAATGTGGCCGAAATAACAACAACAGCAAAAGCAAATGGCACTCTCCATTTGCTAATGCAGTTTCTGAGCATCTGAACAGTCTGGGAGGTGAAGTACCCAGGAGGTAATGGGTGCTTTAAAGTCATATGGGCTGCCCGTAGCTTTTATTTTAGAGGGCTTGGGCTGCAAGATTGAGTACAAACTTGCTAATTCAGAAAGACTTGCTGAAGATGAAACCCTTGCCTGGAATATGATGTTAAATCCTGCAGGTTGCTTGCTGCAGTTCCCTTGCTAGTATTTTACCTTCCAAATAGGAAAAGCAAAAGCCCTTGTGCAGTTTGTAGGGTGACTGCTTGAGATGTCTAGAAGAAGAGATCCTTCTTTATTCTTTGTGCCTTGGATGGGGCAGCATCTGTTTTGTCAACCTTAGTGGTGGGTGAGGCGCTGGGTGGTGGGTGAGGCGCTGGGTGTCAGCTGTTGTGTTGGAGCACTGGGTACGTGTCTGTGCCACGGCTGGCTGCCTTAGGGCCCTTCCAGGAGGGGATGGGGGTGGGAGCAGGAAATCCCAACCGCGGAGGAATCCGGATCAGTTCTGCTGAAGGGAGTTTGCTGCTGTGTGCGGTTCCTAAATCAAAGTGCTTGCTGCTTCAACAATTACAAGAATATCAAATGAGTTAAAAGCACCGGGGCAAAAATCAGGGCAGCGAGTGAGTGATGAGAAGCAGAGCTTTGATCAGCTCATCAACAAGAGCGCTGCTGGGGGTAATGGCTCCTGGCCCTATGGCAGCAGCTTTACCACTGATTTCAGTGGGGGCAAGGTGATAGTTCCAGCGCAGCGACGCCATGCCATACATCTGGAGACTGCTCTGCTCATCCCTACAGTAAAATGCTTTTGGTAATTTGATTTGCCTTCCTGCTGCTAAACGCCAGGCAGCCGGGGCGCGGGGGGGATTGCCTGGCTCTGTTCTGAACGAGCCAGTGGCTGGGAATGCACAGCCGGCTTTGCTCTGGTGGGGTGTCTGAGTGTCCCCCGTGTGCAGCTCCCGATGCTGCCTGCCTGGGGTGGGTGTGCTAACCAGGCACCCCGTCACTTACTCCTCTAGAACAGACCTTACAGAGGGGTTCGATTACGGCATCAGCCAGAGCTGTCTCTGTGTCCCCTGGGGCTGGGTGAGATGTAAAGGGAAACTGAGATGAGGCAGAGGAAGAACTCTCTTGAATTGCAGTGCAGAGCTGGCGTAGGCTGCTGAGGGCAGGGGTGGAACTGTTAGTGCTTTGAAGTACCTGTGAAACCTCTTGCAAAAACAGTTTGGGTCTGGAGCTGAGCCGGCTCTGGTGTGGGGAGATGGGTCAGGTGTCTTTTGAAGGGTGCGTGTCCCCAGCCTTGGCCCTGTAAGGCTGTGGGAGCGGGTGAGAAATACAGCTGTACCCTACACTCAGCTGGCATCGCAGCAATTACCGTGTCCAGCTTGTGAAGCATTTCCCCAGCGACTGACCGTTGACCATGCATGTGCTGAAGTCCTTTTGAAAACGTACCTGAGCATCCCCTGCCAAGCTTCAACAAGGTCTCCGCGTTGCTGGCATTGGAGTTAGTGCTGTGGCACAGCTGGGTTCTCAGTGGTGCTTCCAATAGTCTGCGGTGGCGATCGAAGCAGGTTCCATTAGTGCTGTGATCCCTTGCGTGAAGCGACTCTGTTTTGGTGCCTCGGAATCAAAGCATCAGATAATTGTGGTGCTGCCCGCTTGCTGCGAAAGCGGGTGAATCAGTGGGCTTGTTTCTTCTTTGCAAGTTAACAACTGTGTGCAAGTCATGCTACTGGAATGAAAGGTCATGAAGGTAAAAAGTACTGTTGCGTTACTGAATGATACTGCTACAGTCCTAGAAAACAGCAATTTTCCTTCTGCCATGGGGAAAGTACTAAAAGCATTGTGCTGAGATTGTTTCTTTCCCTGCAGGATTATTTCCACGAGCTCATCTGCATCACAGAAAGGGAGAAGTTTGTTGTGCCAATCCGAGCTATAGGTGCCCGAGCTATCCTGGACTTCCCCGACCAGGTGAACTTCTCAGCCTGTCCAGTCAAGTACAGCACCCAGAAAACGCTGCTGGTTCGCAATGTTGGTAACCGGGCGGCCCGCTACGCATCAGCACGCAGAGGTAGGGAGCTCATCTTTTTTTGTGCAAAACACTGTGGCGTGATAATATAGTTGGGAAACAGCAACAAAAAGGAACCGGAGCACCTGAGCTGCCATGCTGCTGTCGTGGCTGGAGATGGGCAGGGCACGTGGGTTTTGCTGTTGATTATAGTGTTTGAAGCATGGCGCAACCTCTGCTAAAACCCTGCAAGCTGCAGAGTGGAGTTTTATAGTGCAACGGTGTCTTCAGAGCACAGTCGTGCAAGACTGATTCTGTTAGACTGAAGGAGCAATTGTAAGAAGGCAGCTGGACTGCCCTCGGGCTGTGGAAGATCCTGCGGGGCAGACGACAGCTCTAGGAGCTCAGTTCCTGCAGACCAAGGGCAGTGTTAAGAAATGGGCAAGCTCTGAGCTGGTGGAAGAGACATTTAAGAATTTATCAGCAGCTTTATCAGCAGCTTTGTCTAGAGTAGCAAGTGCAATCAGAGATTGTAGATCAAAGCAATTGGTATCGAGACCCTGAGAAAAACAGGGCGTGGTCCAGGACCTGGTTCTCCAGTAGGTTTGATCTGGTCCCTGGGATCAAATATTCTTCATTAGAATGAGCTCTTAAGTGGAGATGAGCTGGCAGCGGCTTCAAAACTACACTTTAGCCCCAAACCAGAATGCCAATGGGTGCACCGGCAAAAGATGTAGCAAATACCTGGTGCGTGGGTTGGGAGCCTTTTCTAGAGCTTTGTCTCTCTCAGATCTCCTGGAAAGTGCTCTAGCATGCTGTAGTAGCCACCACCAACCTCCTTGATCCTCAGTACCTTCTGAAATGGTTATGTGGCCCTGTTGGACAAATATACGCGTTCCTTGGGAGGCCACAAGCACGTGGTATTTGGGCAGTCTCCTGGTCAAGCGCCCGATGTGTGCTGTGTCGTGGACAGCCTGTACTGTTCCTGTTGGTCTGAGAAGACAGTCACTGTTTTTCCAGTTTGCTGAACTGGAGAAGGTAATGCATTTTGGACACTGCACCTGCAAGGAAACCAGTTCAGCTGGCTGGTAGTTAGCTTCGAGTTGCTTGGTCCCAGAGGTCTTGGTGCAGGAGCTGAGGTCCAGAACGCAGCAAAGACCTACCATCTGCCTTAGTGCACCTGAGTTGCTTCAGTTTCTTCCCCAGGAAAACAGGGGTCAAGAGAAGGCTCTTTGCTCTTTCTCCTGGGAAGCGTGAAGGTCCAAGAGGCTCCTACCAAAGCCTGGCAAGGCTATGGAAGCTTCCAGGATGCTATTCAAGCAGGCTGCTGCTTTTCACTGTGGAAATACGTAGGCAGGACCTTGTAAATCCCTGTACAGCTTCCCTCTGGGATTTCCAGATCTAGTCGTCACCACCAAAACAGATACCCAGTCGTGTCTGGCATCTCTTGGCAATGTCCTTGCCAACTCTTCTATTGAGTGATCCAGCGTGTGTTGAATCCTGCTTGATACGATTTTTATGCTGAACTTCAGCAATTGAATGTTCGGGCGCCATTTGTCGCGACGGAGGGAAGACACAGTCACTCAATATGAGTGATCAGCAGACTTCGTTTATTGTTTCTCACAGTCACCTTTTATACCTTGTTATAATTAGCTCATACATATTACAAAAGTTAAGCTCATTATTGGTTAGTTGCTTAAATACCAAGCCCGCCCCTAGTCTCTCTTCTGTAGTTATCTCTTCCCACCTGCAACATTCTTTTCCCACCGCAATCTTCCTGTTATTGTGTAACAAGAACAGCCAAGGACAGTGTATTTTTGCTTTACTTCAGATAAGCTGAGAGCCATGTGCATTTTTGTCCAGCCAGCTGGACTATGTCTATGTGACCCTTTTCAGCTAGCCAGTTATCCACATTCCAGCTGATGTTTTGGGGAGGAAAGGTTGATTGCAATGACTGCATTTCCTCGGAGAGCAAATTCCCGTCTGTGGGAGCCCTAAATCAGTGAGGCCAGGTCCCTGGGCTCGCAGGGGGTCTGTGAGGCTGAGGAAAGTGTCGGCACTCCTTACCTGGGACGGCGTTGAGCGGTAGCACCTAACAGCTGCAGGCAGCGTACCTGCTGTGATATTCACTGCAGTTTCTTCCCCTCCAGCTCTGGTAGGATGGCAACCTTCTTCAGCCTGCTTTTGCAGTAGTGCGCAGGGCAGGGTGCTTTGCTGGCCCCGAACGTTGAGGCCATCCGGCTGTAGGATGCTGAATTGCCTTGCGCTGTCCCGGCTTCCAGCACAGCGAGGTATCCCTGCCCCTTCTCCGGGGCTGGGGAGAGTTCGGAGGTGGAGGGTTCTGCGGGGAAGGCAGGGACAGGACTTGGAAGTGCCTTTGGGCGTCAGCACCTGTGTCTTCACGGTGCTGAGAGGTGGGGCAGGCTCTCCAAAGGGTGTCTCTGAAGCTTTGAAATTCCGTTTGGGGCAGCAAGGAAATGCTTCTAGCCCAGGGGGAGGCACTGGAAGTGACACTTCAAAGCTGGGGTGATGTAGGGGGGTCCTTGTGTGACTTTTCAGAGTTGGACGGCTGTAGGTGTATAGGAGTTAGTCTGAACCCAGAGCTGATCAGGAAACTGCCTTCAACTGGAGCAATTTTAAAGGGCTTCTGAGCAAATAAAGTTCAATGTAATTAGGTCAGAAATGCCTTGAAGGCCAAAACTAGTTTCGCACTGTTCTCTGTTTTTAATTGCACAGTGCATGACTTCTCTGCAAGATCAGTGTGTTAACAGAAAAAGTCTGTAGTTACAGAAAAAGTCTGTAGTCCCTGCATGCACAGGCTATCTGCCCTGGCTGAAACCTGACAGGATAACAAACGGTGATTGCTTCAGGCAGCTTCCCTATGCAGATGTCCCAGGAACCCCTTTGGAAGAGTAACCCAGAGAGGGTGCTTCAGGGAAACCGCAGGCATGTCCAAGGCGCGGAACCAATGTGCAGGACATGCACGGGAGAGTCTGTGTTCAGTAGCCACCTTATAGCTTGAAGTGAGCTTTCCAAATCCATTTTCCTCCTGCCTAACCCAATTGGAAGAGTGAGTTCCACCGCATTTTTTTGTGATGTACTGAATGTATTCTTTTTAAAATCAGGTGCCACCTTCTTGGCTCTGCTTCACGCTTTGTGCTCTCCCCTTTTTCTATGTACAAGAAACCCCCCTGAAGACAGAGCGTTGATGGTTCTACTCAGCTGCAGGGGAACTGCCATGGAGGCTGTAAGAGAGGGGCAGGGCCGGGCGCAGGCCGGGGGGTTTATCCGTTCTGAGCCCCTCGACCCCTGCTGTGCATATCTGACAGCCCTGCCTCGCTCACAGCCGCTGTCCCAGAGGGAACAGAGCCCAGGAGAGAAAGTTCTCTGTCGGCTCAGGGGAAGCACACATGCATGGGTGCAGCACGCTCGTGTTGCAGCCAAAGTGATAAACCAGCCTTGCTTAGCGCAGCTCTCCGTGCAAAAACCTCCGTGGCTGCAAGGATCTCAAGCCTCGACTCTGAGCGCTCGATGGAGCTCCCTCCCAGCCAGCCGAGATTCCCGACCGTCCTGACGTGGCGCTTTCCCTCCCAGCAGCGCCCATGCCCATTGAGTGCCTTTCGCTTGCAGCCGGCTGTAATGCCGGCATCACCCCTGCACTCCAGTTTTTGGCCTCTCTGAGTGTTGCTCACTAGAATAGCCCCGAGAGTGACACCCCCCCCCGCCCCGTGCCAGCTGCCCCCATTGTGTCCGTAGGGATAGCGGTTTGCCTGCGGGCATGGTGGGATGGTGTTTCTTCCAGGAACCACATGGATGGCAGGGTGAGCCCTGGGGGGGCTTGCGCCGCCCGGGCTCAAAGCTGGGGAGGCGGATTCCCCGCTCGCAGGGACTGGGGGCAAGGGGAAGTGTTTTAGGGACGGACTGTGGGGGCCGGAGGGAGGGATTTGAGGGACGGACGCCGAGGAAGGCCTCCTGCCTGCAGCGATGGCTCAGGCCCAGGGCAGGGCCCTTCTCTGGGTGCCACGGGGTCGATTGCAAAGGACCAGGCCGCCCCACGCAGGGAGCAGGTGCGTGCCGGGGTGCCAGGGGCCCTGCCTGGCTGTTCCCAGCCCAGCCCCGGCTGGGGCCAGCCCTGCGCTGCAGCCCTGGGGCCGAGGCGCAAGGAGCCGGGCATTGCTGAGGGTGCTGCACCCTGCCGGGCCCCGCCGCCGGCTGCCGGCTGCCCTGGGCTGCCCCTCGCTCCCCCAGCTCTGCCTGCTGCCAGCGCCGGGGGCACCGCCACGGGGCTTGCCCCCTGCCCACAGCTGCCCTGACCCACGTCTGCAGCTGCACGTGGTGCCCACATCGCACAGCTGGGGCGGGGGGTGGCAGGTCTCTCTGGGGGCAGCCTGGGACTGGGGGCAAAGCCAAGCCCGTCCCTCGCTTGTGATCTTTGTCCCCAGGGAGAGCCAGTGCAGACGTGTGCTGCGCTGGGGAGTGTCCCGCGGGGAGGTGACGGCCGACTGCAGAGCAGCACTGAGACCTGCGTGACAGCAACGGCAGCCGGTGGCCGCAGAGCAGCCCAGGGGAGCTGGTTCCCTCGACGGGCCCCAAAGCAGCCTTCCTCAGCCCCTGCTTTTGGTGACGTGTGGAGCAGCGCGGGGATGTCTCTCAGGCTTCCAGGCCTGAGGAGGCTTTCCTCCTCAGGGGCACTGTTACAAATCCTGCTCCCAGGATTAAAGCACCCCTCCCCCCATGGATCCGAGGCTGTGTGTCCAGCCCCCTGGAGCTGGGTACAGGTGCCCTGAGCGGTCTCTCAGGAAGGATGGGGCCACCTGCCTGGTGGCTCTGACACAGAAATGATGAGCTCAAGCCCTGTGACTGTGGCCGGCCGGTTCAAAGCCTCCGAGTGCCTCAGTCTTTCTGCCCAGGAGTGTTTATCCCAGGCACTGTTTCAGGGTGTGAAGATGGGTGCCGGTGATGTTCTGGTGCCTCCACCTGGCTCCCACTTCAAGGTTGCGATGCCTGAGGTCAGGGTCCACCTGAAGGCCCTGACAGAGATCTCCAGGGACTTTGTGTTCCATTTTGTGTTGCCTTAGGGCTACAGCGTGCTGGGGTTTGGGGGCGACAAGGTTGTGGTATGCCAGAGGTTAAGCGAGTGAAGCGTTAAAGCGTGTTATTGTTATGGACAGAATCTGGGTTTGTTGGCTCTGAGTTCCTGGGGTTATGGTAGTGTGATCTTATTATGTGTTCTTTGTGTGGTTTTGGTTTGGTTTTTTTATGTGGAGAGTGCCTTTTTTCATCTTTTTGGCCTTTGCAGGGTTTGGATGGGGGCCTTTGGTTTGTATACAATGTTTCTTCTGGTTGTTTTTCTGCTGTGCTGGTGGATGGTGGTGTTTTTTCTGTCTTGTCAACCAGTAACGATGGTTTCTATATCTCCTGCAGGTCAGGCAGTGTCACTTCTGGTGTGGTCTGACTCATTTCTGGTGAGTTGGTAGGTAGGTGTGGAGGACTTGTGGTCCCTCCATGGAGGATGACTGCTAGAGGACTAAGAGGCAGATCTGTGGAGGGGTGAGAGGACTGCTGGCCCACAAGTAGTGACTGTCAGAGGACTAAGTGTACTTGAATTTATGCGGGCTTCCAAATTCGTGGTTGTTTCTCCTGCCTTGAGGAATAGCCATGGGAAGTCACCAGCCACGCAGAAGAACAAGAGGATTCCCAAGCCTGTGTGGCTTTCTGGTTTTGCTTTCGAGTAAGAAAAGTCTTGTCTCTGCATGAGTACAACTAAACCGGTCAATTTCATTCACCACAGAAAGCAGGGAGCAGAATTTTTGTGCTGTGCCTCACATGGCTGCCAGGGCATGGTGAGAAGCAGCAAGAGAATTCCTCCCTGTCACCTTCTCCAGGGGAGCAGTGCTGCACTTTCACCGGGTGAGCTCTGGTTCTGCATGAGTGCAAAAGGTTCGAGTCAATTTTCTCACCACAGAAAGCAGGGAGAAGAACTTTTGTGCTTCTCCCCACATGGTTGCAAGGGCAGGGAGAGAAACAGCAAGAGGATTCCTTCCTGGCACCTTCTCCAGGGAGCACTGCTGCACTTTGTCAAGGTGAGTTTCTTTGGGCTGTGCATGATTGCCAATGAAAAGAGGCCAATTTTGCTCACCACAGAAATCAGGGAGCAGAATTTATGCTCTGTGCCTGACAGGGCTACCAGGGCAGGGTGAAAAGCAGCAGGAGAATTCCTTCCTGGCACCTTCTCCAGGGGAGCAGCGCTGCACGTTCCCAAGGTGGCTTCTTTTGGAATGTGAATGATTCCAGGTATGAGAGGTCAATTTTCTTTTTCTCAGAGCAGAAAGCAGGGAGCAGCACTTTTGTGCTGTTCCTTACATGGCTGCAAGGGGAGGGTGAGAAACAGCAAGAGAACTCCTTCCTTGCACCTTCTCCAGGGGAGCAGTGTTGCGCTTTTACTTTTCCAAGGTGACTTCTTGGGTCTGTGTATTATTGCAAATGTGCCGTGTCAATTTTGCTCACCACAGAAATCAGGGAGCAGAACTTTTGTGCTGTGCCTCACACATCTGCCAGGGCAGGTTGAGAAGCAGCAAGAGAATTCCTTCCTGGCACCTTCTCCAGGGGAGCTGTGCTGCACTTTCCTAAAATGTATTTTTTTGGCTCTGCATGAGCGCAAAAGGTTTTGGTCAATTTTTCACCACAGAAAGCAGGGAGCAGAACTTTTATGATGTGCGTCATATGTCTGCCAGGGCAGGTTGAGAAGCAGCAAGAGGATTCCTTTCTGGCACCTTCTCCAGGGGAATTTCCCAGGTCCCGAGAGACTGCTGGTGCCGGCTGCAAGGGCGCTCCCAGATAAAGGGTGGTTCTGTGTGATGTTGGGGTTGGAATTGGTGATGTCTCCTTTTCCTTAGTCACGTTAAGGCTTTGCAGTGACAATTTGGTGCTTCGCTCCTATTGCTCTTTTGTCATATCGCTCACAATAGCTACTGCTGTTTCCTTTTATCATATTGCATGCTATTTTCCTGTATTATAATACAAGAAACTGCCTTGGATATGTTTCAATGATTGATATGTTTGATCGATTTGATGTGGAGTTCATCTTTGCTGGGTATCCAGTCAGTCAGCAAGACATAATTTGGCGTAGTGGGCAGCATATGAAGCAAAAATGTCTTTATTTAGGAAAAATAAATGTTCCTCAACTTGCTGTTGTCAGGTGGGAACCATTGCCTTATGGTGTTTGGGCCAGAGTGGTCTGGCGGTGCTGGGCAGTTGGGCCATGCCAGGGACAGAGGGACGGGAGTAGGGGAGGGGGCGGGGGAAGGGGTTTAGGGACGGACGGGTGGGAACGGATGAAGGATTTTAGGGATGGACCGGGGTGGGCGGGGGTGTTTGTGGGTATGGGGGTGGTGGTAGGGGTGTGTGTGCCCCACCCCGCAGCTCCCCTCGGCTGCTTCCTCCTCACCAGCACCTGCTCAGCACCCCAGAGGGGCTTCCCGGAGAGTTCCCGGAGAGCCGGGGAAGGGGCTGTCCTGCACCGCCCCTCCAGACGGGGGCCACGCAGGCAGACCCCCGAGCCCCGCCGAGGGAGGGCAGCGCCGCTGGCCGCCCCCCTCCCGCCGCGTCTCCTCACCTTTGCCCCGCGCCTCGCGCAGCCAGCGACCCCGACCGCCGCTCCCACGCGCGCACAGCTGGCGGGAAGAGGCGGGCCCCTCGGCCTCGTGCCCAGCACAGGCTTCGCTGCAGGCCTACGAGAGGTAAAGCCGGTCCCGGGGCACCATCTTGGTGAAGAGGAGAGAAGTGCGTGACCTGCCAACACAGGTGTGGCCCCGCCCCCATGTGCCCTTTGGTCGGTTGCTATGGGAACGAGTCGGGCTCTTCCCCTAGCAACCGGCTGACAAAGGGCACACAGGGGAGGGACCACCCGTATGTTGGGAGGTCACACACATCTCTCTTCTTGGCCACGATGGCGGCAGGCCCCTGGGCCTCGTGCCCAGCATAGGCTTAGCTGCGGGCCTACTAGAGGTAAGGCCGGTCCCGGGGCACGCGGTGGCACTGGCCGCGCGGGGCGGGCGGTGGGGGTTGGGGGTATAGCCTCAGCTATAGCGGGAGGAGGGTGCGGGCCCGTCTCTGCGGCCGGGCGGGTTGCGCTGCCTCCAACAAGACAGCGGCAGCAGAGAGACGGGCTCCGCAAGCGGGATGTCCAGCGAGCACCCGACTGCACTCTGTGGTCTCGGCCTTTCCCATTGGCGTGGTGTGGCCCACGTGCCGCCAGGGCAACCCTCCGCAGCCAGCGGGGGTGCGGGGGCTGCGCGGAGGGGCTCGGCCCACCGGCCTCCTGCACCCGCCCAGCCTGCCGGCCTCCCCAGCCGCTCCCCCACGCAGTGGCTGCCCCGCACTGCGCCGGCAACGGGGAGCGCTCCGGCGGCACCCAGGGTGCGAACCAAAGCCCTGAGTCACGTCGCGCTCCCCCGTCTGTGGCGGCTGCCCCGCGGGTTGGTGGGAGGGCCGGGGCCACCCCCGAGGGGACAGGGCTGCGGGGGGCGGTCGCCCAGTCGCCTCCCCGCCGCTCTCCGGTAACAATGGTGACTTTTTCTTTGGTAGGATAAGGGCAGTTGCTCTCGGTCGGGTAGCTAGTCTTTTTTTCCCAATGCACATTAAGCTGCTTCTGAAGAGGGTACGGCCTATTGGAAGAGAGATCTGTAACCCTGGATTTTACAGCTGTTATCAGAGTGCAGAGCCATCCCAGATAAGCCCCCCTGTGCGGTTCACACCTTGTCAAAGAAAATCAAGATGTGCTATTGGTTACAGTATTTCCGCTGATACTGCCTTTCCCAAAACATACTCTTCCCTTTGCATATAGAAGCATGTTAAGCTGATACAAGTGCACTTAGGATTGTGCTGCTGCGGGGATCCAGGTCATTCACCCAGGCCGCTACCAGTCAGGTGGTTAGAGCAGTCAGCAGCTGCACTGAGACCAGTCTAACATGTTCAAACTGAATGCGAGCGTATGGCTGAAAAAGTTCATTCGCCGTGGCTGTGAGGCTATCTGACAATTTGATCTGTGGGTTTCTGCAAAATACCCACTTCATGTGAAAGCATTGTTTCTCTTAAAAAAAAAAAAAGTACTAAACTATGGTTCACATTTGTTTTGTGTTCAAGAATGCTACAGAAGAAAATCCTCAGGCCTATACTGTGCAGAGCTTATCAAATGAACCTTACAGCAGGAGAGCAAGAGCCTGGCAGGTGTCCTCGTGGCTGTTTTGAAGCTGACAAGCAGTAAAGGCAGGATCTGGAAACTGCCTTTGCACTTCCCTTGCGGCCAGAAAGAGAGAAGTTGCAGATCCGTTGGTCCCATCCTTAGCAGGAGTGGGCACCCAGGCACGGCCTGAGCAGACACTGTAACAAGAAATACAAGCCTTTTAGCCCCTGTGGATCAAGCACAAGAGCAGCCTTCTTTCTGCAGCATTACCCTTAGGGAAATGCTGTGACATCCTTGACAAAGACATGCACTGCTGCAGAAAGTCCGGGGCTTTTCTGAAGTGGGCTGGGAAAGGCATGTTCACCCAGCATGTAAGGAGTCTCACTTGTCCAAGAGCATGTCACTGAGAGGCCCAGAGCCTGTAAAACTTTTGCAACACGGCTCTGTGCAAGAAGTAGGGAGGTGTTCTTTGTATTAAAATATGAAAACAGATAAAGTAGAGACAGGAAAGTAAAACCCAGCTGCAGGATTAGCCCTCTTTTCCTAATGTTCCTAACCTTGAGAGAAGAAACTGTTAGGCTGCATGATGTACTGTAGTGGGCTTTGCAGGTAGGTTTTTTGTTTGGGTGATTGTTTTTCGGGGGGGGGGGGGGGGGGGGGGGGAGTTCTAGAAGCAGTTCCAGCAGAGTCTGCTACCAGGAGGCTGTGGTATTTACTGTGGGCTGTGAGACTGTATGTGGAGCGGAAGGGAAGGTCACGCTCGGTAGAGCCTGTTGTGGGAGGGATTGCAGAGGAGCTGGAGACACCAGGAGCTGCTCTCTGGGCCCCAGGTGCTCATGCTCGGTTGGTAATCAAGGCGTAAGTTTTTCAGGAAGAGGCAGCATCCTGGGCTCTTTTTTGTTTTCTCTCCAGGGTTCCACAAGGGTCTTGCACTGCCTATGTGTACCTTGGGAGACTGGTTTTAAAACTGCACGCCATTAATACTTGATAGATTAATGAGAGTATGCTTTAACAGCTTGGGGTGTCCCCCTTTCCAAGAGGCTTCTTAGGTTGCACACCCTCTGCCTTCTTAACGAGGAGCTCTGGTTTTGATGCCCGCTGTGCTATGAGGAAAAATCCCCCCTGAGTTTCTGTGTGGTTCAGCAAGAGAACAGGGCAGCAGACTGGCCCTGTAGGCGCTTCTCAAGAGGCCGGCTGGAAAAGTGCTCAGTAAACACGTCTTTTGCCTTCCTGGAGTGACTTGTGTGCATCTTGAATGGTGCTGGTAATAGCGTTGCCTCCTCTGTCTCTTCCAGTGGCATACCCAGATTGTGTGTGTGCGTGGGAGGTCGACGATGAGCTCGGTGGCACTTTTGACCCAGGAGAGCTTTGCCGAACACCGCAGTGCCTTGACGCAGCAGCAGGTGAAAGGTGAGAAGACACAGCTGAGTTCCTGTGATGTGCCTCTAAATAGAGACTGCGCAGGCAAGGTTCCTTGCTGTTAGCCAAGCTCGCTCCATGCCTCCGGCTCCCCCTAAGTGTCCAGGCACGGCGTTCGCCATTCCTAGGCTGGCGGCCTGCCAGACTCTGGCTTTCCACCAACAGGAGCACATCGGTGGTGCTGCACAGTGCAGGGCCAGGCGGAGGCAAGCCTCAGATCTTCACAGAGCTCTGGCTAGCAACGCTGTCAGCCGTGGGGCAGGGCATGTGCAAGCATGGGTCATTGGGCTGCAAGAGAGCCTCGTGGGATCAGTGTGCTGGATTGTCACTTCCTCCTTTGCTCAGCCAGGTGTTGGGGAAAGTCATTATAACCGTATTGACTGACTCACTGGTGGGTCTCGGCACCCATCCTCCAGCTGCGAGCTGGCCCGCTTGGCACAGCCCAGTGCACAGCTGAGTCGAACATAAGCTACAGGCTTTCCCTGGACTCTGCCCCAACTAGAGTGCTTCTGCTTCTCTCTGCCTTCTTCCTGGGCATGTGTCTGTCTTGTCCCCTTCTGACCTACAGCCTTGCTGTGTCCCTTTGATTTCCTTCTGCTTGGCCTGTTGTCCCCTGATGAAGCTCCTCTCAACAAAGTTGGCGATAATGTGCTTGTTTGCTGCCACCATTCACTTGCACGGTTGCTTCCTGCATCCATGGCGGCACCTACTGCAGTCTGTGCTGTGCTGAGCTCAGCTGTGCTCCCGACTCGGCTGCTCTCCACAAGCATAACTGTAGCAGGATGAATAGAAGTGCACAAGTCCTTTGTTGTCCCTCTTTGATGATGCCTCAGTAGAGTTGCACTGCCGATGAATGGGGCCGTTTCTGTGGGGAGAGCATCTCATTTGCCTTGTTTGCTTCACCGCAGTAACAGCTTTAAACTCTGAAGAAGAGAAGGATCCTCCCACCTACGAGGAAGCCTTCCCTGCGCTCCCTGAGAAAGCACCATGTTTGGAAGCTGCCCGGGAACCTGCTGGGCCCTGGAGCAAAATCCGGCCAATAAAGGCTTCTGTCATCACTCAGGTTGGTGGGAGTGGGTGTCTTATCTCCCTCCTTTTCATCCCTCCAAAAAGTAGGTGAAGTGAAGCTTTCCCTGGAGTATGAAATCCCTTAGTGTGTCAGAGTAACTGCCTCTTTGCTGTCCTTTGCCCTGGGGCACAAGGAAGACTGCAGCTGAATGCTAGGACTGCTCTGGAGGGGGAGGGATGTGTTGAAAAACTGCCCAGACAAAGCTCTGCATCCCTGTTGCACAGATAGCTGGAACAGGCCTGAAGGGAGGATTGCAGCGGGAGGCACTGACAATCCAAAGCACACTGACACCTTGCTGTGCCCTGCTTGTGTCTGTCCCGTGGCTGAGCAGGTGTTCCATGTGCCACTGGAGGAGAGGAAATACAAGGGCATGAATCAGTTTGGAGAAGGCGAGCAGGCCAAGATCTGCCTTGACATCATGCGGAAGACGGGAGCTCACCTGGAGCTGTCTCTCGCAAAGGACCAGGGCCTTTCGATCGTGGTCTCTGGCAAGGCGGAAGCAGTCACGAAGGCTCGGAAGCAGATTGTCGCTCGACTGCAGACTCAGGTGAGGGCATCTAACTGTTTCTGCCTTCGTCTTTGCTCTTCCCCAAGACTCGCAAATGCTTTGAGACCCTTGGGCCCATGTGCTTGTAAGCCAAAGAGGTATGACTAATTCAGCTTTGCTGTACGTTTTCAAAGCACCCAACTGGCAATTTGGAATGGGAATGAGGCTTAAAATAGGGTTCCAAGGTAATTACAGGCCGTGGTGTTGCATGAAGCGTGGAGTCTGCGATCTCTGGAACATTTGAGTTGCAACCAGTGACTTTGTGCTGAGGTGCTGGTGCTGGAGGGGGTGCAGGAGCCTCACACACAAAGCTAGTAGTGTGTGAGAACGGGACTGTGCTTTTCCTGAAGTCCTTCAGAGGAGAACGTGGAAGGCTGGGAGAAAGAAAAGTAGAGGAAAGGAAGTCCTGCCAAAAGCCAAAAGCTTCGGGTCAGGGTTCTGCATTGTGTAACTCAAGGCACACTGGTAAGGAGCCACAACCCTGTTGTTTCGGTTGCTTCAGTCCTCTAGGTTTTGATCTCTTCCCTTATGGTTCTTGAGCTCATAGTCAAGGTGGTAGCTCTTGTTAGGATGTATCGCAGCCAGGTGTTGCAGTGTGTTTTAAAGTATAATGCCAAAGGTAGGTAATGCAATGTTAATACCATGTCTGCTTAGCGCTGTTCAGCCCCTGTGTCATACCCTGCCAGAGGAAAGAGAAAGGAACGAAACCCTACATCCACAATGTGCATCTGAAAAAACAGTTCAGGTCGTGCCGCCACAGACCCGTGAGCCACTGTTCTCAAATATAGCTCCTTCTGCCCTGGCCCCAGGTCTGGAAGGTGTGTCTGTATTCCAGCTTCTCTTGGGCTTGGCTAGCTTCAGGACAGGAACACAGAGCTGAAAAGTCACACCGAGTGATCTTTTCTTCATCTTTTATTTTTCCATTATAGCTTGAATGTTCATTGTCTGATTGCTGTTAGTGGTTGCCTAATCACAGGGATCAGGAGCATGATAGCAGTCATCAGCTACCAGACCTGCAAAAACTCAGTGAGAAGGGAAGAAGTCGGGAAGCCCTTGTATAGAGCAGCCCTTTAATGGTAGATTGAGAAGGACCCCTTTTGCATGCGGGGCCTTCCAGAAGCAGTCCCAGGAGCCGCATGTGCTACACTTGAAGACACCTAGCACTTAAGTAGCGGTAAGCATCTGCTAGCTGCCTGCCTCCTGCAGTAGGTTTCTGGTGTTGAATTTCTCTTTCCTAGGAGTCATACTGTATGTCTTGTTCTCTGTAGCCTTGGCAGCAGATGCCAGAGTTCAGATAAACTCCAGCTGTGCGCTGCCATCTCAGTTGTTGTCTGGTGTCTTACACTGGAGGAGAGGCACCTCCTCGTCTGTGTCGGAAGGCCTTTGCTAATTCAGAGTACTGCTCCTGTGCAAACAGAAGGGTTTTGAGGGAAAGGTGGGCTTTATACGCCTGGCATGGAGGCACTGTAGATCAGCTGGTACAGTGTCAGCCCTCGGACAGAATGTGCTGGGAAGGCGTTGTGTTTGCTCTGAGGAGCAGTACCGCTGAGCAGCGTCTACCTTGCTTTCCCTGGCTCTGTTCCTGTGGATCTGCCAGTGCAGGCAAGGCTTTTCACAGATGCTTGGTTCTTCTGCTGCAGGCTTCAGCAACAGTTGCCATCCCCAAGGAGCACCACCGTTTTGTCATTGGAAAGAAGGGTGAGAAGCTGCAGGACCTGAAGCTCAAAACTGCAACCAAAATGCAGATCCCCCGCCCAGATGACCCCAGCAACCAGATCAAGATCAGCAGCACTAAAGAAGGGATTGAGAAGGCCCGGCACGAGATCCTGCTTATCTCCGCTGAGCAGGTACCTCAGTACTGTGATCTCTCTCATGGCATTAGCTGGTCAGCCTTTTTGCTTCCCCACGGTATAGTCAGAGTTTGTAGCCACCGTGGCTACAGTCAGTGGCTAACGTTAGCCTGAACGGAGACGTATACTGTGCCACTCGCCGGCTGTATGAGCACCGCTGCCAGGTCCTGAAACTTCTTGTGCTGCGTTTTGTCCATCTCTGAAGCCCAAACAAGCATTTGATAGTTGAAGGGACGCGTCTTAGGTGCCAGCTGGGATAAGGCAGGAGATCACAGGGGTGAATATCGTAAACAAGGAGCAGCAGCAGCAACCGTATTTGTAGATTGAAAGAGGTGGAGATCTACAAGCCCGCAAACTGAGAAGGTTGCTTGGGCCAGAGTGTCAGGCAGGACACCCCTGGGAGCTTAGCTGTGCCTGGCAGAGACTGTAATATAGAGGGCAGTTCCCACCAAGGTCTGTTGTGGGCTCTTCCAGGATAAGCGTGCCGTGGAGCGGCTGGAAGTGGAGAAAGTGTACCACCCTTTCATTGCTGGCCCTTACAACAAGCTGGTGAGGGAGCTCATGCAGGACACAGGGACGCGCATCGACATTCCTCCACCCAGTGTCAACAAGACCGAGATAGTCTTCACCGGAGAAAAGGAGCAACTAGCCCAGGCTGTGGCTCGCGTTAAGAAGATCTATGAGGAGAAGGTACGGATGGTCCATAAAGCTTCCCACCTTCCCCTGGCACCCGCTCCTAGGCACTCTTCCCTTCTTGTTCTACTTTTGTGCATCCCTCGGTTGCATCTGGCTCAGCAGCCCTTGCAGTACATGACCCCGAATCCTACCGTTTCCTCACTCGGCAGAGTGGGAGCTGGGCTGATACTATCCGGGAGGTGACAGATTTCTGGCTTTTCTGTATCGTGGGAATTAGCAGGCCACCAAGAGCTCCCCTGGCTCTTGTTCACACCGGGGCTACTAAGGAAGGAAAGAAGCGTGAAGTCTACAGTGGTAGCCAGCTGACAGTATCAAAGTTGCTACATAAGCAGAAGTTGCTGAAGAGTGAATGTCACTCCAGTTTATTTCCCACAGCCAACGCTGCTGTGAATATCCTTGTTGTGGGTTGCTGGGCTGTTTCTCCTCGTGGTTAGGTCTGTATT
Source organism: Falco peregrinus (assembly GCF_023634155.1). Lineage (NCBI taxonomy): Eukaryota > Metazoa > Chordata > Aves > Falconiformes > Falconidae > Falco > Falco peregrinus. Next base: position 2,091,357 of record NW_026599603.1, read on the forward strand.
TGTACCGGTCTGGATTTCAACAATCGGCTTATAGCCTGCACAGTGTTGCATCACAGCACTGCCTGGGAGACGGCTGGGAGTTGAACCCTGTTGTCCAACGGGGGGACGGGGACGACGACAACGACATGCCTGTGTGTGTGTGTGTGGTCTCTTGCATGCCGTGTCCCAGGGAGCTTGACCCAGCATGCTAGTTTTGTACTTGCCCTGTGAATTTTTGAGCACAAGGCTTTCTGTAGGCAGGGGTCCAAGGGGTGCTAGGGTGCTGCCGAGCCACTGTGCTCAGCTTGGCTTTGCTCTTTGCTGGGTGCAGAGTCTGACTGCATCTTGTGCCTCTTCCTGTCGCTCTTGTCCTTCCCCGCCCCCTTGTGATTGATGCCTCAGTGTCTCTGCCCCTACAGAAAAAGAAGACTACTACTATTGCCGTGGAGGTGAAGAAGTCCCAGCACAAGTATGTCATCGGCCCCAAGGGGAATTCCCTGCAGGAGATCTTGGAGAAGACTGGAGTCTCTGTCGAGATCCCACCCACTGACAGGAGCTCGGAGACGCTGATACTGCGAGGCGAGCCTGAGAAACTTGGGCAAGCATTGACTGAAGTCTATGCAAAGGTACTGACAAGATGGGCTAGGCCTCCTTTGAAGGTCCCGTGAAGATACATTTGTGAGCACTGACAGGTGTAGCGGGGGTGCTCTCTCTTGGGCCATTAGAGGTGCAGCTTAGAAGTCAATACCGGAGGTGCAGCATGGGAATTGGAACTGAATTGTTGTGAAGGCCTCTCCCAGTTTGTCCATCAAACAGCTTCTCTGTTTTTCTGTCTCTCAGGCCAACAGTTTTACCATCTCCTCGGTCTCTGCCCCCTCTTGGCTTCATCGTTTCATTATTGGAAAGAAAGGACAGAACCTGGCCAAAATAACTCAGCAGATGCCAAAGGTATGGATGAGCTGGTTAGCTTAGCACCCCCGGCGTAGAAAAAGGTTTAGTCCAGATCACTCGTCACGGAAGAGAGAGGTGTCTTCTAGCGTGGGTAAACCCAGGGGGAAATGACACAGATCTTAGCTGTTCAAGGGAACCCTCTCTTTTACTGCTGCAAACACTGCTCATCCTATGTTATTGTCATGGGTTGAGCCCTTCCAAGGAAGCTTTATGTGGTGCTGTTTTGAGAACTGATGTAGTAGGATACCTGGAAATGGCGAGTGCAGCGAGGCTTCTCCCTGGGGAGTTAGACGGTATCTAGATAAAGGCTAGATGAGTAAACTTCTCCAAAGCCCTTGCAGAAACTGGGACAGCAACAGAGCCTTGGGCTCTAGGCACTGCCATATGGCCGAAATCGTTAAGTTACTGACTTGTAAAATTGTGGGGATTTGGTTTGGGCTTTTTCGGAAGGAGCACATCTCTTAGTGGCAGGGATCGATGGTGTAGGCCTGACCAAGAGCATTGGCCTGGCTTGGATCTTGGCAAATTCTTAAGAGATTCATTGTCTTTCACCTCAAGGTTCACATCAAATTCACTGGAGGAGAGGATAACATCACTTTGGAAGGACCTACAGAAGATGTGCATGTGGCTCAGGAACAGATTGAAGCCATGGTCAAGGAACTGGTGAGCTGGAGTTACTAGTTCCAGTAAGAAACTGGGGGAAGAAGGGGCAACAGAGCAGAGGTGATGAGGTGTTTATCACATCCATAGGATGTCTTGACATGCTTAATCGAGGTTGCAGAAGACAAATTGTGTGGCAGGTGGATGACACCCCTTGGTTATGAAACTCATCCATAGCATTCTTGAAAAGTCAGCATTCATTTTTTTGCTGCAGAGAAGGAAGGATTCTCTTTGTTATAGCTGGAGAGGCATGTAAGTAAGTCTTTTCAATGTTTCATGAGCACAATGCTCTCTTCTCAAAGCAGAGGAATGCTTGTGCTCTGCTTAATAGCAGAAGTGCTTGTTCCCTCCTACATGCCTGGATAACCCTGGGGCAAAGCAGAGCTCTACTGGCTTGGGTAGAGCTAAAACACCTCAAGAGGAGGGAGCTGTCGACGCTGTTTTGGCTGAATGGAGGCAGGGGGTAGTACCTGTTATGTGAAGGCTATAGGGGAACGTCCTTGCCTTTGTTTAGTCTTACAAGTCCCTCGTATAGAGAACTTCCTTGGGTCTAAGCCTGTTTTCAAAAGCTCGTTTATCAGAGTTCCTGAAGTCGGGCCTCCCTTGCCATGACAGTGTAATCTTCAGTTCTCCCTTCCTTTCTCCCTTAGGTTGAAAACAGCTTTTCTATTTCTGTCCCCATCTGCAAACAGTTCCACAAGAACATCATAGGGAAAGGAGGTGCCAACATCAAGAAGGTGAGCTATCGTTCCTAACTCAAGTGCTCGTGATAATCGCTGCCTGCAGCAAAAGCCCACTGGATGCTCTCTCCTGCTCATTGGTGATGTCCAATATAGCCTGCAAGGGCTTTTCTTCTGACATGGGACACTTCTGAGATGATTTTTTTTTTTCTTTGTGGCAGATCCGTAAAGAAAGCAACACCAAAATTGATCTCCCAGCAAAGAACAGCAGCTCGGAGACAATTGTTATCACAGGCAAGAGGGCAAACTGTGAGGCTGCTCGCCACAGGATTCTTGCCATCCAGAAGGAGCTGGTAAGTGAAGCGACTGGCCTTTTGCGGTTGAGGGACTTGACAATGTTGCTAGAAGACACAGATACAGACGTGGTTGTAATGGATGAGGGCAGGGTGGAGACAAACGTGTCGGTCTGTTCGTGACTCGTAAACCAAAGTCTGTGACTGCTCCTGTCAGGAGTAGCCAGTCTCCAAGCCCTCTGCTCAGGCATTTCTTCCAGCTGTATAAAGCTCCTAGCAAGGTGGGAGTCAGAGGGTAAGCAGAGTGGGTGCAAACACATTTCTGCAGCTTGACTCAAGAGGCTGGTACTGTCCTCCCTTAGGCCAACAGCACAGAGGTGGAGGTCTCTATTCCTTCCAAACTGCACAGTTCCCTCATTGGTGCCAAAGGCCGCTTCGTCCGCTCCATCGTCAAGGAGTGTGGTGGAGTCCACATCCACTTCCCCACCAAGGGCTCTGGCAGTGACACCGTGAGCATCAGGGGCCCAGCCCAAGGTGTGGAGAAAGCCAAGAAACAGCTGCTGCACCTGTGAAACAGCACAAGGTCTTAATCAATCTATCAATCAATAAATAAATAAATGGCAATGCTCTGTTTGTGTTGAGAAAGGCATCTAGTCTGACTAACTAGAAAAGAAAAGGTGGGCACCTGAAGGAGGGAAGGAGGCCATCAAGTCAGGAAATCGTTGAAGAAAGAAAATGGAAAGGTCTATTCCACCTAGATCCCCCTAGATCTATTATGAATAGAATGACCGGGTGTCCAAATCTGTGTATTATTGCAAATGTGCTGTGTCAATTTTCTCACCCCAGAGAGCAGGGAGCAGCACTTTTGTGCTGTGCCTGACATGGCTGCCAGGGCAGGGTGAGAAGCAGCAAGAGAATTCCTTCCTGGAACCCTCTCCAGGGGAACAGTGCTGCGCTTTCCCAAGCCATGTTTTTTGGTTCTGTATGGGTGTAAATGTGCTGTGCCAATTTTTCACCACAGAAAGCAGGGAGCAGAACTTTTATGATGTGCGTCATATGTCTGCCAGGGCAGATTGAGAAGCAGCAAGAGGATTCCTTTCTGGCACCTTCTCCAGGGGAATTTCCCAGGTCCCGAGAGACTGCTGGTGCCGGCTGCAAGGGCGCTCCCAGATAAAGGGTGGTTCTGTGTGATGTTGGGGTTGGAATTGGTGATGTCTCCTTTTCCTTAGTCACGTTAAGGCTTTGCAGTGACAATTTGGTGCTTCGCTCCTATTGCTCTTTTGTCATATCGCTCACAATAGCTACTGCTGTTTCCTTTTATCATATTGCATGCTATTTTCCTGTATTATAATACAAGAAACTGCCTTGGATATGTTTCAATGATTGATATGTTTGATCGATTTGATGTGGAGTTCATCTTTGCTGGGTATCCAGTCAGTCAGCAAGACATAATTTGGCGTAGTGGGCAGCATATGAAGCAAAAATGTCTTTATTTAGGAAAAAAAATGTTCCTCGACTTGCTGTTGTCAGGTGGGAACCATTGCCTTATGGTGTTTGGGCCAGAGTGGTCTGGCGGTGCTGGGCAGTTGGGCCATGCCAGGGACAGAGGGACGGGAGCAGGGGAGGGGGTGGGGGAAGGGCTTCAGGGAGGGACGGGTGGGGATGGACCAGGGTGTGTGGGGGTGGGGGGTGGGGCAAGGATGTGTGTTTGTGGGAGTGGGTGTATGGGGGGTGGGGGAGGTGGAGGCAGGTGGGGGGGTGTGTGTTATTTAGAGAACAGAGTGGGGAGTCTGGGGGAAGGGTTTTAGGGATGGTTTGATGGAGGCCTTTAGGGAAGGACCGGGGGGGTTGGGGGAAGGACTTTAGGGCTGGACCGAGGTTGGGGGAGGGACTTTAGGGCTGGACCAGGGTCTGGGGGAAATGTTTTAGGGCCAGGGCGGGGAGGTGGAGGTGCGGGATGATTTCAGGAACAGCCTGGGGTGGAGGAGGGGGTCAAGGGAAGTCTTTCAGGGTTGTTTGGGGGGAAGGATTTTAGGGACGAATGTGGTGTCTGGTGGGACTTTTGATGTCACTGTATACATTCCACTGTATATACATTTATGTCCAGGGATTCTGTTAAGGGAAGGCTGCTGGCTCGGCAAAGGGACAAGATGTCTGAGCTCCCCAGTTACCACGCTCTGATTTGCTGTGTAGCTCTACGTTAAACACACCTGCGCACAAAGGTTAGGCCAAGCTGACTCTCTAAAGCTGTTAGAAGTGACGAATTAAGGGACCTCTCATCCAGGGAGTCGGCCTTGGGAAGGATGGGGAACAAAGAATGGATGGGGAAAAGATCGGCGTTCTCTTCAGTGATGCAGAAAGAGCCTCTGGGTGAGGATGTTGTGGTCGCAGGAGGAGACAAGCCGATAAGAGCGCTGCGATCCGCAGAATGTTGGTTGGAATTCGGACAAAGGTAATTGTTGTGGGGGGAGATCGTGACCTCTGACTCAGATAGCCCCCCGAGAGAGGGCAAGGCCCCGCTTGGGGAGCACGGGGAGCTAGTAAAAAACCTCAGCAGTGCTGTCTGAGGGTGTGTGCTCGTTTGCATTAAAGCAAGCAACTTGTAACCCATCCCGTGCCTGACTGAAAATGCATGTGTAATGCGCTATGAGTGTGCAAGTGCTCTGCTGTCCATAGTGCGTACCCTCGAGGAACTGGGTGAGCACGCTCAGAGGAAACATTCCCCCGTGCTCCCAGCACTGCCATAAAGAATGCCGGCCTTCTGAAACTTGCAAGCAAGGCTTAGAGGGTTTTTCTCCCTGACCGACTTTATGGTATCATTCCCACCATACTGGAGAAAGCAAATCTTTTTTTGTTTGGTGGTGAAAGCAGCTTGGGGAGTGTCACTGAAATGGAGCACTTTTTTAACCTCAGGTCACTCGTTTGAGTGATCTTACCATGCCCCGGCAAGCAGAAGCTATCACTCCACTTTAGGCCTTGGTCTAATAGTCATGCAAAGCAATAAAGTCATTCTGAGATCTGGAACAGGCCCCAATATAAATTTTATAAAAGTGCTTCTTGGCTGCTCTTTATCTTTGTATGGGTGTTTTTCCCGTTTCTCCAGACTGTTGAAGCTCTGAAAGGTGCCGGTGAGCTGCTCTCCCTCAGTTTGCTCCTTTGCCTTTGGGGAGTGCGGTTCATGTTTTCTTCATGGCTCTGCAGAGGAGAAGATCCATGAATACACAACCTTGCTTGAATTGATCTTGCTGGAAAGTGGTTGAAAGCTTATGGCTGCCCCATCTTGCAAATGGCATACATTCTGGTTCTCATTTGATGGGCAGCGTGTCGGCTTGTCGGATAACTGAAGAACAATTCAGTTGCTCAAAGCAGCAATGCTGATAGGCAGAGTTTACATACTTCCTTGCACAAAGCAGTTCTGGGCTTTTTTTTTTTTAATCGAGGGCACTGCTCCTGCTGCAGTTGTCCAACCATGCCCTAACGAAACAGTTAAATTAGCATGAAGAAAGTTCTAAGAACATGAAATACGCCTTTAACTTACTTTGTTATACAATTAGACCTGTCTAGATTGAACCCAAAAGTATGAAATTTTGCCTGCCACCAGCAGGCATCTGCACAGATGATGACCTCTCGTCATCTTTCTCAGCTGAGCACCTTTGACTATCAGCAGCTGTTCATGAGGATTTCTGTTTCCTAACACATAAAAAAGGCTCAGGTATTGTTCTTCCTTGAACAATACACAGGAACACACTGCAATCGGGTATTTTTTTCTAACAAAACCCAAAGAAATCTGTTGTGATCTAAGAGCCACAGTTTGACTGCAAATATTACTCTGGTGACTGAAGGCAGGACTTTGTGTTAGATTGTTCTTTGTTCTGTTTCTTCACTATACAAATACAATTAAATGAATACAAATATCTGAAAGCTCCTTTGAGATACACTTTAAGGGTATGTTGAATCACATCCTCTTGTAGTCTTCTTACTCAGCTCGTTTTAGAAATACTGATAGATTAGGTTTACAAAAATCTGGATAGCTCATATATATATATAGCTATATACATATACACACACACACTCTCTCACATGATCTTCAAAAGAAACCCATTATTTTGGTAGTAAGAATACAAAGCAAGTCACAGTTCACAATGATTGACAGTACTGCTGGAGTGTGGCTACACATCATAAAAGAGAAAGCTTAAGGTCACCGTCTGACATGAACTTTGAGGAACAGGCAGGCCCCTCAGAACCCTCAAAACACATACAGAAATCAACAGCTGGACATTACTAATACTCTTCAATCTTGATAGCAGCTTACAGAGAACCTATTTTTTCCCCTCTATAGAAGCTTCATATAAATCTATCCCCAACCACTTCACTTCTCTGTATCTTCATTTCTCAGCCCTCGTGTATTGGATGGTTCCTCCTTTTATACCACTCTCATTCAGGTCATCAGTGCAATACTTACATCAAAACCATCCAATACTTAAGACTATTCTATAGGGCATAACATGGACTAAGGAAAATAGATGGAAAAAAGTTCTAGAGAAGAATCACCTTTCTTGATCAAAGCTTAGACTTGGATACCTTTTTTCTGTTCTCTGCTTAGATCTGAGGACTAATATCCCCGTTGCCAAAACTTTCCGCAATTCCGAGGGAAACATAACAAACCAGAACAAATCAGTATTCTTTGGTCCCATGCATGTAACTTACACCGGATACATTGTAGGAACAAACTGATTTCAAGAACGGACAAACTTTAAATTGTTCTTTCTACGCATATACTTTACCTGTCTTTCTACTACGTCAGTCTCATATTTAAAGACTTGTTCCCTTAAATCAGTACACTTGGCATTTAAATCCTTGTTTCACTCTTCTATTAGATAAACTTGCTTTTCTGTATCAGCTCTAAGTTTGTTGAAAATGTCATTAAAACGGTCCTGCCCATAATCCACTATTTTTTCTTTCATGATCCTCTTGTTCTGCATCTCTTCCCATTGCTGATGGAGTAAAAAGGTTTTCACTCTGGAGCTGGGCCAATCGCTCCTGCAAGGACTCCTGTTTTATTACAGGTTCGCTTACTGGATCTTTCTCAAGTTGTCGAGCATGATCACATTCCTGTGCCCGACACTGGCCTTGACTTAATTCTTTTTTGTCATTTCTAAAAGCAAAGCTTTTTCTCTGAGCATTTGCTTCAACTGGTGAAGCTCATTTTCTAGCCTGTTAGCTTTGCTTTTAGCTTTACACAGCTGCAGAGACAAGCTCTTGTTGGTTTCTTGCACGTCAGAGAGGTCACGATGGAGCTCGACTTGCAAGCAAAGGCATTCATCACGTTCTCTGGGAAATCTTCGTTCAGCATTGCTTTTTGATGACAAATGAAGTTCAAGCTCTTGAACTGCAGCGTTCAGGGAGGAACGAAATGATTAAATTTCTGTCTCTAGTCTGTCTTTGCTTTTGTTTGTCTGCTCAAGTTTGGAAGTCAGCACTGCAGATTCTGTCTTTACTAAGTCCAGCTCCGCGTTGAACTGAAAAAACATTTGTCTTAATGCTTCCTTGTGCAGTTTAAGTTCCTTTTTGAGAGCTTCATTTTTTTCTTTCAAGGTCTCATTTTCCTTTAAATATTTTCCTTGTTCCTCCTGGTGCCTAAGTCTTACTTGAGTGAGTTCTAGCCTTAGCACAGCAATCTCATCTTGTAGTAACTGATTCTTGTACAACAGATCCTGTTCTCTATCAGTGCTGGATTCCTGAATGACAGGGAAAATGAATAAAGAGCCAATTGGGAAATGAATCTACAAAAAACCTGCAGCAATAAACTGCATTTTAACATTTCTAGTACTGAAGCATGACTTCAAAGATGAAGTTTCAGGCAATAAGCTACTCTGTGAACCCATGCACATGTACAATGTACGTACACAACGGAAGTGCAACATATCCTTAAAACCTAAATGAACATCCCAAATACACAGTTTCGTTTTTTCCCCCCCCTTAAACCAGCAACCAAAGCTTTTAAAATGACAGCGCTTTCTTGTATGTGCATGCCTTTATAATACTGCCTTTAAGGTTGAATTAGTTGTGCTACAGATCTGGTAAAAACAAGGCTAGAAAGGGTAATTTCCTTCTCAAATGTCTTCTGAACACTTATCCTTTTGTATTACTGAAAGTTAGCTATAAGACTCAATCACCCCCGGAATGCAATAGTCCTGTATATTTCCTCTTTATTGTATGTATAACTTTTTTCCACTTAAACACATTCACACAGCCAAGAACAAAAAGGCTTCCAGGCACTGCACATTCTTTAGGAAATTCAGTAAACTCTTTTCAAGATCTTTTTTAATACAGTGTTTATGATTGCTTTTTCTCCTCCAGTTACTCTGACTCTTACAGAGAGTTGAATTCATTGCTGATAGTCGATCATAAAATTTTAGTTATGTGGAGGTGGCAAAGAAAGGCATACTTGAAGTAAGTTCAATAAGGGAATAACTAATTTAAAAAAAAAAAGCAATGGAAACACAAACACTGTCAAACAACTTTCTTCCTGGTCAACCTTGCCATAGGTAGCTAGGTGTTTCACTGCTAGAAAGCCTAAAAAGCGATGACAAAATGTCTATGAAATGGAAAATAACAGATAGGTTAAGAAACGGGGTAAATAGTGTCTTCTATTAGTTTCCTACTTGCACAAGTAATTCAGGTACATACAGGAGTGATGCTGCTTTCCAGAACTTTTAGACATAAGAGAAAACAAGAAAGGTATTTACCCAGGTAAGTTACACGGGTAAACAGTAAATAAACCATCAAGAAACAGAAAAAGCTATGTAAGATTTATTATGACTTTAAAACAAACATGGTGAAATTTGATTTATTAGAAAAAAAATCTGCTTACCTCTGATTTTTTTCCTATAGATCTTCTTGTCTCTTCTTCTAGTTCCGTTTGTCTCCCAAGGTGGTTGTTCAAAATTCCTTCTTGAAGGGCTCTGGCCCTCTTTTCCTGAGAGAGCTGTCTCTGTGTTTCATCACGTTCCTCTTCAGCCTACAGTAATACAATAAAACTGCTTGCATCTTAAGAAAAAACAGAGCTAGCAATACATCTTCCCATTCTCCCTTGCATACTTGAAAACATTTTTGATTCCCCACCGTTATGATAATCCACCTATAAATAAATAAATTTAAATTTTCTTAGGAAAATTTAAGAAGGCAAAATACAGGATGTTTTGTAGTAATTCAAAAAAAGGTCAGGCTTTGCCTGAAATACAAATGAAACCTAAATTTTGAAAAAGGAAAAAAGGAATAATAAACTGCAAAGCAAAAAAAAAAAGAACAACCCAATTGTGAACCAACTGTACTCTACTGTTCTCAAAATTTGACAATTGTTATCCAGCGCCTCTTCCGTGAACAAAGCGCCTCCTTCTCTAGGCATACCGGAATACAATTGAAAAGAAGCAGAAAATAAGACAAAGAGTTTAATTCATTATTTAATATACCTGTTTCAAGAGCTTTCTCAGTGTTCTTAACTCCATTTCTGAATTCCTAGACTGTAACTCAAGTTTCTGTTTCTCCTCCATCTCTTTACAATATTGATCTTCTTTCCTTTGGAGGTCTTCTCTCCTTTTCTCACACAGCACTTCTACTCTGAGCCTCTTTTCTTCTTCTTGTTTCAAAGAACATCTGGGATTTAACGGAGTATTTGAGAAACAAAAGCACTGATATAAAAGTAGATATTCCACATGATGGACTTGCAGAGACAACTCAAACCATAAAAAATGTTAAACGTTTTCAGAGTTCATATTTTTACTGTACTTTTCAACTTTTTAAAGAATTCTAACTTCATTCCATTGTGCATGGTATCAGTTGTACAAGATACAGAAAAAAAACTTTGAGTGATTTATCAGTTATTTGTAAGTTTGTATAGGGAAACACACACCAGTGTGCACACTTCTATAATAAAATTAAAAAAAACCATCTTCATATTACAGCCATTTTGTTGAAAAAGGAGTTTGTTGTCTCATCAGATCAAAGCATCGCAAACTTTTACTATGGTTAGTATACATTTTCTTAGTATACTGAGCATTGCCTACACATTACGGATTCAGTGACCAGAAGCAATACTGGTGAATCAGCACGCCACTTATCTGTGGCAGACCCAACAATTTTTCAGCAAGCCTTCTGTAAGTCTAAAACAACTGCTGACCACAGGCAGAACAAGCAGCTTCTGTTTACTCCAGAAGGATGTCAGTGTTCAAAACCAGATTCAGAAATGCATGGGGTTTAAGCTGAATACGATTAAAAACAGTTTTAAACCTCAGTTGGATCTACCTCTGGGAGAAACTACAGCAATTCCATTTTGAAGCTGACTTACAAGGAAAGCCTTATGGAAGGTCAGCTTCTTTACCAACTGAAACAATCAGCAATAAGCACTGACATGGTAAAAAACGGTCCATGGTGTGCCCGCGGTACCCAAACAAGCAAGCAGCTTTGTGTTTGATCATTATTTTGACTATTTTTTCCCATATACTCGCAACAGTGAACAAAAAAAAAAAATTAAAAAAAATCAAGCGTCAACGTAAGGGAAGAACTGCCAATTGAAAGCCTGCTTTAGAAATTCTGCAAAACAAGAATCAACCACCACTAAAATTACTTGAAAGACTGACAGAAGCATTTGTATTTGAATGGTGTATATTGCAAGGAAAAAGCTTTACATGTAATTTCTAGTGTAATTTCGCAAAAAAGTGTAACTTTTAAAGTATAAATTTAACGCTGCTTGGAGAATTCACTTAGAATGAAAATACTACTTCTTTATACTTGACAGATGCTTGAGGATTTTGAACACCTGCTGAAGTCAAACCCAGGCCAAGCTGGGACCGGCCTCGTCTTCCTCGTACTCCCCTCCCCCGCGCTGGGAGGCCCAACTCCCCCAGGCCCAGCTCCCGCAGCCTCCCCTCACAGGGCTGGTGCTCCTGCCCCCGGGCCAGCCCGGCATCTCCCTGCCGACCTCACACGGGCTGGGCAAGATCTCCTGGGCTGGGCGGCCAAAAACCGGACCCCGGGCTCGAGACACAGCTCAGCAAGCCCTGAGGAGGGGTGGGCACTCCCTGCCCCCAGTGCCCTGGCACTGCTGCCCCCCATACAGCCCAGGCCGCTGCGGGCCGCCCCAGCTGCCAGCTCACGGTGGCTCCTGCTGAGCTCGCTCTCTGCCTGGGCCGCCTGGCCCTGCTGGGCCAGCTCCCCAGCCACGCCATCCCACCGGGGATCACCACGAGGAGATCTCCCCTCCCAGGCCAGGGCTCTGCAGTTGTCCTTGCTCAACTGCCTACGGTGCCTGCTGGCCACCCCTGTCTGACGTGATGTCAACAGCGATGAGAAACCTCACGCCTCCGGGTCTAGCTCAGGAGCGTGGGGAAAGGGGCAATCCCAAACTTGACCTTTCCAACAAACAAACAGGTAAGCAAACAAATGCTCTAAGCTCTGGTTTGACTTGCACTGGGTGGAGTTACCAGAAATCCTAGTATTATAGGCCAACTGAAGTTGCAAGGACAAAATGAAAAAAAACCAAACACCCAACCATCTCTCAAATCTCTCTTGTAAATCTGATTTCCCCGTACACACTCTCTTGCTCTTTTCTTGCTAGAAAACAAAGTTAGAACAACATCCAGAAGACTGTACATGGAGCTGGTATCCGGACGTTTTTCCCCTCTCACATTATGTACTTCATAGCATAACTGGCCCACGGGATTCAAAAAACCCAAACCCAAAAGCCTGGAAACTTCTCATCCTGTTGCCTGCACCATCAGTGTCTTTCGGAACAAAACCACTACCAAGATAATACATTATCAGACCACAATTTACATACTTAAGGCTTTGGATATCCCTTTTCCATTCTGCTTCTTGGTGAGCCAACACGGATTTCAAATCTTGAGTCTTCTCCGCTCTGAACTGTGACTCCTCCCTTTCGTCTTCCAATTTCCTTACTTCTCTTGAGAGCGCTTTATACTGATTTTTCTGACGTTCTATTCTCCGTTCATATTCAAGAAGTATGTTTTGCATTTTCAACAAAGTAGCAGAACCTGTTTTGAGACAGAAAAGACACAAAGCTGCACAAATACTGCCCAATGTATAAGCTGTTCAGTGCTTTGCTGTATTAGGTGCAGGTGGCAGGTTAGTGGGAAGGTCCCTGTGAGAAGCCAGGGGTCGCCCCGTGCTGGACATGGACGGTTTCAATGGACCCACCGCAGGGCACAGCTGAGCCTCTCAGCCGTGCTGGCAGCTCCTCAGGAAAAACAAATGTAGGAAAGGGCGAAACCACCACACGGGCAGAGAAGGGGAAAAGCATGTGAAAACCAGCCCTGCAAACGAACACCCAGGTCAGCGAAGGAGGAGGGAGAGGTGCTGCTCCAGGTGCCAGAGCAGAGATTCCCCTGCAGCCCCGGAGAGAACCATGCTGGAGCAGATACCCACAGCGCAGTGCTGCGGAGGACCCCGTGCCAGAGCAGGCGGATCCTTCCCGAAGGACCTGCAACCCATGGAGGGCCCAGGCTGGAGGAGATTTTCCCCAAAGGACTGCAACCTGGGGGAGGACTCACACTGGAGCAGGGAAAAGGGACGAGGAAGGAGCAGCAGAGAAACTGCTACGTCCCGACTGCCGACCGCAGCCTCCCCGCGCTGCCTGGGGAGGTGGCAGGGAAGGAGCGCGGCAGAGCTTGAGCAGGGGGGGTGCCGACGTGTCCTTCTCAGGTTTGGGGTCTTTGTTTCTCACTATCCAAATGTATTTTAATCGGTGGAGTCTGTTTTGCCAGTGACAGTCCCTGGGAAGTGACAGCCCTGCCTTCACACTGACCCACAAGCTTTTTCACCCCATTTTGTCAAGGACGGGCAGTGGCAGCACTGGGGGGGGAGTTTGGCCTTCGGCCAAGGTTAACACTTGCCTAATGAAATTTTAGCATAGTTTAAGAGCCCTAGTAAGTGATGCTTATGTTTATATAATGCCTTGTGCATATATGCAAGCATCTTATGACAGTTGAAATTTGTTATATATATGTACTTACTATTTTTAAGCAAAGCCATTATTTTGCTGTACTCTTTGTCATTAGCTGTTGAGGGGTGTGCTGGTTGTGGCTGGGATAGTGTTAATTTTCTTCGCAGTCGCTGGTACGGGGCCATGTTTTGCAGTTGTGCCGCAAACAGGGTTGGTAGCACGGGGATGTGTTCGTTATGGCCCAGCAGCGCTCACACAGAGCCAAGGCCTTTCCTGCTCCTCACCCCACCCCACCAGTGAGCAGGCTGGGGGTATGCAAGGAGCCGGGCCGGGACACAGCTGGGACAGCTGACCCAAGGGATGTGCCATGCCACGAGGCATCATGCTCAGCATATAAAGCTGGGGGAGGACGAAGGAAGGGAGGGACATCCAGAGTGATGGCACTTTGTCTTCCCAAGTATTTGTTATGCGTGACGGAGCCCTGCTGTCCTGGAGGTGGCTGAACACCCGCCTGCCCATGGGACTGGGACGTGCTGGATGAATTCCTTGCTTTGCTTTGCTTGCGTGCGTGGCTTTTGCTATTAACCTGTTTTCATGCCGACCCATGAGTTTTCTCACTTTTCCCTTTCCGATGCTCTCCCCCACCCCACTGGGGTGGAACAAGTGAGTGGCTGTGTGGTGCTTAGGTGTTTAGGTGTGGCTGGGCGTAAACCACATCAAGGGGATATAAAGAAGAAAAAGCTCTTGCTGACTTTTGATGACCGCATTAGAAGGAGCTGAACTGTACTTTGCAAGAAACTGCTTCTCCAGCTCTGACTAGACAGAGAACCAATGATAACGTAAGGCACATCGGCTGGTAATGCAGGCAACATCTCAGGTCAGGTGACAGTTTCACAGCTTTTGAGGGGGATCTCTAGTCACAAAGAGATACTATATCAAAATATGAAATTAAAATACTTAGGAGCGCATACAAAGAAATCATGTTTTAAGGGGAACTTGTAACAGCTGAAGACAGAGACTTGAAAACATACCCATATGAACCACACCAAGCTCTTCCAACAGCAGCATAGTCTCCTTGTAGGTTGAAGCTTCCAACCGGACATCCTCTGAAGTTGGGTCAGATGAGTGAGTTAAACCAGGGCCATCAGTTACTTCCATTTGTCTGCTGACCTACAAAAAATACAGCACTTTCTGTAATTCCACTGTCTAGTATTACAGACCATTACAAATGCATGAATGATTCATTCTCTCCTTCACAGCCCACAGATTTGTCTCAAATACAATAAAGCTGCATACCAGCAGCAATTTGTACATCTGGTCGATCACTACATAAACACTGCTCCCATCTACGTGATTAAAAGCTGATGGAGACTGTTTACCAAGAAACTAGTTTTACAGTACCTCGTTCCTTTCACTCCTGGGTGTTGCTGCAGGTCTAGAAAACAGAAATATATTTCAGTACTGAAATGCTTACTTTGCATTATGAATAATACCTACAGTAGCTTTGAAAACTTAATTGCAGAACTGAATTAAACTAAAATCTGGTATAGTAACTTTGCTAGATATAGTTCAAGACTGAAACAATTATTGTGTACTATTAATGTCTACTGGAAGGCTAATTTTTCCGCAAGATATTAAGCAAATAGTTGAAATAACTGTTCCCTAAACTTCACGCAAAGTGACAGAAATCTTACAGCTACAGACATGTAGCTGTACGGTTACGTGCATTCCCTGTTTAATACCAGGGGTTTAGCTCTCTTCAGTACCGAGAATCCTTCTCCTACAGGTCAAAGAACTGTAATTTTGGATTCTCTGGTGTCCTGGGTCTGGCTGGGATGCAGTTTATTTTCTTCACAGCAGCCCACACAGGGCTGTGTGTTAGACTTCTGACCAAAACAGTGTTGATAACACACCAGATTTTTAGCTAGGGCTGAACAGTGTCAACAACTTGCTCTTTCTCACTTTGCCACAACCCACACAAGTAAGTTCAGGGTGGGCAAGAAGTCAGGAGGGTACGCAGCTGCAAGAGAAAAGGTGGAGTGGGGAGCAGGGCAAAAAATCCTGAGATACCTGCCGTGAAAAAACCTGAGATACCTCACCCTTTTTAAACACATGAAATACTTCTATGCCTGTGCACACACACTCATGTAATGAATCAGAATTTGTGCACGTGACCTTATTGTTAACTTGGCCAGCATGTTCAAAAGCACTCTAAACAAAAGTGAAGTGTTTGTCAACACAAAGCGCATCAGGCAGTCACATGAACGAACGAACAAGAACGAACATCAGGCGGTCACATGAAAGAACAGGAATCTTCATATGCATCAGGTTTACAAAAAACCTAAACACACAACAAAAACCCAAACTTGCCTCTAGCTCTCAGGCCAATTTTTATCATTAAGTAAGTTTTATTTTCAACATTCCTTACATGCATACCTTCCTTCATCCTCAGATGTTTCACTGGAAGTGCTATCATCCGGTACTTGACCATGATTGCCACTGGAAGAGCTCATCTGCTGATGAGCCCTCTGCTTTGAAGCCTGTCTTTTACCTTTCTTTGCAACTTTGGCATTCAGGGCAATTTTACTGCATTACACAGAAAGAAAGAAAGAAATCACCAAGTTACTAGGTTTTATAAAAAATATTTCTGTGAAACAGACATACTTAAGATGATGTCCAGAAACAACTGAGACAAAAAATATCTATGATAAAATCACAGACTTGACTGTAAAGATCATGGAATATGCCCAAGTATTTAAAACCCTTCCCCTAGGAGTGCGGGGGACACGTGGAATCTGAGCTAGATCCAGGTTAAGCTGGACTATATCCAATAGCCACGTTACAGAAAGCACCTAGAGCAGAGATTCCTTTGAAGGACAGACAGAAAAAGCTCCTGCTTAGGTCTGCATAAAAATACGTGTGCCTTCTTTAGACTTTTGAGATTGGTTTGGTAATATCATCTTTTCCCCTCTCCTGACAAAGGGCATATTAACTTAATGAAAAGGAAAACACCAACTGCACGGAGATCACTAAAATCACCTAGAAAAGGGAGTAGTAGCAAACCCCAAATTCCTACTTTTCTTTTCTAGGTGGCCATTTCCTACAAAAATAACTGCTTTTTCCAGTCTTCAGTTCTGGTTTTGAAGATGCATTTTACCTCAGTGTTGACATGGAAATCACAGGAATTTAGGTGGGGGTTTTCTTTTGGTTTCCCCTTTTCTTTTTTTAGAGCAGGCCATAAATTTGAACCTCCATCGTGCGCTTCATTTTGTCAAAAAAGAATTTTTCTTCATTTTTTGAGAAGCAGTGGACTGCTCACTATGGCTTTCACCACTGAGGAAACTACTTCAACTACCACAGTATCAGAAAACCTAAGACACTTACATAGTACTACAAATAAGAGCTAGAGATTATTTCCTTAGCTTACCCTTTCATTGGCACTTTAATCAATTTTGAGCTCTCCCCAGATGAAAAACTTTTTGTCTTTTTCTTCTATCGTGTTTTCATTCTCCATTTTCAAACAGTCATTCTTCCTTACAGTAATCTTTTGTTTCATTTGACGATTAGTGATGTTAATTAATTTATCCACACATTCCTGTTTTGCCACCGCCTGCACTTTTGAACATCTTTCTTTGCTTTTTTCCTTCTCAACCTATAAAAACAAAGTTAAGCTTCACGTATTTCTAGAGGACAGAAACACCACATCCAAGATTGATTAATTCAGGGTTTACCCCTGAAATAATATAAAATCATCTTTTTTTTAATTCATAGAGAAGCATTTTCACAAAATTACACTACAAAGTGTATTATGCCATTGAAAGTACTTTGAATTCACTCATGATGCAAGACATAAAAAAAATACAGCCCTTAGAAAGAAAACAATAGTGTCTCTTAAAACAGGAACAAGAAAAAAGTGAAAACATTACTGATGGACAAAGCGTTAGGAGGACTGCACAATGTCTGTTGTAACACCACCAGAAAAAAAATAAAGTGGAACTGTGAACAAGGAGAGGAAAGAAAAAAAGATCTCAAACCCACAAACACAACTGGTTTCACAGGAAAGAGGAATTTTAGTGAAAGGCAATGAAGACACACCACGCAGATATCACAGCACATGAATTAGTAGTCAGGACCCTGTTCAGAAGCTATTTTCATTCTTTGATTCAGAATCAGAACTGACATATTTATATGGATTTCTTTTTATGGCAATGAAGTGATAACTACTTGCACTGGAACCGAGTGCCACCTGCTGTTAAACTGGAACAATAATGCATTCCATTTTCCAAAAATGGGGAAAAAGACAACTCTCCACTGCCCTCTTTATTCACAAGTCACCTATTTCCATTAGAACAAAACCCAGTTTGTAGGAAGCATCTTCCCCTTCATGACAAATAGCTAAAGTGAACAGGACCGTTGATCCGGAGCGAGATTAAAGCGTAGCAGGTGAACCACCTCTTTTGGCGGCCGTACCTTCTCTTTCTCCAAAGCCAGGAATACTATTTGCAGCATTCCTACCTTACCCTTAAATCTTCCCCTATCTTGTTTTAGTTCTTCATCAAGATTCCTTTTCAGCATGACACATGAATGCTGAGCATTTGCAAAAAGACTTTCCATTTCTGTTTCTCCTATTTTCTTGTCGATAAAGCAGTCCCTGGGAAAATCATCACTAAATCCAGAGTCTTTTCCAAGTTCCCTCTCTGTTACAAAAAGTGCATTTTCATCACGTGTAGAAACTGGTCTTATTTAAGGAAGAATATTAGAAATGTCATCCAAAAGACTTGTTTTAAAGCTGTATCTCGGGGAGTATTCAGGACCTCCCACTGCATTTCTACTACTTCCAGTTTCATTCTCTTCCATTTCCATAGGAGGCGCTTTTTTTCTCTCTCTCCTTTTGCTAGAGGCATCTTTGTATCATCGATATTTGTGCAATCTGCTTCATCTGTACTCCAGGTATCTTCCATGTTTGCATTTCAGTTATCTTGATCAGAAAGGACACCAAGACTCGGATTACAGTTTCCATTTTGGGTACTTTTCCACCTAGCATGAGTTTAATATCTCCAAATTCACCTTTACTTTCTAAGTTGTTACTTGATTCCGTTGCATGAGACAAAACAACATGAGAACTCTTCAGCTCAGCACTGAAGCCATCTTCTGACATTTCTTCCACAAGGGAAGGAGTTTTCCCAGTTTCATTAATTTCACCAAGCAGCTGCTTTAGCTCTGCTGTAACATTTTTACAATTTGTTTTCAATTCCCTTTTCTCATTTTCAACCCACATTCTTGCATATCTTTCTTCCCAAGGTTTTGGACTTAACTGCTTATCAGCACTGTGCAATTCCTCATTTTCTGCTGTTTAATTTCTGATATAAAATTTCTGCCTTACCAGTGTGATTTTCATGTGCTGTTTTTTTCTGTCAAGTTGGTAGTTTCTAAAATATATTTATCCTTAAGTAAACAGGTACAGACAGAAAGATTATCAAGAAAAAAAATATTACAGTTAATCTATGCAATTACTGTTGCAAACTCATCCTATAATAGAAATAAGGCATTTTGAAAGCCATTTTCATAACAAAAATCAAGGGATACTAAATGAAAGGTTCACTGCACACCATCTTCTTAACAAGAGAAGGACTCAGAGACAGCAGTTTCTTGGGTTAGGTTTGCCTAGGCATTAGGGTTGCTTTTACCTTTTAGCCTGCTGGCTTTCTGTAACTGCCAGCATTTGTCACAGAGCACGTTTATTTTTCACGGTTTATTGCTTTAATACCACTTTTCATTAAACTGCCAACATTTTCCTCACCCACCCTCCTCCCTCCATCGCGCTCTACCGTCTGGCATTGCACAGTCCCCGGCCACCTAAGCTAACCCAACGGGAATGAACATGACAAGCTTTTTACCGTTCACCACACAGAGAACTGGCTAAGGGAGGATTATTTCTTCACCCAAGCTTCCGAAATAATAAATTCCACTCCAAGGTGCAAAGGAAAGGATTTATTAGGGAAACCTGCCTGCTCCTGCCCTCATCCCAGGAATCAGGAACCCAAGCTTGCAGGAAAACCGCACCACGCCTTAACCCTACCCAGCCCCCTCAAGTCCCTGTCCCCACGCTCTGTTTCTCAACAGCTCCGACTGCTTCTGCCCCGTGTCACAGTCCTGCCCACACGCCTCCTCGGCTCGTGGTGCCTTCTGAACAGGGCCTGCAGCCTTGGTGTCCCAGCGGGCTGAGACCGTCACGCTCCTCGCGCTCCTCTCGTCAGCCAGGCCCTGTTCTCCCACGGCAAAGACCCCTCCGCTCACAAGAGGGAAGGAGCACCTCAGCCAGCCACAACCTGTCTCACCCTCCCCCTTCCCAAGCTCACTGGCCAACTACTACCACCTTGCAACAGGCTTAAGTCCTGCGCTTTGCCTGCTAGAATTAGGCACGTCCCTCTCTCGCGATGCCCGGCTGTGGGGTGGAAATCATTTGCTACGCTGTCCCTTCGGGTGCTCCAGAGGACGCCAGACCCCTCTGTGCAGCCCTGCCCCGCACGCCCAACACAAGCAGGACGCCTGCCTTATTCCCCTCTAGGATACCCTCTGAGAAAACCCTTTTCAAACACTTCACGTGGCCAAACAAGAGCATATTTTGCAGAGGCTGGGGAAGCATCAGAAAGGTCGCGATATTTCAAGTTGTTCTCTTTGACCTTTGTCTTACAAAGAGGAAGACCGGCATGTTTCATCAAACAGATCAGCCTATTACAGACAAATCTCCCTCTTCACTTGAACGTGCATTTGGCACAGGCAATAAAACCCGCATTTGGCTGCACTGTTTCTCAGCAGTGCACAAGAGGAAAAACACCGCTCAAAATTTAAAGCAAACCAACTGAAAAAAAAAAATCAGTGTAACAGCAAGCATCCAACATAGTGACAAGGATTTTACCCCACCATAAGAAGACTGTATCCAACTTTCCTTCAGACTGTAACACAGCCTTCACCTACAGGACTCTCCCTTCAGCATTATTCACAGACTGGTAAGTTTTCTTTACCTTAGTGTATAATACGGCCTACTGAATCAGACTGCAATCCAAAATATTTGGGCTTACATACCTGCACCCCACAATATTCAATGCCATCCTTCACGTCTTCTTTTTCACCTGATGATGACATATAAAAGGTAGATCCCGAGTTCTCACCTGCAGTGAAAAACCACACATTTTTATAAACAGCATGACTTCATATTACTTACTTACACCTAAAGTGCATCTTGAATCACCCTACTTGTGACAAAAATCTTAACACAAAATAAAAAAAATACTACATGCAGGACTGACCATTTAGTAAAGGAGAAATCCTTCAGATGAGAGTTCTACGCCAACAGCAAAACTTCCCTGCCATTCTACACTCCAGATGCTCAAGAGACAGCGTCACAAACTACAGGCAGAAGCCCTTCACAACAAACCCTGAACTTTCAGTCACATTTTAGCTCCTAGGCAAAGCATAACAGTAAGGTATCAAAAATTAAGACGGGGGGAAAGTGCTTGGCCAGATCATCGCTTTCTCCTGCTACGTTATCATCCAAGAACGTTCAGGTGTTCAGACAGGTCAGCCCTAAACCACATACACTTTCAGCACTATGCCACAAGAACCCGAACCCAAGGAGACACAAACACATCCAAAGGACACACGCAACGCAAACAAGGTAACTTCCTTTACAACTTGCCAGCAAGCGCCGTGATAGCTGGTGTTAATTAACAAATACTAAGCACTTCATTGCTATAGCGCGCACCCACACCGTAAGTGCATTCCTAAGGCAGACATCGATAAAAGCTCACTTCAGCCTATACGTGTTTACAGACAAACATTTAGTCCACCAGGAAGTTACCAGTCTGGCGCTCCCCTGAAACAATCTGCGAGCGTGCTCGTGTCTGTCTGCAGCTGGAAGCAACACACCAGGTGATCCTTCTTCCGGACTTTCAGAATCCGTCTGTAGAGCATAACACACGGGCGTGAGCATCGGTACAAATTCTCAACTCATTTCTACGCAAAATGTTCCTGCTAAGCCAACTTGCACAGCATGGAATCACAAAAGCCTTTGATCAGCCCCTTGGAAAGGGCACGTCAAGACACAGTATATTGGAAAATCACAGCAGACTTGTGTGTTTTCAGATCTTGGGCAAAAACCTCACAACTCATCTAAACTAGTCTGTCACGTTGGCAAACTGCACAGTCACAAGAGAGAATTAACACGGTAACTCGAGCTGTGGGTTGCGAACCCGTAACTGCAGGTCTGGGGGGGGCCCAACTTTCGACTGAACTGGTACCCGATACTCAAATTTGTGCTGATGTTCCCCAGGCACACGTCCTGCAGTGGGGAGCGAACACATTGCTACTCCCGGTTGCAAGGGCTGAACAAAGACAAGCAAGACAAAGCTTACAGAAACCAAGGCTACAAAAAAACCCCAAAAACAACCCAGCAGCATTTTAGCCCTGTATTTTTAAGAAGCGGGTGGGGAAGAGTTCCTTCTTCCTCACAAGAAAAGTCAGAGGGCGTAAGCTACAGACTCTGCTCGCTTTCTTCTAACCCATTACCACAGACAGGAAGAACTAAAAGGGCAAACACAGCCAGCACGTGTGGTATCTCTGTTGAACATTACTCTCAAAAAGGGCCAAAAAGCTAGAAAGGCTCTTTCCCAAAGCAGCTCATCATCTAGGCTGCAGACCCTAAGGGCAACCACTGAACACGTCAGCGGAACAGAGTTGTGTGGTGAAAAAGCAACAATCCCGCCAGCCCCGCTGAGAAGCTCAGACTATTTTAAGCAGCAAGAAACTTCACTGCCGCAATAGTGTACTAGAAACCCAACTCCAAGGGCCAGTTGCCACGAGACCCAAATCATTAGCTCGACCTACCTTCACCCCAAGCCTCGCTGAACAGCTAGCACACAGCACAAGTATTTCAAGGGCCCCCAGTTACAAACATACAGCAGAACCAGGAGAAGGGGAAACAAGCCTCAGCCGCGGCAGGGCCCAAGCTCCGAGTGCTTCTGGATCTCGCTCCCCACCCCCGCCCCACTGGGAACCCCGGTGTCCTTCACAGGAAATACCTCAGAATCCCAGGGAGATTCAGCATCTTCCTCTTCCTCTGCTCCCACTGCAGTCAGGGCACCTACAAATGCAGGAAGAGGTGAGACACTGAGCCCTTCTATTTCACTCTGCTTTTCCCCATCACCCCTGCGCCCAAAAGGTGCACAGCGGTTCTGTTGCTGAGGACAAACTAAGGAGCGAGTGTTGAATTCAAGGGTTTCTTCACACCCAGCACACAACATACCACGGTATTTCCTTTGGATCGCCACCTCTCTTGCCTCCTCTCCAGCAGGAGATGGCTATGCACAACAGCTGACACAGCTACAAGCAGCACTGAAGACGTGTTTGGGTCACACTCAGGAAGAGGCTCCAGCACGCTGCAGCCCTGTGGCATAGTGTTCTAGGTCACCTGCTCTCCAGTCTACAGCTCCAGAATTTTCCACTGACTACCACTATCCACTGTACAAGAAGTACCACAGAAACACCACCCGACACATCTTCACGCTAAGATCACCAAGAAACAATGCTCCTTTTGTAGCACTACCAGAAAAGATCTTCCTTGACTAGCAGTTTTTACCCTGCACCTTCCCAGAAGGTAGACACCTAAGCATTGCCATTTAAAAAGAGGAGAGGCTCACAGCCCAAAATCTCACCCCAAACACACAACTTGTCTCTATCTCAGGGGCCAACATCCGAATCTCTTCTCTACTAGACACACGCAAGGCTCAGTCTCAGTAGGTTCCTGGCCAGATTAAACTATCTTCATTTCTCTGTTTTAAGCTAGTCCGTTAGGTAAAACTGATTCAGGATTCGCTCTTGTGGAGACACGCACACAAAAACGGGAAAGGAGCTAGAGACCAGTGAGGGCACCCGTCCTAGCCAGAGGGGAACTGCTGGTTCCAGCCTCAGCTAGGACTACTTACACTGTGCCAAATGCAGGCTTACGGTAAAATGCACCGACAGAAGAGCATGTATAGGCACAACACCTGGAATACAGCAGGTTCTGCCAGGCCCGCTCTGTAGCATTTGATCAGCAGCTACACACGCTCTGGTAACATCTACCACACCACTCTACTCTCTGGAGACAGACAGTGGAAAGTGTGCCTTCTCCTCCTGCTCCAAGAC
The DNA here is from genome assembly GCF_023634155.1 of Falco peregrinus. Classification (NCBI taxonomy): domain Eukaryota; kingdom Metazoa; phylum Chordata; class Aves; order Falconiformes; family Falconidae; genus Falco; species Falco peregrinus. Next base: position 2,115,065 of record NW_026599603.1, read on the forward strand.
CTGAGGTGAGTACCGGAGTGCTCAGCCCTGACTGACGGGGCAATGCTTTCGAGCACACTCAAGCGTGGCACTGGAGAGACTTTCTACGTTTTAAAACTGGACAAGGTGAGGCACTGGAACAGAACAGCTTTCTCTCAGATTGACTCAAATCTTTCCCAGGCTTCAGCCAAGAGCAATCACAACTTTTCAGTCTGACAGTACGGGCCAGAAAGGGGAATACTACTGTCACACCAGGACTCTCTAATCCTCCTCTTTTTCAACCGTGCGTTTTGTTCTTATCACTTCAGGGAGAACACAGCAACAAAACCAAGAATGACACGTGCTCCATTTAGCATCGTTTGGAATCCAAGGCCACAATTTGTTCTTCAGGAATGAATGAAAAGGAACAAAAGCTACTTTCCTCCTTGCCAATGCCCACTAGGGTTCACAGGCAAGGGAAAAACTTACTGTTTCAGAAGTCAAGCACCATTTCAGTTCATTTACTGTGCATTAATATTTATAGAGGAAGAACTGGGATCAGTGTTTACTAACTCACTTCTCTCACCAGTGTCGTCTTTGGAAGCACTGTGGACTTGATGGCTATCATTACAAATAGAATTTTTCACACCCTCAACAACTGCAGTTCGTAGCTCCTCACCAGTGTTTTCCTTTTCCTGCTCCTTCTCCTCTTCTTCCCGTTCAGGTGATTTTTCCTAGAAGAGATTGACCAAACAGCTGGAAATAGCAGAAACAAGCACCTTCTTAGCCACCCATCGACAACTTTAAAAATGCTTTTCCTGTGTAAGACAACAGGGAAACTTTGTCGAGCTTTGTTTTACAACACCTTCAGTTTTATCATGGGAATCTCTGAGACAGCAATGACATTAGCCCTTAGTCATTAGCCCTGGCTCTGCAAAGCTCCTGAGAAGCAATTCTTCATGTCAGCCTAACTCTAGCTTTCATTTCAGTTACATTGTTTTGGAACACGCTCCTTTTCCTCTACTTTGCTCCAGGAAAATCACTAACTTCCTGCTCTCAATCTTACTCAAACTTTTTGGTTCCTCACTTTCAGCCATCACACCAGGTATTTTACTAAATGGCAATAAATCTTGACAGATAAAAAACTGTACATACAGCTGAGAAAAACTGAATTTATTTCAGAAAAATTATACTGCCTATTTGTTTTCCTGCAAAACCACTGCAACCAATAAAAAAATACTGAAAATACTGCCCAATATTATTCTTATACCTAAGAAACTGCTTTGGTTAGGAGTAAAGGCATTTTCTAATATAAAAAAAGGATGATCAAAAGATGGATATACGTGAAATATTAACAGAAATCCAGTTTACCTTTTGGTTCTTACCTTTATTACCCTTAGAAAATACCTTTGTGATTGAATCATCCTTATATAACTTACTTTGGTGCCCGAGTGAAATGCTGCTCTTACATTTTCTTCATGCCTATTCAAGCACAAGTGTTCACTTCCTTGTTTCAGTGCTTCACAGACTTTATTATCTACTTCACATTGCTCTTCTTCTGTATCTTCATCATCCACATGTTCAAGAAAGACAGAGTTTGGTCTTTGACTTTCAAGCCTTGGGTTTTTTCCTGCTGACAAAGAACTATTATCACTTTCAAAGCCATTACTGAAGCTTGACTTTTTCTCCTTAAGACTACAACTATCTGAGAGAAGCTGAGGTGTCTCTTTTTTCCAGTTTGTCGTCTTAGATTCTGCAAAAAGGGAGTCATCATTTCTGTGAAACTTCGCCTGAATCATGCTTTTCTTGTTCCAACTTTCTTGTTTATCTTGCAAATTATTTAGATTTTGAAAGACAGTTTGCTTTGGTACTGACTTGCAAGATACTTCATTATTCACCGTCTTTGGAGACATGGCAGTTATGTCAAAACAACAAAAGGAGTTATGGAAATGGCAACAGGAATGTTACCAGATTAATGGAGTAATCTGGGAATGTCTGGAAAAGGAACCAAGTCAAGGATGGGCACGACGGAGGAAGGACTTGGCCAGGGACAAAGCCTTAGGAGGGGATAATACCTTCATTTTAACAACATGACTTTTTTTTTCTGAAATGCCTAAGTGCTGTGTTTTCAAAATGCTACTTTTCTCATTTACTAAAGGAAAAGAACTGTTTAAAAAGCTACTTAGCAAATCTACTTTTATATATTAGTATACTATGCAATCTTTTCCAAATAGCTTACTGTTTTTCCTGAACTGCTGGGAAACATTCATTAACAATGTCAAATTTGGCTTCTGCAGCTTCTGTAAATAAATTATTAATTTTTTTTAGAACACTAACGACAACAACAAATCCTTTGGTCACATCAAATCTTGAACACTAAATGTAATCAGCCTGTCCTTTTGATAGTGGTCAGGTGCTGGCTCCATCCTATACTTCTAACTACAAAAACAC